>NC_056750.1:502635401-502959568 GCF_019279795.1 Protopterus annectens
TGAGTCGTTCCACGTGCCTTGGACCGTCCTGCCTGCAAAATGCCCCCCACACCCGAGGCGGGAGGCGTCTGTGGTCACCGTGGCGAGAGGGGGAGAAGCACAATAGGGGCGGCCTCCGTGGAGATCCTGTGAGTGGACCCACCACAAGAGGGACCGCTTGCAAGCCTTGCTGATCGCAATGGGATGATGCAGAGGTAGAGCAAGGTAAGACCACTGAACTTGAAGTGTCCACTGAAGGACCCGCATGTTGAACCTGGCGAGAGGAAGAAGAGATATTGCTGCTGCCATGGACCCTAGAGCCCTCAGGACCAATTCCGCCGGAACAGAGCTGGAGTGGAGGATGGCCCGCACCTGGAGTCGCAAATTCTGAACTCTGTCGGCTGTGAGGAAGGCTCTTAACTCCCTCGTGTCTAACCTGGCACCTATAAAATCTATCAACTGAGTAGGGGCCAGGTTGGATTTTGCTACATTTATCGTGATGCCCAAGCGGGGAGCTAGGTGAAGAAAAGAGTCTCGCGCCAATGATAGTAGATGCCTTGTTGGGGCAGTAAGGAGCCAGTCGTCCAGGTATGGGAAGACCTGCACCCCCTGAAGCCTCAGGTGGGCCGCAACCGCTGCTAATACTTTGGTGAACACCCTGGGGGCTGTGGTGAGACCAAAGGGAAGGACCCTGAACTGGTAGTGACTGGCTCCCAGCCGGAAGCGAAGAAACCTCCTGGAACTTCTGTCCATTAGTATGTGATAGTACGCATCCTTGAGGTCTATAGAGCACATCCAGTGATTCCCTCCCAGAAGGGGGAGGATGGATTGCAAGGTGACCATCCGGAACTTCTCCTTGGGAACTGCCAGGTTTAACAGGGACAGGTCTAAAATTGGTCTTAGGTCCCCCGTCTTCTTTGGCACTAAAAAGAACCTGGAGTAGAACCCTGATCCGATCTGGTCTGGGGGGACGGACTGGATTGCTCTTTTCCCCAGCAGATGGCCAATTTCTGCCGAAGCGGCCTCCCACTGACCGGGTGGAACGTCGGGGAGGGATTTGAATTTTGGAATGTGATGAAAGGGGATCTTGTATCCTCTGGATATAATGCGGAGGACCCAGCGGTCTGATGTTATGGACTCCCATGCCGCTAGGTGCTCCGAAAAACGTCCCCCGACTGCCTCCAGAGTGGAGCAGTCGGGCAACCCTTCAGGGCTGCTGCGCGGGCCGTTCAGAGAAAGGTTCTCTGGACCCGAAGTTCCTGGGAGCCCCTCTGCCCCTGGGGCGGCGTCCTCCCTGTCCTCCTCTGCCACGGAAGAACTGGTTGTCCGGAGCGGGTTGGGATTGCTGCGACTTCCGGAACCACATCTTCTTCTGGCCCTTTTGGTTCCTGGAGTAGGACCTCTGGGGCACAGAGAAGTGGATTCCGACGGCAGACAGCGTCTTCCCATCCTTTTCGCTCTGGGTCAAGGTGTCGCGAACCGTCTTGCCAAAAAGGGCAGAACCATCGAAGGGGGCGTTCGCGAAGGACGCCTTGAAGGGCTCCGTGAAATCGTAATGGCGGAGCCAGGCCTGGCGTCTCGTGACTAGGCCTACTCCTGCAGCTCTAGCGGCTCTCTCAGTAGCATGGGACAGCAACCGCATAGAGGTATTCGTCACGGATCGAAGAGTGGCCATACGGGTGGAGTGCAAAAGTTTGTCCTCCTCCAACATGGACTCGGGGGGGATGCAGCGTATTCCTTAATAAGATCGCGCTGCATCCTGATCACATGTGCCAAGTAGTTGAGCGCCCTCACTGAGAAGGTCGCAGAACTAAACATTCGCTTCCCCAAGCGATCCATCATCCGAGACTCCTTGCTCGGAGGGTGGACTGAGGGACTCTCCTGAGCGAGTTCCCTCTTGGTGGCTGCTGCCGTCAACATGGCATCTACAGGGGGCCCCTTACTCCAGTGGGCACGGTCTGCAGGGGGGCTAAGTATTCGGTCTGGCCTTTTGGGGATTGGCTCCACGGTGTCCGGTTCCTTCCACACCCTGGTGGTAATGAGGTCCACCAGGGGGTCGGCAGGAGGGGACACCCAAGAGGTAGACGGGCCCGCTTTGATTGCCTCCAAGAACACGGACTCGTCCGAGGAAGACTTGGGGGCAGACCACCCCCCCTTATGCGAAGCATTTCCATGATGTCTCCAAAGGAGACATCCTCGGGGGGTGATCTTGGGGAGCCTTCCCCTTCCTCCAAATCCGTGTCTTCGGTTAAAGACTCAGGGGAGTCTATGTGCCTCCTTTTACACGTATGCTTGTGAGGGGCTTCCTCGGGGGGGGCTGTCCGAGGAGCCCTCGCAAGCAGTGTCTTATTCCAAAGGAACAGCTTGGGGCACTGAAGCGGGCTGTCCCAGTGGCCGGATGGTGGAAGCCTGACACAGTGCAGATGGTGCGCGGGACGGAGCAGAAGCAAGTGCTGGGGGTCCGGAAGCCCTCAACAGAGCCCTCTCCACTACATCAAAAGCCGAGGGGGAGCCAGCCCGACCAAAGGATCCGAAAGTCGGCTCCCCCTCGGATCCGAAGAGTGGATCGGAGCCGGCCCCGAGACACTCGGATCCGAGGGACCAGTGCGCTCCGACACAGACGGCGCCGAAGGCACACTGAGTCCCCCGGATCCGAAGCTCAGAGCCAGGCTCCGAGAGGTCGGATCCGAAACACTCGAGGGCAGGGTCGGATCCGAAGTACCTAGTACTATCGGCGCCGACCCACCCCGCTCAAGCTGCCCGGCTCCGAACGCCCCGAACCCGGGTAGCGGGTCGGAGAAGGAGCTATAGGCTTGAAAAATGGGGTCGAGCTCCCCCCCAGAGGGGGGGGGGGGGAGGCAGAAGCACTCCCATCTGCATCTGGGCCTGGATGAACCTTCTCATCATCTGGTCCAGATCGGCGTCAGAAAGGCTATACGTGGATCTCGAAGAGGCTACCGAGGTACGCCTTGAGTGCCTCCTCGATAGCCTCAATGGAGATCGGGTCTCCTCCTACTCAGGCCCCGGTGAAAAGCAGACCGGAGCCGAGGGGGGGGGGGGAGAGCCAGCAGCCAAGGAGGGCGGAGGAGAAGCCCGCTTAGCTGGCGGGGCCGAAACGGAGGTCTCGGCCCGCCGCTTGTGGTGCTTCTCTCTCCGGTCCTTTTTTCTTGCTTCTCTCTCCTCCAACCCAGCAGCGGGAGGTTGAGTCTCAGCAGGTGGAGGAGGGGGAGCAGGCGAGGAGGGAACCGAGGCCACGGTACCCACCACAGGAGCGGGAGCCGAAGCCGAGTCCGGGGGGAGAAGTCCCGCCAGGACCAGCTTCGACCTCCGCTCCTTCAATGCCCTGGGGTTGAACCCTGCACAAATGGAACATCCAGAAGTGAGGTGTCCAACCCCAAGGCATCGAATGCACCGAGTGTGGCCATCAGCAGGGGATAGCTTATGGCCGCACTTGGAGAATATTGCCTTAGGGGCTTCTGACATAATAAAGTCTTTTTTTTTTTTTTTTTTACAAGAAAAAACAAAAGACAGAGACTAGTACTAAACTAGTACACGCACAAGGCCCCACACAATACACTCACACAGAAACTCCGACCAGCGAGGGGAGGGTAGAAACTAAAAGTTTTTAAAATTAAAAATTTTAAGCTAAAAGTATCAAATTATAAAGGGGAACCTAACACAATCACTCAAATATCACCACAAATACTCAAATTAACGCTTTCTTTAAGAAGAAAAAATCACTTAGCTGAAGAGCTCAGAATCCAAGACCTGGTTACCAGCGCGGCAAACTAGATCTGAGGTCATGTAGGGAGAGCAGGGCATTATGGGTGAGGGGAGGAGCTAGGAGCTCGGATCCATAGCTGGATAAACCATGCCGGTTCGGATCCGATATCGGATCCATAACCCACAGGTTGCAGACAAATGAATCTCCTACTTCAGATCTGTAGTTTTTTTTTTTTTTTAAATACTCTTTCAAAATAAATGAAAACACCATCACCTATTCATTTCTGTGTGGTCCTAATTAACATGTGTGAGTGGGCCCTTGGGAGTGAAAACAGACCAGGGCCAAAGTGTGCGTAATTCGCCACTGTTCAGAATCTCCAAAAGTGAAACAGAATCTTTCTGAAGGCGAGTTGTTTTGAGCAGCACCAAATGACTATGGAAGTATGTAGGAGAGGATGAAAGATGTGATTTTACAGAAACAGGCCAAGCCCTGTCATCATTGGGGCCAGCGGCTCACCTGAAAGGGATGGTGATACAAAGAGGACCATACTGAAATCTTGTTTGAAGGGTGTTGATGTATCCTTAGAAGCTATTCCACATGAATTATGCCAACTCTATCCTAAACTGAATCAGTATGCAAAACAGCTGGAAGAGAAAGTCAGTGAAAGTTTTGAACTGCTGCAATACCAAACGATACCACATTACCAATGTTGTTGAAGGGTGTTGATGTATCCTTAGAAGCTATTCCACATGAATTATGCCAACTCTATCCTAAACTGAATCAGTATGCAAAACAGCTGGAAGAGAAAGTCAGTGAAAGTTTTGAACTGCTGCAATACCAAACGATACCACATTACCAATGTTGTTGTTGTCTTTTGGCTTTTCCCTGTTAGGGGTCGTCACAGCGGAACTCCGGTCCGCTAATGATTGGCAGTAGATTTTCACGAATGCAGAGATGCCAGCTCAATGTTCAACCTTCAACGAAGGCACGCCCATTTACGCATGTCTTTCGAACACCCACCCAACCACGGGGAGGACATGCAGACTCCACACAGAAGGCACTTCCCGCACTCCAGCCGAGAATCGAACAGGAGAACCTCTTGCTGTGAGGCAACAACGCTACCGCTGCACCACCGCGGAATACCACATTACCAATACAACAGAGAAATAAGATACAATCTGTTAAGGAGCAGCTGGTAGTTATGGAAGATAACGCAAGACCAGTGAAACTGTAAGGTAACTTGAGCATCACAAGCAAAAGAAAGGCTCAATTGTCTGAACTTTATAAAACAAACAAAAACAAGTGTTGGACTGACTTTCCATCAAGTTACTGGGAATTAAGAAAGGCTTTTGTTTACTGTTACTGGTTCAAAAAAGGGCTACGGAAAAGCAAAAAGAATACTCATAGCAGTTTTTGAATTAGTATGGGGGGGGGGGGGTGATCTGGCAAATCTGGAAGCCTGCTAGAAACGTATGGTGGAAGGGAGACCTATGACTGTTGATCATGAGTAACGACTTTTCAAAACTTCAAAAAAATTGCACAACAATTAGTTATCAAAGACTGCCAGCGTAATAAACTTAAGTTGCAATTTTCAACAGTTCTGAATTTATTTCTCTTAATATGGCAAATATGTTTACAAACAGCTATAGAAAGCATTTATAGTGTCCAGCTAGGACAGATTATGATTTAAAGGTGCAAGAGCCACAGATTACTTGAGACTCAGTTAATACTTGTCTCCAACGTATCTGAAGAGTATTACATTTCTGAATCCTTCCAAAGAGAGGATCTGATGGGAAGTCAAATTTAATTTTAAATTTCCAAATATGAAGTGATAAGAAAAACTGTTGTGGCCTGAACAAGAACATAAATTTTCATGACAACTGAATGTCTCGTCTTCATATTCTTATTCCACTTAAAGAGATTCAACACTCATCATGTATTCAGACCCTCCACAAAGGGCTGGTCTGCAACAGGTAGTAATACTTCTCCATAAATCCATCTCTTCAAGAATTACATGGTTGGACAACTATATTGAATTCTTTCACATCCTAGTAATCCTGAAACGAAAACCCCCCTCCATATCCAATGTCAACTATAAAATGCTCACTATGTCACCCGCAATCTATGAGACATATCTAAACAAGCTTGAATCCCTTAAAAAGGAAAGTACAGTTGTGTACACTTACCATAAATGTAGATGTCCGAGTGTATTCACTGTTGTTGTCATTACATTTGGGGTAATCTGCTGGCAGGTTGCCCTCAGTCGGCCTGATTAACAAAGTCTTGGGTCCTGCGTCAGTTGCTGTCCCTTCTTCCATGACGTCAGGTCATCAGGGGTATAAAACATGCAGCCGACGCCATTACATCAGTTTTTCTTGCCCCAGATGTCAGATGCCCCCCTAATGGGTAACAAAATAAAATTAAAAACACAAAAGTATACCCCCAACCAAAAGCAAATACACCAACAAGGCTTTTAAGCATAGTAAAAGAAAGTAGAGGTATAGTAAGAGAAAAACAGGGGGCTGGAGGGAGGGTAACCAGGACTGCAACAGTGAATACATTTATGGTAAGCGTACACAACTGTACTATGTTCTTCGTGTTTCACTGTTGCAGTCATTACATTTGGGTAGATTCCCAAAGCTCTGGTTGGGAGGATGGATTTATACAGCATTAGGACCAGCTATAAGGCCCCGCAAGACAGCAGTGGCAAAGCCAACTCTGGATTTAGAGAAAATTGGTAAATGATAATGCTTGGTGAAAGTATGAACTGAACTCCAGGTAGCAGCTTCTAGAATATATCCCTGGTAGGAACACCTCTGAGAAAGGCTGCATTAGTAGATGCAGCCCTGGTGGAATGAGATCTGATCCCCTGGGGGATAGGTTTTCCATGGTGTTTACAGCAGAAATGATTGCAATGGCTCATCCATTTAGAAATGGTTTGTTTTGAAATAGGCTTTCCCTCTGCCCCTGCAGCAAATGCTACCAGCAGTTCAAATTTTCTTCGAGGTTTAGTCCTGTCCAAGTAGAATTTAAGTTGTCTGTGCACATCCAATGAATGCAGAATCTGTTCCTTTTTGTTCTGTGGATTGGGAAAGAAAGTTGGCAAATGAATGGACTGATTAAGAGCAACACTGGATACCACCTTGGGCATGAAGGATGGATTAGTCCTGAGTGATACTCTGTCCGCATGAAAGATGATGAAAGGCTCCACTGCCATAAGGGCCTGTAACTCAGATATCCTTCTAGATGAACTGCTTGCTAGAAGGAAGGCTGTTTTCCATGAAAGAAATTTTAAGTCTGCAGTAGCAGCTGGCTCGAAACGAGGTAGAGGGAGTTTCTCCAATACAAAGTTAAGATCCCAGGCAGGGGTTGCAGCTCTCCTGGGTGGTATCAAGTTTTTGGCCCCTCTGAGGTACTGCTTGAGCAGAGGATGAGAGAAGAGGGGAGGTTCTGTGTTAAAATGAGCAGAAATGGCTGAGGCGTGGATTTTAATGGAGGAAAAAGACAGGTCCTTGTGAAGCATCTCAGTTAAGTATTGTAAAATCTGAGGTAAATTGGGCGCTGCTGTACTCATCCCTTGAGATTGATTCCAAGCACAGAATCTTTTCCATTTGTCAGCATAAGATTTTCCAGTACTAGGTCTTCTCGCCTCCAAGATGAAATCCATCACAGGTTTGCTGAGGGATGCTAAGGGTGAATTTAAGTGATTAGCCAAGCTGCAAGGTTCAATGTTGGTAGCTAAGGGTGCAGAATTTGGCAATCCTGCTGAGACAGTAAGGAAGGTGTCTGAGGCAGGTGCCATGGCGAAATTTGTGACACACTGCACAGGAGTGGGTACCAGTGTTGGCTTGGCCAGTCTGGAGCAATCAAAATCATTCTTGGTTTGTCCTGTTTGACTTTTAGCAGAAATTTGGAGAGCAGAGGCAGAGAGGGAAAGGCATAGACTGATAGGTTTTTCCAGTTGAATGACAGAGCATCCATTTTCCCGGCTTTTTTGTGAGGAGTCCTTGTGCAAAATTTGTCCAACTGGTAGTTGTAGG
Source organism: Protopterus annectens (assembly GCF_019279795.1). Taxonomy (NCBI): domain Eukaryota; kingdom Metazoa; phylum Chordata; order Ceratodontiformes; family Protopteridae; genus Protopterus; species Protopterus annectens. Next base: position 502,643,145 of record NC_056750.1, read on the forward strand.
GGGAGGCAAATAGATCTATGTCTGGGCTCCCCCATTTGCTTGTCAACCTGTTGAAAATCCATGGTTCCAGTTTCCACTCATGTGGGTCCATGAGATTTCTGCTTAGTCCATCTGCCAGTGTATTCAGTTTTCCTGGCAGGAATTGAGCTTGCAGTTGCACTTGGTAGCTCAAGGCCATGTTCCACAATGCCATGGCTAGTCTGCAAAGGGGGTAGGAATGTGTACCCCCCCCGCTTGTTTATGTACCACATAACAATTGTGTTGTCCATCTTTACCATTAGTTGTCCTGGAAGAATGTGGTCCCTTGAAGGCTGTTAGAACATTCTGTACAGCTAACATTTCTTTTTGATTGATGTGCAGGTGCATTTGATTTGGGTTTCATTTGCCCTGAATGCACTTCTCATGCATAATCTGATGCGTCTGTAGTTAGGGTTTGGGGTGGCAGGGGGTAGTGTGAATGGCAGACCCTTGTTTTGGTGGCAGGCCTCTGCCCACCATAGGAACTCCAGGCATAGGCAAGGTATGTAGGAATCATTGTTTCCAGGCTGTGACAATGTTGACTCCATAGACTTTTTAAGTACCACTGAAGTTTCCTCATATGCAGTCTTGCATATGGAATTAGAAGAATGCAGGAGGCCATGAACCCCAAGGCTTGCAGTATTTCTCTTGCAGATAGCACGTTTTTTGTGGCCACTTGTTTTAAGTTACCAAATGAATTTGCTTTTCTGGTGTGAGGAAAGCCATCTGGGCAGTTGTATTCAAGCTTGCACTCAGGAATATAATTTGTTGAGAGGGTAACCAGTTGTGATTTCTTTTTGTTTATGGTGTACCCTAGACAAGTTAGAACCATTTTTACAAACGCCAGATGATTTATAAGTATGGCCAGGTTTTCTTCCTGAATTAGACAATCGTCCAGGTATGAATATATTTGAATATTTCTTTGTCTGCAAAATGCAATTACTGGAGCCAGACACTTTGTGAATATCCTGGGTGCAGTAGACAAGCCAAAGGGCAGTGCAGAGAACTGATAATGCAAATAGCCTGCTTTGAAGAGTAGGTATCTTCTGCAAGATTCCCTGATTGGGATATGCAGGTAAGCTTCTTTTAAATCTAGAGTTGCCAACCAAGCATCTTTACCTAGCATAGGAAGTAACTGGTGAAGAGTCAGCATCTTGAATTTTGGAATATCCAGAAAAGTGTTTAAAGTAGACAGGTTCAGAATTGGATGCCAAGATTTCTCTTTTCTGGGTACCAGGAAAAGCCTGGAATAGAAACCTTGTCCCTTTTCCTCTTCTAATACCGGTTGAATAGCCCCCATATTTAAGAGGGAAAGCACTTGTTTCTGAGCCTCTGCCCACTGATTTGGGGGCAGGTCTGGCCACCCGTTTGGTGTTGGCAAAGTGTGGAAATGAAATCTGTATCACTGGGACACTATATTTAAAACCCATTTGGCCTGGGTTATGCGTTCCCCGTTTTTTGCATGAAGAGCAATCTTTCCTCCCAAAGGGGCGAGTGAAAGGTAAGTGCTTGGCAATTTTAAAGGAAAGTTATTGAGACTGTTTACCATAGAGGGGTGTTTTGTCCCCTTGGGACTGAAACCTGGTGCTTTTGGTGTGTCTGGGTTTGGTTTGAGTGGATCTGGAAGGAGCTGGAAAGGACCAATTCTTAGTAGGCCAGTGCCTACTAAATCTTGGAGGTTGCACTGATAAGAAATCTTTTACAGTTTGCATAGATTTAGCTTTATCTTCCATCTTTTTTAGAACTTCTTCAGCCTTACTGCCAAACAGGCGGCCCTGATTTAAAGGAGCATCCAACAATTTTGCTTTAACATGATCAGGCAGAGATTGCTCCTTAAGCCAAGCATGCTTTCTAAGCACAGACCCAGTAACCGCAGCCCTGCAAGAGGCCTCTAAAGAATCAAAACCACATTGCAAAATAAGTTTTCCAACTTGTTCAGCAGAATGCAATAAATCCTGTAAATCTTTATTTTCCACACAGTCAGAAATCAACATCATTTTCTGTTTACGCAGTCCCATAATATGCTGTTGATATTTTAGCATATGAAACTGGCAGTTTAAAGCCCTGATTGCCAAGGTTGCAGAAGTATAAACCTTTTTACTCCATCTATCCAGCGCCCTGGAGTCTCTATCAGAAGAGGTAGGATTTTTAGCAGTAGAAGCCTTAATGCCCTTGGGCCCCTGAGAAATGGTTTCTGGATCTGCAACAGGATTTTTGAAAAGGAACTTGTGGGACTCAGGAACCCTGTAGTATCTGTCAGGTTTATTAGGAGCCAGAGGCAGGGAATCAGGAGCCATACTGGATTCTGAAAACACATCACCAACAATGTCTAGTACAGGAGGTATAACCAAAGGCCTATACTGAGGTAGAAGAAGGAAATCCCTAAGACTCATTTTAGATTCAGAAAATTCCTGACTTTCCCAGTGGAAATGCTCCCTTAAGGTACGCAAAGTTTCCCCAAAATAAAAATCCTCAGGGGGGAAGCAGAGGGAATGGAATCCTCTGCATCAGAATCCTAAGTAGGCATGGACAAATCCAAGTCATAGGAAGAATTTGAAGAAACAGAGTCCTGATCAGAAGATTCATAGTTAAAGTTGACTACCCCTGATTAGAGTAATAAGATCTTCAGCCATTTTGATCATTTGTTTTTTAGGCATAGGGGCCTGAACATTTGGCTTGGGTGTCGGTTTTTTAGACATAAATAGAGATTTAGGCCTTAGAATAGAAGGTGGAGTCGGTTTAATATGCAGGTCTGTAGGCCTGAAAACACCCTCAGAAGCCGGTGCCTGCACAACATCTCTGGACCCATCCAAGGTAGAGACATCCATGGGTTCCCATAGGTGAAGCATCTTGCGGCATACCGGACTCCGAATGGGTCTCAGTAGAGGCCTGTGAGTCAGAAGTAGTGGGTATCAGGGGTTGCGAAAGCACCTCACTGAGTACCGGCGAACTGGCGACTGACTTAGGAGAAGCGTCGTCGGCAGTTCTGGACCTCAACGGCCTGTCTCTGTCTTTTTCTTTGCGTTTTTTCATAATTCTGGTAGTCGGATGGCTAACCAATGTCATTTCTGAATAATTAAACACAGAACCGAAATATTTAGAGGCAAAAATGTACCGACGACGGATAGTGCGCTGATTAAATAAAGCACAAAACTGACAGCAAGGTACATCGTGGTCAGGGCCTAGGCAAGGAATACAGTACAAATGAAAATCTTTATGATGTATTTGCTTCCCACAAGTAACTTTTACTGACATCGGTAAGGAGCAAGAAAAGGTTTCCCAATGGGGTACTTAGCTTTAAGTTGAAGACTTTGGTTCTGAAACTCGAAAACGAAAATTTCAGGATTCGGCCGACCGGCACTTGCGAACTGCTTCTGCTTTGGGTACTGCACGGCAAGAAAGACTGATGTAATGGCGTCTGCTGCATGTTTTATATCCCTGACGACCTGACGTCATGGAAGAAGGGACAGCAACCGACGCAAGACCCAAGACTTTAATCAAGCAGACTGAGGGCAACCTGCCAGCAGATTACTCCAAATGTAATCACTGCAACAGTGAAACACGAAGAACATCGAAATATTCTCACTGGGGACTTCTGTTCTCTTGAGGGATTTCAATTACACATACATTGACTGGACTACTTGCCCTACCACAAACAAATATACTCAACATTTCCTACATGTTTTAGCAGTGCTAACTGTTTAGACCAGATTGCAAATTCCCCTTCTGGAGGTTCCAATGTATAGCATTTAGCCTTCACAAACAGCCTCCTTGGGTTTTTCACCTAAAATTATGCTATTTCTCTCTCTTGCTGGAAACATCTGACCTTTGTGCTCATAAAGGTTCCTTAATTAGTCTGCACTGCAATGATATGTGTGTTTAAAATGAATGCAAGGATGCTTCATACAGAAGTCTGTAGTATGACTGATATAGAAAGTATAGTTGTGTACATCTACCATAAATGTAGATGTTCGAGTGTATTCACTGTTGCAGTCATCACATTTGGGTTTATCTGCCTGCAGGTAGTCCTCAGTCGGCCCAAATACCAGAGACTTAGTATTTCTGTGTCATTTGCTGTCGCTCCAGGACTGACGTCAGGTCGACAGGGGTATAAAAACAGGCAGCCAAAGCCATTACATCAGTTTTTCTTGCCCCAAATGTCAGGAGTCCCCCAAATAGGGAGCTAAGTTATGGTGGGAAAAGCACCACCACTAAAAAGTAAATACCAATAGCCTTGTAAGGGGTGAGTAACAGACAGAGAGGAGAGAGAGAGAGTGAGAGAGACAAGGGGGCTGGAGGGTGGGAAACCAGAACTGCAACAGAGAATACACTTGAACATCTACATTTATGGTAAGTGCACACAACTGTACTATGTCCTTCGTGTTTCACTGTTGCAGTTATCACACTTGGGTTGATTTCCAAAGCTGAAGAAAGGGTGGATGGAGGCAGTCAAGAAGAGTTGGGGCTGGCTAGTATGCCCTGCAGGACTGCTGTTGCAAAACCCGCCTTGGATTTTGAAAAGATAGGCAGGTGGTAATGCTTGGCGAAGGTGTGTACAAAATTCCAGGTAGCGGCTTCCAGGATGTCCCTGGTAGGGACCCCCTGAGGAATGCTGTAGAGGCAGAAGTTGCTCTAGTGTAATGTGTTCTGACCCCCTTAGGGGATGGTTTCCCTTGGTGTTTGTATATCAAGGTAGAATCTGAGCTGTCTGTGCATGTCCAAGGAGTGCAGGATCCTTTCCCCTTTACTCTGAGGATTAGGGAAGAAGGTTGGCAAATGAATAGATTGGTTGAGAGCCACAATGGACACCACTTTAGCCATAAAGGAAGGGTTAGTCCTGAGGGAGACGATGTCAGCATGAAAAATAATGAAGGGTTCCACAGCCATAAGTGCTTGTAGCTCAGACATTCTTCTAGCTGAAGTGATGTACCACATAACTGTGGTGTTGTCTGTTTTTATTAGCAGGGGTCCTGGTGAGAGTAGGGATCTGCAAGCTGTCACAGCATGCTGAACAGCTAGCATCTCTTTCTGGTTGATATGCAGATGAATTTGACTTGGACTCCAGTGGCCCTGAATGCACTTGTAATCCAGGTGTGCCCCCAGGCATAGTCTGATGCGAATGTGGTTAGGGTCTGGGCGGAGTGGGGTTAAGTAAAGGGAAGTCCCTTGTTGTTGTTGCATGCTGCTGCCCACCAAAGAAACTCTGTCCGTAGACAAGGTGTGATACGTATGACGGTTTCCAAGTCCTGAGAATGCTGGCACCAAAGACCTTTTAAGTACCACTGAAGTTTCCTCATATGCAGTCTGGCATATGGAATTAGTAGAATGCAAGAGGCCATGAACCCTAGGATTTTCCTTGCGGATAGCTGGGTTCTGGTGGCCATTTGAGTGAAGTAGCCTGTCACATAGGCTTGTTTTTCTGGAGTAAAGAATGCCATCTGGGATGCTGTGTCCAAGCTTGCTCCCAAGAATACAATCTTTTGACTGGGGGGAACTAGTTTTGATTTCGTTTCGTTGATAGTGTACCCCAGGGAGGTTAGAAGGTTCTTTACAAATGTCAGGTGCTGCAACAGCTTTTCCAGACGGTCTGCCTGAATCAGGCAATCGTCCAAGTAAGGGTAAATTAGAATTTTTCTCTGTCTGCAATAGGCAATGGCTGGAGCCAGACATTTTGTGAATACTCTGGGAGCAGTGGATAAGCCAAAGGGAAGTGCAGAGAACTGAAAATCCATAGATCCTGCCTGAAACATAGGTATTTCCTGCATGAGTCCCTGATAGGGATGTGCAGACAGGCTTCTTTTAGGTCTAGGGTGGCTAACCAGCCATCTTTGGACAGCATAGTAAGAAGCTGCTGAAGGGTGAGCATTTTGAATTTTGGTACCACCAGGAAGGTGTTTAGAAAGGAAAGATCTAGGATTGGGTGCCAAGTGCCCTCTTTTCTGGGTACCAGGAAAAGTCTGGAATAGAACCCTTGATCTATCTGTTCTGCAGGAACTGGTTGAACTGCCCTTATGGAGTGTAGGTATTGAATTTGGTTTTGTGCCTGTGCTCACTGGTTTGGAGGAAGGTCTGGAAACCCTTTTGGGATTGGCAGTGAGTGGAAGTAAAATTTGTACCCCAGGGATACAATGTTGAGGACCCAAGGTCTTTGGTGATGGAGATCCAGTTTTTTGCATGATGGGCAAGTTTTCCTCCCAGAGGCATGAGCAGTTGGGCAGAGGTGAGGAGTGGAGTTCAGAAGTCATTGCTTAGATCACTGCATACCTTGAGACTGTACTCTGGAGGGGGGGGGGGCTCTGTTTCCCCTGGATCTAGTTTGAGATGGCCTTGAGGGGGCTGGAAAGGACCAATCTTTCGAGGGGCAATGCCTACTGAATCTAGGAGGCTGCACTTGCAAAAAAATATTTGACTGTCTGCATAGATTTAGCTTTTTCATTTTTAGAACCTCTTCTGCTTTGGTGCCAAACAGATTGTCCTTGTTCACAACAGCATCTAATAATTTTGATTTGACATAGTCTGTTCCTTAAGCTAAGCATGCCTTCTCAGTACAAACCCAGTTAACTGCTGCCCTGCGAGATGGTGATAGGGTGTCAAAGTTACAAATTATGCTTGCTGACTTGGCTTGCAGATGCATAAGCTCTTGTAATTCTTTATTTTCTGCACAGTCAGTAAAGGTAGATAATTTTTGCTTAATAAGTTCTATAATATGTTGCTGGTATTTCAGCATGTGAAACTGGCAATTCAATGCCCTAATGGCAAGAGTTGCAGAGGTGTATACCTTTTTACCCAATCTGTTTAAAGCTCGGGAATCCCTGTCCGAAGGGGTGTGATTCTTAGCTGTAGTTGCTTTTATACCTTTAGGCCCCTGGGAAATGACCTCTGGGTCAGCAGTAGAATTTTTGAAAAGAAATTTGTGAAAGTCAAGGACTGTGTAATATCGGTCTGCTTTCCTTGGAGCAAGGGGTAAAGTATCAGGAGTTAGACTGGATTCCATAAAGACATATTCCATAAAGACATCATCCGCAATTGGAGGTATTGCTAAAAGTCTATGTTGGGGCAAATGTAAAAATTCTCTGAGTCTCTTTTTGGACTGAGGATAGTCTTGGCATTCCCAGTGGAAATGCTCTCTTAAAGTATGTAGGGTTTCACCAAAAGAAAAATCCTCTGGAGTGGAAGCACAGGGAATGGATTCCTCTGCATCTGAATCCTCATAAGGAGATAAAGGCATGTCTTCATATTCAGAAATCTCAGAGTCGTCGGACTCTTGGTCTGTTAAAGCTGCTGGAGACAGATCTCTTTCTCTTAGCAGGGGAAGGCTGGCTTCCCCTAATCAGCATAATCAGGTTTTCTGCCATTTTAAGCATTTGATGTTGTGGCAAGGAAGCAGGTGCTTGAATTTGGGTCATCGTTTTTTTAGACGTAGCTCGTACTCTTTGCCTTAGAAACTCGGTAGATTTAGAGAGAACTGAAGATGCGAAAGAAGTCAGTTTGTGTCGAATATCGGTAGTGCGAAGAACTTCCACGGAAGCCAGTGCCTGCACAGCGGCTCCAAACCCAAAGGTAGAGACATCCGCAGGTTCCGTAGTCAAAGAAGAGTCTTGTGGCATACCGGACGACGAACGGGTCTCGGTAGTGGCCCGTGAATCTATCGAAGCGGGCATCAGGGGCTGCGAAAGCACTTCACTGAGTACCGGCGAACTGGCAACTAGCTAAATGGAAGCATTGTGGGCAGTTTTGGACCTGTGCAGACTGTCTCTGTCCTTATCCTTACGTTTTTTCAGAAGATTGGTAGTTGGATGGCTTACCAAAGCCGTTTTGGAATACAGAGATCGAGAGTGAAAGCACTTAGTGACAATAGGGGCCTAACAACGAATAGTTCGGGCGTTGAACAAAGCACAAAACTGACAGCGAGGTATGTCGTGGTCAGGGCCTAAACAGGTGACGCAGAAAGAATGGAAATCTTGGTGTGGTATTTGCTATCCACAGATGAGACAATTAACTTTTTCTGACATCGGTTAGAGCAAGAAAAAAGGATCCCCAGTGGGGTACTTAGCTATAGAAGACTTCAGGATGACGCATTTCAGAAACTAAAACTCAAGCAGCGGATGACCAGCACTCGTGCGAACTGCTTCTGCTTTGGGCTCCTCGGCAAGAAAAACTGGGGTAATGGCGTCGGCTGCCTGTTTTTATACCTCTGACGACCTGGCGTCAGTCCTGGAGCGACAGCAACCGACACAGAAATACTAAGTCTCTGGTATTCGGGCCGACTGAGGGCTACCTGCAGGCAGATAACCCAAGTGTGATGACTGCAACAGTGAAACATGAAGAACATCATTTGTTACCCAAACTAGAGACTTTATACCTTGTTCAAAACAGACTGGGATGAGGAGAAGATAGTAATGGAGCTATCTAGATATAACAGGCCAGGCACACATGTTCATTAAATGCTTATGTTTTCAGAGTGAGAAGAATAACAGGTTCATATGCACTGCTGGATTTATGATGAATTTAAATGCATACACAATTTCACAAAAGTTACCTAAATGACAATGAAGAAAGTGCATAAACTTAAGTTTGTCTTTTTTTAAACACCTTTGTTGAATTATGACATAGGCAAATTTACATTTATATAAAAGTAATCAAAGTGTCTTAACGAGTTCATGTTTACAATCAATATTTCACATCTTGCTGCATATCATATAACCTAAGCAATATTACATAAGTTATTCAATTCCTGCCTTTTTTTAAACAAGAAACATCTTTATTAAACCACCCCTTACTACATAGGTAATCATACATTTATATAAATGAAAACAAACCACACAGACTCAATCCTAGTTCTGATCATTTTCCATCACAAACCATACTGACACACTCCCAGTTGCAAACATTATAGATCACTTATAATCTACCCAATCATTTTCAGTCAAACATTACATAGATCATTTAAGTTCTGCCTTCTTTTAAACCTGATTCCTGCCCTATATGTATTGTTTCCACAATTCCATTTTTTTTGTTATGTAGTTTGCTTCTACCCTTTTCTGAAGATCTCAATTCCAGTTACTATATTCACTATATTCACTACTTCTAGTATAGTTGATTTAGATTTCCTTTTTCTAGTAATTGTTTTTTAAGCAGGCACCATAATTAAGAGACAGCAAGGCCTTACCATGTCTAGGCAATTCCGATTCTGTATCATAGCTCAGAAAAATCATCTCCATTGTCACACCAATCTGCCCACCCAGCATCTCCAACAGTGCATCCCACAGGGAATCAAAGTCCACAAACTCACCACACTTTCAGAAAATATGTTCCCAATTACCTCTTTCTCTCCTGTCACACCTCCAACATTTGCTGTCTAACTGAGGAAGAATTCTCTAGAGTCTACTTGGGGTATAAAAATCTCTATGTAAACATTTCCAAGCAAAAATCCTAAATCTTCTAGATCCTGTTGCATATTTGGGAGACATATATATATATATATCATCCCATTGTTTCTTTGTGAATTGCTCATCTAACCCCCTTCCCAAACCTTCCTAACCTCCTGTCATGCAATATTTTATATGCTTGACTAATCATTCATTTTCTAATGGCAGCTTCTGTTCCACATTACACTAAAAACTCTACTAGTGCTGCTCTTTCATTTAGGACCCCCCCCCCCATTTATTTCTCTTTGCCTATACTCTCATCTCAATCCTTGATAGGGAAGGCAATCTCTAACCTGCAGTCCAAATAAATTCTCAGCATCTTACCATTCTGTCATCTTTCCCTCTCTAATTATTTGCTCCCAGTACCTTTGTTCTCTTGTCAGTTTTCTCCAACAAATTCCAGCCGCCTCTTGTCTATTCTCTATATCTCTAATTACATTCATCCTTATTGGCAGAATCTCCTTTCTCCATTCCCATGTTGGCTTAGGTCTTAGGATACTTTCTGCTACTTTACAGATATAATATTCTGTATGTTTATTGGTATTCTCCTTAAAGGCATGCATCCAAAATCCCAGTCTCTCCTTGTTTCTTCAGCTTGCCCCCTGTTTCATCTTCATACTTTTCCACTTCAAATTATAGTTTTCTGCTTGTGCTATATAAAGGAGCCTTAACTGTAAAGCTCTAGAATATCCCTTCAAATTGGGCAATCCCAATCCGCCCTGTTCTACTGGAAGAATCAGTTTATCCCACTTGACACTTGCTGTCTTCCCCTCCCAGATAAAGTCCATCAGTTCTTTATTAATTACTACCCACAACTTCTCTGGTTGATAAAAATATGCCTGACTGGTGTATAACACTATTACTACTACTTCTTTCGGCTTTTCCCGGTTAGGGGTTGCCACAGTGGATCACCTGTTTGCTCATGATTGGCAGTGGAGTTTTTATGGTGCCGAGTTGCCAGCCTGGCACCCAACCTTCCACAGAAGGCACACACACACACACACACACACACACACACACACACACACACACACACACACACACACACACGCCTAGTGCCAATTTAGAGTGTGTCCAATCCACCTACAGCATGTCTTTGGGATGTGGGAGGAAACAGGAGCACCCAGAGGAAACCCACGCGACCACAGGGAGGATAATGCAGACTCCGCACAGAAGGCACCCCAGCCAAGGATTGAACCGGAGAACCTCTTGCTGTGAGGTGGCAACACTAACTGCTGCACCACCGCGGCCGCCCGACTGGTGTATAAGACTAATGGGATTAAAAACATTTTAACTGCTTCTATCTTACTATCCATATGCATATAACCAAGCTTTCATTTCCTCAGTGTCTATATTATGTTTTTAGTCTCTTCCCACATATCATTAGCTGCCACACCAGAATCATTTTAATCCATACACCTAAATACTTCATTTTGTGATGTCCCCATAAATATGGATATTGCTGAACCAATTCATGAGTAGGTACATAATTTACTGCTACTGCCTTTGTTTTATTTTCACTAATTTTGTATCCCGAAAAAATATGAAACTGTATCAAAATGTTCCACAACACTGTAATGTCTCTCACTGGTTTTCTCAGGTATCAAATAATATAATCTACAAACAAAGCTAGCTTTTCTTGACTACTATACCAATTATATCCTTAAATTTCTGAGTCCCTTATTTCTTTGCCAATGGTTCTAAATATAATGCAAACAAATAGGAAAGAGGATACCCCTGCCTAGTTCCTCTGCTCAAGCAGAAATTATCAGAGAGGACCCCACCCACTTTAATTTTTACATCCAATCCCTCATATATCCTCCTAGTCAACCTTATAATTTTTCAGGAAACATGAATGCTTCCACTGCCCTGTTCATAAAAATCCCAGTTTACTTTGTCACATGCTTTCACTACATCACGACCCACCAACAACAATGACATTTTCTTGCATTCTGCTTCCCTCTGGATCATGAATTGTCTCTGTTAATGTTGTCAAATGTTTGTCTCTCCTACACAAAACCACACTGATCCTCATCTATCAAGCAATTTCAGCATTATTTTTGTCATTCTTTTAGCCAATTTAGACACAGTCTCTATATAATCATGGTTTAATATTGAAATGGGCCTGTATGAAGCTGGAACTGATGGATCTTTACCCCCTTTACGTATAACAGCTACCACTGCTTTTTTCCAGGACACTGGTATTTCTCCCCTCCCCTTAAAATACTGTTAAACAAAACCTTCCAGATCTTCATCATTTTTTCCCTCCTAGCTTCCAAACGTCTACAGAAATACCATCTATTCCAGAGGAATTTCCTGTAGATTGGTTATACATCATAATTTTTATCTCACCTCCTCTTATCCTAACTATTAGTAATTGAGCCTCATCTACCACTAACCTTGACATATTTAATTCTTCCATAAGTAATTCCATTTATACCTTTTCTTAATTTCCACATTTCTCTGCTTTATACAAGCTTTCATACAACTTCTGAAATGCTTCTAATACCTCTACAGGATGTTACCTTCCTTGTTATAGGTTCGCCTAAGGTTGGCAATAGCCATTTATACATTCTACTGTCTGAGTCGTCATGCTAAAAGTTTTGTGCTCTAGTGTTATCTTCAAAAAACAGTTGTTTAATAACAATCTTTCTAAACTCATGTATATTATTGAGGTAATCCCTTATATTCTGCTTAGCATTCTTCTTTCGAAGAGCTCATTCACATGTTCAGTTATTTCCAAGCATTCCTTCTGTAACATAGCTATTTGCACTCTACATTTTTAATATAGTTCACTATTCTTTCTTTTCTGGTATTTATCTGTGAGACTATTAACATTTAACGACATAACAGAAAGCATCATTGTACTAAAAAGTTAATATTCCCACCTTTATGTATAACATTTTTGCTCCAGCTTTTGTGTTACATGCATATACTGTCTGGCAGGTTGAACTTTTATATAGTTATTTCTTGTCATATTCATTTCAGCCTAGGTCATATCTTACAAAACTTTTTATTTTATTAAATGCCCTCAAACAAAGAAAAAAAACCTGAATAACCCCTGAAGTGTATTAATACTAATACACAAAATTATGTACATCTTCAGATATTGAAGGTTTACCCTCCTAATAGGAACAAATGTCCCAAACTGACTGCCACAGTCACATTCTTGAGTTAATCCAAGAGAAAGGTTATCCATGCCAAGACGCATGGTGCAGCTGGTGCTTCTACCAAGTGCTAACTGGTTTTGTCTTACCTTTTTAACTCTCCCAGCTGGAAAAACCCTGAATGCTTCAAGAGAACATTACCTCGTAGCTAGTTTGTCTTTTCCTTCCTTTTTCCCCCAGCCAGTCACTCTCCACCAGACTGTAACCAATTTCTCTTTATCAGATTGTGTCCATGGAAATATGAGAAGCAGACAGCCAATTTCTCATTATATGACTGCCTCCATGGAGAGATGGGAACCAGATACAGAATTGCTACTAAGCATGCATTCATTTGCTGGAAAAAAGACTCACAATATTCAATATTGTTTTTCATTTAGTTGCTTTCTCTTAAAATGCATTAACTAAGTCAATCTAAGTTCCTTAATTCAGTTATCCCACCTGCAAGAATGAGACAAAGCACATTATTTTTTCTTTTGTCATACTCTTTTAATCATGTTTTTTTTTACACTGCAGTGCCTAAATTTCTTAAAACTGAAGAAAAAGAGAAGGGAAAAAGAAATGGAAAAAAAGAACAGCGGCACCTATTTACAACCCCTGTTACACTTAATAAAACTGAGAAAACTTTACTTTATAGTATGCAAAGAAAACCACATACCATAAAATAATATTAAAATTGGTTTCTTTACTTACAGTTAACTTTCTCCCCACTCTTCCCCTCTGCAAAGCATTTTTCTGAACATTAATGACATGAAGCAGGGCATATACTTTATAGTCCTCCACAAGTCCAACAAGTTCTGAAAAAGTCCAGTATTTCCAGATTTTCTTGTACTGCCAAATTTTATAAATATAATTATTGCACTGTAATCTCACATTCATTAAGTTACTGGTTTTAGTACTGTTCATCTCCCTCTCCCACATCCCGTCTCTGCTTCATTTCCAACGTTCTTCTAGTCAACTCTCATGCTTCCTTCCTTTTCCCCAACATTTTTCTCTGAAACAATGGAAAAGGCTTCACAGGAACAGGCTCTCTGTAGTCTTTATTACCAGAAGAACAAGAAGCGGAATCAACTTCTGTATCACACCGGACTTTTTGTTGAACTAACTTTTGTATTTCCTCCTTAGCATGTACTTCAACAAAATACGATTTTGTCCCTGCAGGGAAGAATACCTTGAAGACAGCTGGCTACAGCAGTTTGAATCTAACACCTACATCTCAACATTCACTGAAGAGGGGAATGAATTTGCTCCTCTTCTGCCTGGTGTACAATGAGTAATCATTCTCCACAAACACTCTGCTGCCTCCCACTCTTAGTATTTTGTCCTTCTGCCAGAGTTCTTAAAGAATCAACTCCTGCTGGTAGGATTGCATCTTTACTATTAAAGATCTATGTTGCCTTCTCATAGCCAGGTTTGGATCACACACACAATGCCAATCCAGTTGCTTATTTGTGCTTTCATAAAATTAATGCAGTCTGTTCTTTCCAGCTTCTCTAGTATAGCTGAAAATCTTCCCCTACTTCTATTATTTTTTTTTGAAACATCTCTTCCTGAGCAGTCTCATATTCAGCCATTTTTTTCTTCATTTCAATGTCTGATTTTTGCAGCTTTATCACCTCATCTGAATATCTGTTTAAAGCTTCTTCCATATTTTCCAGTCTTTTGTTGTTTGTGTTGATATACTACATCAGTGTTTTGTTTATTTTAACCAGATCCGTGTGCAGTTGTCTTATATCTTCCTGTAGGTTACTGACAGTCATGTCTGGAGGTTGCATTGCTTTTTGCTGAACAGCTGCAGAACTTTTTTCAGTCAGTGTTTCTTCCTCATTTTTTGTAGCCGATTTTTTTCCAGGTGCTCTGTATTTCTTTTTTTCCTGGCATCCAGGCAGTACACTTATTAGCCAGTTACTGAAATTTACCCGTAAACACAGAGGTCTACTGGCCTTCTCTGTTGAGTTTCTGTTTTCACACTGGGGGAGCTAGAGTTAAACTGTTATGCAATGTGCAGCCATCTTGTAAGTCCAGAAGCTTAAGTCTGTCTCTGAGTTGATATATTTCTACATAATATTAAATAGACCAAAGTACACAGAATTGCAGGTGTGTGTATTTACTGTGATATCTTTTTTTAATAGATGTTTTCTAGTCCACTGAAAAGGAAATATTATCACTAAAGCCTTCTGCATGTACCCACTGCAAGCTGTCACAATTACTCATATGGTTTTCTTCTCCTTCTCTGCTTTTCATTACCACTTCTAATCAGACTGAAAATAAAAGTAATTGATTTTTGTGTGTGTGTGTGTATATATGAGTTGATCTAACTTGCACTAGATCAACTCACAAAACACTGACAAAAACATCTAATTTAAAATTTTGAGAGTAAAATTTTGAATTAGATATTTCCTGTTTGTATTTTGTGAGTTGATCTAGTGAGATTTAGACAACTTAAAATAGACCAGTATATACATACACAGGTCTAGTTCATTTCACCGAAAGCACACTTCGCCGAAACTGATGTCAGCAAGACCAAATAGGCGAAAGCACAAATCGCCGAAAACTCATTTTACCGAATTTCATTTCACTGAAAATAGTAGTGGCAGTGTATATGCCCTTTTCCCCACTGTAGTGCAATCCTGGAGTTAGAAAATATATAGTTGGGGGGACAGCCCCCCACATTGGTGGGTGTGGGGGGCATAGCCCCCCTCCTAGCCTGAATTATATTATGCAGTTTCTGTTAATAGGGTAAGTACTTTTTAATTAAACTAGGTGGGGGGCCATTCCTCCAACAACCCCCCAATGTGAGAGGCTGTGCGCCTCCCACACACCCCCCAACTATATATTCTAACTTAAGGATCGCACTACAGTGGGGAAAAGGGCATATACACTGCCACTACTATTTTTGGTGAAACGAAATTCGGCGATATGAGTATTTTGCGATTTGTGCTTTCGCCAATTTGGTCTTGGTGGAATCAAATTCGGAGAAATGTGCTTTCGATGAAATGTACCAGATCCACATACACACATAGACATATTTACACACACTTTTTTTGGCAGACCATGGTACTGGTCTATCTAACTCTTTTCTACTTTACAATATCTCTTTAACAAATAAGCTTAGATCTTCATATCGGTAAGTCAAGACTTCCAGGAAAAGCTGACAGATGATTCTCTTTGTTCCTCATAAATAGCTCTGATATACAACTGAACAAATATTAATAAATAATGCAAAGTTTCTGTATTTGTTAAAGGGCAATTGCATATAGTTATGCCTTTCTTATGGCAATCTGATTTCATCTTCCTGTCAATCTAATGCAAGTGGCAATACAAATTAACACCTGGAGATGATTTTTTTTCTTCTATGCACCATCTAAAACTTATATCACTTGATTCAGCACTGTCTGAAGTTGCATCTTCCTAGGGTTTCCATTGATAGCCAAGTACTTGGCCAGTAAAGCCTTCCACTTATCAAAATGTAAATAAAATGTAATGCCACTGAATAGATATTATAACCCTTATATCTCTCCTGAACTAATCTGTTACCAGCTCCACAGTAGAGACCCTACAACTGTTAATGAGCAGTTTTCAAATTTTACTAATGACATCACCCCCACCCACATTGATTTTTTCAATGAAAATTATGTAATAAACCTCGTATGTGCATAGTAATGCCTAAAATCTACTCTCTGGATATAATCCCAAATACAAACTTTTTAGAAAGATGACTTCACTTAAAAGGCCCAACAAAACAAAACATAAATACAATATGATAACTAGTAACACTGCCATGTACATCATGAAACCACACTCTTTAGAGAAATAATTATTATAATGCTTTGCATATTTTATCGGCCTAAACAGTATGCAGAATTAATTTGATCAAAACTAAGAGGAAAAAAGCCATTTAACTCACATAGAAAGCTTGTTCACGAAGAGAAGGTGTATCTGGTGGACTCTGATTGTAAGTTGAGAATCTTTTGTTGACAGTGGGCACTTTAGTAATGGTGGCAGCAGATGTGGGGGGTTCATCTTTATCAAACGGACTGCATCAAAGGAAGCAAAGACAGAAAAGAAAGACTATTAATACTATTTCTGGACATCACAGGGCAAGTCCTACACTTATCACAAAGTTATCCATTCCCTGAGACATACTCACCAAAATAAATGTCAAATACTTACCATAACATTAGATTTTCTTGGAGAAATCATTTTTGTTAACCTTCAGGACTTAGTGAGCCTCGCATGCTCAATTCAGCAGATATAACTTTCTAGGCCATAGAGACTTCAGTTTATGAAAATGGTCCTACTTCCCAAAACCTTATGCATAGTACAGACATCTTTTAAATCAAATAAACTCCATTTGAATCATTTCAATAAAACTTTTCTAAAATTTGCATGGTTCCCTAATACAACAAAAACTGCTATTAAATATTACATTACTACCTAGTACAAAGGAGGTATTACATTTCCTGATTTAAAAAGGGAACAGGTTTTAAACTCACAGTATCATTCAACCCAGGGGGCATATCTGCTTGAAAGCAATTAATCCATCTATATTCAACATTCTCAGTATTCAACACAATACCCACTCCTCTAAACATGCTAATTTCTATTTTAATGTGTCTCTTGCAACATTGCAATTTGTGTCCTACATTTTTGATACTTTGTTTTTTTGTCTACATCTATAGGGACATGTACATTCTATGACAATACAGACAGAGTAGTCATGATGACAGAAAGTTGTTACTCCCATCTATGATGAATGACAGACATTTTATTTATATGGTTACATTTTTTAGCTTATGTGCATTCAGCAATAATTAGGAGGCTTTACTCGTATGTAAGTGAAGAAAAAACAGTGGAGACACAAACACAGCTGTTAGGCAAATGTTTTAATGAAAATAGGCACTTTCACGTCTTGTCATAGACACTTCATCAGATTCAGAATAAAAACACACAATGAAACCAAGCCTTAGACACAACAGCATTTCAAAATCTCCAATCACAGAAAGGCAACAATTAAACAGAAGCATTGAATTTATATTAAAGCTATTTGTTCAGAGTTCTATCAATTAAAAAGGGCTTAATAGACACACTGTCATTCGGCCCACAATTTTTATCCGTCTGCAAATGTAAAATACATTTTGTTTCAACTTTTTCTGTAGTATCTTTAATATTACCTAACCTAACACATATGTACTAATTCTAAGACCAAGAATATAAACTTATGTGATGTACCTACTTCCAAAGTATGCTCAGCTAAGCTATTTGTCTCATCTTTCTTGTTAATAGCATAAACATGCTCTCTAATCCTCTCCCTTAGAGTTCTGTTGGTTTTGCCAACATAGTACGAAGGGCATGTGATTCAATATGCTAAATACACCAGATTTCTGCTATTGCAGTCAGCATAATGGTTGAATACATATTCTTTACCAGTATTAGGATGAACAAAGGTCTTTCTATCTCCAATATAGGAGCAGTAGTTACATTTCCTACAAGCAAAAGTACCCTTCCACTTTGACTCAGTGATTTCACAGTGTTGGGTTTCATAGCAAAGAAGTGTTTTCAAAGACGTTTGATTCTTGTATGAAAAAGCAGCAGAATCACCCACTAACTGTCGAACTTTATCATCTGTCAGTAGGAGCTTCCAATTCCTGCATATAATATTCTTAACATCAGAACTACTCCTTGTAAATGGAATGACTACCCTACATCTCTTTCCATTGTTCTTATTACTACCTCTTAGCTGAGTAACACTAGGTGAAGCCCTATTTTTATACTTATTAAAGTAAGGGGTGCATCTACCTCTGCGGTTCTTGCAAACGCTCAAAACCACATTCAGTATGGGCATATCTTCTATTTGTAAATAACTTCTCAAGCTCATACAGAGCTACACTACGTTCTTGATCACTGGTTAGATGTGAGACCCTAACAGTCTGTCCCTTCACAATGTTACTGTATATATGGGGAGGATGCATGCTGCCTCTAGAAAGATTATTATGTTTACAGCCTTTCTTAAAGATACTAGTAGAAATGTTATGCGATCCACTATCAATAACATCCAAAAACTCAATTTCAGTAAATGAGCATTTATAAGTGAAATGTAAAAATGTTGTACTATTATTCAAAAAAGCAACAAAGTATTTTAACTCATCACTAGATCCATCCCACAACAAAAAAATCATCCACAAATCTTTCATAAAAGATGAAAAACTTAGAAAAATTAGCATTCTGTAATATTTGTTCAGATTCCCAGTGTGCCATGACTAGGTTTGCATATAAATTTGCTCATGGTGTTCCCATGGCAACACATTTTCTTTGTATGTAATACTCATTATTATACGTAAAGACATTATGAGATTATGGGTAAGAACAATGTCTATTAAAATACAGTACAAAATGATCTTGTCACTGCTCAGGTGCCAATTCTTGGAAATAAATTGTCTAATTTGGGATGGATGTAAACAAAGATGTCACATCCATAGTGACAAAAAGACAATCGGGCTTAAATTTATCGGAAAAAACTAAGTCAGAAAAAGAACATAAAAATGTCTCAGTATCTCTGAGGATAACATCTATCTTGTCAATTATAGGGCGCAACATCTCCTCAAGAAAAATCGAGATTAGCTCTGTGAGCCAACCACTACTGGCCACAATAGGCCTAAGAGGGGGATTCAGTAGATCCTTGTGGATTTTTGGTAAACTTCTTATTGTGGGAAATACTTAAATACTTCACTATTCATCTGTCTACACATCAACATATCATACAATACACTGTGAACATCATTAACAACCTTATCAAGAGCATAGGTCGTTAATAAACCATATGTCTCAACATCCAACATTTCATTCATTCTGTTCATATAGCTGCACCTATTTAAAATAACAATAGAAACCCCCCCCCCCCCCTTGTCTGCTGGCCTGATAACTATGTCAGTATTATGTTGTAAAGAGCTAATGGCATCTCATTCTACTTTTGTAATATTATGAAAGGCATGGCCAAAATTCTTAGTGCGTGCTAAATCCAACAAAGACTCCTCACAAACCTTATCAAAAGTTTCCGGAACAGGATTTAAAGCTGGAACATATGCACTGGTTTTTTTTAAAAAATGAAACGGGGGCAGTTTCCGTATTATTAAACAAAACCTTACACAACATTTCTCACAAAAATCTTAACATCTACAATAACGTCTAAAATGTCAGAATTAAGACAAGGTATAAACGACAGACCTTTATTTAATATAGACTTCTCAGCATCTGTTAAAACATAATCTGAAATGTTAACAATCAAAGAACTAGAGTCCAAGTTTTCTTGTGTTTCGGCCTCACCTCTGCTCTCTCTTCTGAGACCAACCATCTCTTCGTTCCTTCGCTGAACGACCATTTTCTTTGTTGGTCTGTCCTTACTGGAAATGGAAGAAGAGGAAAAACTTCCTTCCATGTGTCGTTCACATCCCTAGTCTTCTTCCAAACACTGGGAGGTGGTAGACTTAATTGCACATCAGAATTCAAGCTACCCCAGCCATTGGCATCGTTCTATAACATACAAACTTGAGAAATCTGCCTAGCTTGCACAGAACAAATCGTATCTCAGTTCGTATCAGATACGTTAGCAGGCAGAATGTAGCTCTGTATGACCTTGAGAAGTTATTTATAGAGGATATGCCCACACTGAATGTGGTTTTGAGTGCTTGCAAGAACTTACAGACCGCAGAGGTACCCCTTACTTTAATAAGTATAAAAAGAGGGATTCACCTAGTGTTACTCAGCTAAGAGGTAGTAATAGGAACAATGATAAGAGATGTAGGTTAGTCATTCCGTTTACAAGGAATAGTTCTGATGTTAAGAATATTATATGCAGGAATTGGAAGCTCTTACTGACAGATGATAAAGTTAGACAGTTTGTGGGTGATTCTCCTGCTTTTTCATACAAGAATGACAAGTCTTTGAAAAGACTTCTTTGCTATGAGACCCAGCACTGAAATCACTGAGTCAAAGCAGAAGGGTATTTTTGCTTGTAGGAAATGTAACTACTGCTCCTATATTGGAGATAGAAAGACCTTTGTTCATCCTATTACTGGTAAAGAATATGTATTCGATCATTATGCCGACTGCAGTAGCAGAAATCTGGTGTATTTAGAATACTGTATCACATGCCCTTCGTACTATGTTGGCAAAACCAACAGAACTCTAAGGCAGAGGATTAGAGAGCATGTTTATGCTACTAACACAGAAGATGAGACAAATAGCTTAGCTAAGCACACTTTGGAAGTTGGTACATCACATAAGTTTAGATCCTTGGCCTTAGAATTAGTATATAAAAGTGTTAGGTTAGGTAATATTAAAAATACTACAGAAAAAGTTGATACAAAATGGATTTTACATTTGCAGTCTGATAAAAATTATGGGCTGAATGACAGTGTCTATTAAGCCCTTTCTAAATGATAGAGCTCTGAACAAATAGTTTTAATGTAAATTCAATGCTTCTGTTTGTTTTAATTGATGACTTTCTGTGATTGGAGATTTTGAAATGCTGTTGTAGTATTTAAGACTTGGTTTTATTCTGTGTTTTTATTCTGAATCTGATGAAGAGTCTATGACAAGACGTGAAAACGCTTATTTTCATCAAACCGTTTGCCTAACAGCTGTGTTTGTGCCTCCACTGTTTTTTCTTAACTTTTTTTGTTTTGCATTTGGAGCACTTAATTCTTGTGGACCTTGTTTGTTTTTTATTTGAACTCGTATGTAGTTGCTTTTTTGTTATTTCCATGTGAATTCATGACATTTTCAGCACGTTGTACTTCAGTGAAAAACTCAATCAAGAAAGTAAATAGATTTTTACAAACTTATTATACTCTCTTAACTTGCAACAAACGTACAAAACTATGTACACTTACCACTTTCAACAAATTAAATTTATCCCTCCACACAGGAGCAATTTCCCCAATACAATGACTGCAGTCAAACTATTACTGGTTCCAAAATTAAGGTGAACGCATACGGCAAATGTTAGAAACTGTGTTCCTACTTGCACTAATTATTATATTTTCTTATGTACATTCCCCTCCCAGACATGAAAAACAGATTGCATGTTTTCATTAAACGTTGACTTTTAGCCATAAGAAAAAGTGTACTGGCTACCTTTAAATAAATTAAACAATGCACTGTTATATCGCATACATTAAAGTATTAAGAATGCTGAAAAGACAACTATTTGTATATCTTACTTCCCACAATTTCATTCATTTTTTTCACTAAACTGTTTGCTAAAGTACCTTTAAATATTAATTACATTGTGCCACGTGAAAACATACGATGTTCAGTGGCCTAAAGCTTAACTGCTTGCACCTGAGTACAGCTAGTCTCCAAATAAAGGTGATGGTAATGACAACAAAAAAAAAAGAAGTCATGTAGTTACCATAATGTCCCATCTGTGTTGTCCATTTTCATTCTTCCTCAACTGAAGGGTTCAGATCCGATCTAATTCAGCCATTGCTAAAGCTCGTGACAACCACAAACTCTCAAGCTTCTCCCTTACCCACAATGCACCAACCCTAAGTTACCTCAGATCCTGTTTGCTGATTTTTGCCAGAAAGGAATATTTACTATGCATAGATAAGGTGAAAAACTGCTTGCAGTTAATACATATAAAGAGTATATCTGGAGCCCAATACAAAGGACAGTGATGTCCCTTAAAAACTCATTCTTACAGAAGTTTGCAAAGGATGGGGGTTGGTGGATGGGGAGTTGATGAAGAATGAAAATGGACAATGCAGATGGAACGTTATGGTAAGTACATAACTTCTTTATCTGATGATGTCAATTTTCAGTCAATCCTCAACTGATGGGACAGAGTTCCCAGCTACCTAAAATCTGGTTGGATTCAAGGATGGATGTTTCTGAGCACAGTTTAACCAAAAGATGCTCTATATCTGGAAACCAAGTCCAATTTGTAATGAGTAATAAAGGTATGGGGAGTAGCCAAAGTAGCTGGTGTGCACATGTTGTCCATTGACATCCTGGAAAGAAAAATTGAAAATGCTGCCATGGATCTACTTGAATGAGATTGTATTGGCTATGGTAAGATAACACACAACTTTTTTATAAATAAATACAATCAGTTAGCCCTCTGGCTAAAGTTACTTTGGCAACTGGTTTTCCCAATTTCAAGTCCGCAAAGAAAACAAACAACTGGTCTGTTTTCCTTATGTCTTTTGTTCTATGCAGGTAAAAAATGTAATTGTCTGTGAACATCCAGTAAATGTAACATGTACTCACCTTTGTTGGTAAATTTGGGGAAGAAAACTGGCAAATTAATGGACTAGCAGATATAATGGCTACTAGAAAAAACATTTTCCAAGTAAGATATTTAAAGTCACACACAGCTGCTGGTTCAAAGGGGGAATGTGTAAGTGCCTGCAGTACCAGAATGAGGTCTCATGGGGGGAGTAGGATCTTTAAAAGGAGGTTTTAAAAACACAGTGCTTTATAAGTAAGCTTTGCATGACTTAGGAGAGGCTACTAAGGAACCTTCAAATCCAATGTGAAAGTTTGATATTGCTGGTATATGAACTTTAATGGTTATGGAACTAGCTCATTTTTTTTTTAAAAAATAGGGCCAAAAACTTAAGGATGTTGTGTATCAGAGCTGAAAAAGGTTCAAACTAATTCTGATGTGTCCAGTACACAAATCTTTTCCATTTACTGGAATAGATTTTATGTGCTGAAGGTTTATATGAAGATAAAATATGTCAGACAGGGGAAGACCGCATAGGTTGTCTGGTTATTCATAGAACTGGAGAAGCCAAGCCATCAGCCTTAGTTTTGATAAGTCTGGATGGATCATGTTTGTCGGGTGAGACAGGAGGTCTGGAGTCAGATCCGGAACCCAAGGTTGGTGAAGTAAGTGGGGCCGAAGGAGAGGGAACCAAATTTGTCATGGTCAGTAAGGTGCAATGAGGATGACTTTGCTCTTCAACATGGCAGCTTTCTGTAGGAATTTCGGAATCAGCAGGCTTGGTGGACAGGTATATAGTAGACTGGAGGCCAATCGTGAAGTAGAGCATCTCTCAGTGATTCCCCCTGTGGTGGGGATTAGGGCAAAGTAGCTTCTGCATTTGTTATTTAGGGGCGAAGCAAAAAGATCACAGCAAGTCTGGTCCCACCGACGAAAAATCATCTCCGTCACATACTTGCTGAGTGACCTCTCATGAAGAAGAAAACTGAACCTGCAAAGCATGTCGGCTATCACATTGGACTTCTCCGGAAAGTGCATTGCTATGAGAAAGGAGTTGGATAAGATTGCCCGTTCCCACACTCTGAGCACTTATCGACACAAGGGGTAAGATCTGGTCCACCTTATTTGTTAATGTACCAAACTACTGACATATTGTCCATTTGAACTGTAATCGTCCCTGAATGGCCTGCAATGCTAAAAGCACTGCTCTCATCTCTAGGATACTGATATGCAAAACTAGCCTCTTCAGGAGACTAAGTGCCTTGGACTGTTTTCCCCAAAAAGTGGCCTCCCTCACCCCAACCGGGAAGTGCCCATGGTCACTATGGCCTTGGGCTGAAAGGGAATGAAAGTATGACCTTGTAGAGCCTGATCTGACTGAATCCACCACTTGAGCTCTCTCTTGCGTATGTGAGTGATTCGTATCAGAGTTGACATGGGTGTATAAAGTATCAACCATTGTGCTGCTAGCATCCTTTGTAGAATCCTCATGTAAAATCTGGCTAAAGGTAATAACGTTATTGCTGCTGACATTGACCCTAGAGCGTGACGGACCAAGCAGGCCGAAATCTTGGTACTGCAGATTATTTTTCTGACCTGTGATCTTATAGTTTGAACTCCTGAGGGAGGCAGTGATGCTATCATTAACTTTGTGTTGAACAGTGCTCCTATAAATTTCAAATTCTGAGTTAGTTCCAGTTGAGACTTGTAGTTTATGATTATCCCCAGACAAGAACACACCCGGAGAACCTGATCTCTTGCCCTTATTAACTGATGCCTGGTCGGGGAGGTAATGAGCCAGTTGTCTAGGTATGGAAACACCCGGAATCCTTGCAGTCTCAAGAGAGTTGCTATTACTGCCAAACATCTGGTGAATACCCTGGGGGCTGTGGTGAGACCAAAGGGCAGAACTCTGAATTGGTAATGACTGGCTCCCAGCTGGATGAATAAGTACCTTCTGGACCATTTGCTCATCTTTCTGTGATAGTACGCATCATGAGGGTCTAACAAGCACATCCAGTCATCCTTGCCTAGAAATGGGAGAATGGACTGAAACATGACCATCTGAAATTTGGTGCATTGAACTGACATGTTTAGGTTGCTGAGATCCAAAATTGGTCTCCAGTCCCCTGGTTTCCTTGGCACTAAAAAGAACCCTGGGTAAGTTCTGGATTCTATCTGGTCTGCTGGGACCTCTTTGATGACTCTTTTTTTCTAGCAGCTTTGGTATTTGATTTGCTGCTTGTTCCCTCTGACTTTGTTGAACATCGGATATTTTTCTTGAGATTGGAAGTGGAAGGGAAAAGGGTATAACCACTGGAAATAATCCTCTTCACCAGAGTATCTTTAGTTATGTCTAGCCAGGCTCTCTGGTGCAGGGATAATCAACCCTCAGAGGAGAAGCGCTGGTAAGGTCTGTCAAAGAAAGAATCTCTGGACTGGGGGGGGGGGGTGGCATCGACCATTGGAGTTCCCTTCTCTACCCCTGGGGAAACTTCCTCCACGTGTCCTGGAAAGGACCCTGGGATTTCTTGAACCATATTTTCCAACCATCTCACTGATTCCTAGAAAAGGATCTTTGAGGGGTCGAAAAATGTATGCCCACAGCAGACAGGGTCTTTCCATCCTTCTCACACCTGGATAATGTGCCCTTCACTTTGGGTCCAAACAAAGAAGTGCTGTCAAAAGAAGCACTGATGAATGAAGACTTGAAGGCCTCAGCAAAATAACATAAGCACAACCAAGCATGTCTCCTGATGGAAATGAATGAATCAGCTGCCCTTGAGGTTCCTTCAGGTACATGTGAAATAAGCCTCATGGAAGAATTCAAAAAAGATTGCAGTGTGGCAGACTAAGAAGTCATGGATAATTGGACCTTCGCAGAATTGGATCTTGAGAGGGTATTTGACAGTTCCTTAATCAAATCCCTCTGTAATCTTGTAAAACAGGCCAAATAATTCAGTGACCCTAAGGCAAACGTCACTGAAAAATAGAAATGTTTTCCATACCTGTCCATCATCCTAGACTCCCTGTTAGGGAGATGAACAGTGGAACTTTCCTTGACAAGCTCCTTTTTGGCAGCTGCTGGCACCATGGCATCAATGGGCATTCCCTCACCCCAGAACTACTTATCTAAAGGTGGTGCTATAATCTTGTCTGGTCACCTAGCTATGGGGTCAACTGTGTCTGGTTCCTTCCACCCATGTGGAGAGACTAATTCAATAGGCTTGTCCGTGGGTGGAGTAACCCAGGAGATAGACAGGCCAGTAGTGAAAGCCTCCAGGAATACAGACTCCTCAGATGAAAGGTTGCTGAGTGTCCAGCCACCTCTCGGCTTTAGGATCTCGAGGATGTATCCAAATGAAAATTCTTCAGGAGGTGGCCATGGGGACCCTTCACCTTCATCAAAGTCTGTATCTTTGGTGAAGGACTCCTCTGGGGAGTCCAAGTGCTTCCTGTTACAAATCATCTTCTGAGAGACCTGAGGTTATCGGAAGAAATTGAGATAGCCTGTTGGGAAGCCTGGGGGTCTCAGACTGGCTGTCCCTGTGGTAAAGAGTGACGAGGCTCTAAGAGCAGAGACATCAAGGTAGAAAGCTTAAGATCCAATGGGTTTTGGATCAGTCTGTTCTGCAGAGTCAGAGAAAACCCTCTTCACAGCCTTGAAGGCAGACCTCTCCAGAGAAAGAAGAGACCTCATATCCAAAAAGACAACCTTTTGGACTGCTGTCCTCCCCCACTCTGCAAGCAATCTCTCCAAGGCGGAAGCCAGAGCCAAGCTATCCAGTGCTGAGGCTCTAAGAAGCATAGACAGCTCTGAAAAATTCAGACTCAACTCCAACACCTCAGATTTGACAGAGAAGCTTCAACTCTGAGGTGTCTCTGGATATGACTGAACCAGAGCCCTCAGTGTAAGCTTCGAATCCGAAGATACTATTTTTGGATCTGAACCAGATGGTGCTGGATGGCTTGGACCCAGGGACTCTGAGACAGTTGAGGGAGTCAGAGAAGGAACTTGTAGTGGGGGTGTAGAAGAAGAGCAGACTTCCTGTCCTCAAGGGGTAGGAGCCGGTAAGACACCCATTTGACTCTATGCAGAGAGGATCTTCTGCACCACTCTTTCCACATCTTCCTCCATCAAACTTCTGGAATAACCAGTGGAAAAAATAGATGGGGACCTCGGTCTGTGATGCTACAAAAATGGTGGGGGTATCCTTGAGAGCACCTGATCCACAAAAGATGAGTAACTTGTTCTGGGTAGGTGAATAACACTTGAACTGGTAGGACTGGAAGTATTTAGATCTGATACCTTTTTTGTCAGATCCAAGAAAGTAGAGTCCACCAATTGTTTCTTTTTCAGATCAGAAGGTGAGGTCACACCCATCTTGCCGCTTTTCTATGATGGCTCCAAAACCATGGAGGATGTAGAAAGTTTTGGAGAAGAAGTTTTCAATTGTTTAGTTTTGGGTGACTGATATCCAGAAATAGTCTCTCCAAAGGCAGAAGGTAATAAGCCCTTTAAGATAAGCTTGTTTTTACATTCTACAAATGCCCTGAGGTTGAATCCATGGCATATGGAACAATCTTCCTGTAAATGTACAGGCCCAAGGTAGTACACACAAGGTGTGAGCATTGGACACAGGAAGCTTATGCCAACACTTAACACACTTTTTGAATCCAGCTGCGCCTTTTTCTTACATTATATCACAGCAATACAGCAACAGAAATCCACTTTCAAAAAATGAAAAAAAATAGACTTTTTCCTCAGAAACAGTAAAAAGCAGTAGGAAAGGTACCAGCTATGGTAGCAATAGACTACACTGGGTGTAGAAAGACAGAAAATGATGTGCAATAGTCATTTAGAAGTACACAATGTATGGAAAAGGAAAGATAACATTAACTATTATAACGGTAAAGAAATAATATGAGGCAGGTAAGGGATATTAGAAATATTAGGAAATGGAGGGTTTTATACGATGACAAACACTTATCTCAAAAGCTTAAGTGGTATGGTAAACCACATCTTTCGCTGAAAGCAGCAAACGAGATCTGAGGAAACTTAGAGTTAGTGTGCATTACGGGTAAGGGAAAAGCTTGAGAGTTTTTGGTTGTCATGAGCTTTAGCAACAACAGAGTTAAATCTGATGGATTGGATCCAAACCCAACAACTGAGGACAAAATGAAAATGACAACATCAGATCAGCTATTAACTTTGCAGATGTGTGAAAGAATCTGTAAAGATCACCCAAAAGAGACTGTACAGACTTCTTATGTTTAATTACTTGAACCTGTAGATTTGACTGTCACTTACAGCATTTACTAATAGCAAAATAGCTAATGACTTGGTAAATACAAGAAAACTTTATTTTCCATGCCTTTCATCATTTTGTACTATTTTTCAAAAACACATTTACAATACTTTATCTACAGCTTAAGCCAAGGACACTTGCCTAGATAACCACTCCTATTAAAAATGTTTGTGTGGGGGGTATCTTAATTCTACATATAACGTGATAAACATACTTCGACATACAGCACCTCAACAGCCCAAGATCACAATATTACATTAACTTTAATTTGCTTCTCTTTAATGTCTCTCACCCTGTCACAGTGAAAAGCCTGGATATATTACAGCTAAGGAAAATTACATTCTGGCTTTAATATTGAACATACACGGCAGACACTGATAAGACTCTGCCCACCTTACACTTAAAATACCCAACTGTACAATATACAAAACTGCTTTACAGAGTAACATGCAATTTATATCATACATTTTGTACACAACTATTAATAACAGCTACAAATATTTTACTTATAATTACTTCAGTCCCTTCAGTGTCCTTCTAAACATTAACAGCAAAGCAGGGTATATTCTTTACAGTTCATCCACAGGTCTGACACAGTCAACAAAATTCCCATCTTTTCATCATCTTCTTGTGAAGCTACATTTCGCATTTCTAATCATATACCTAACAGGATTGATGCTTTACAGTCTCCAATTTATTTTATAATTTCATAATGTTGTTGGTCTTGTTGGTCATCTCCATCTTACAACACCATTTGCTGATTCAGATCCACAGTACTCCTGATTCTTCTAGTCAGCTCTTTCATGTTTTTTTTCTGTCACTCAACCATTTTCCTGTTGAGCAATGGAAATGGTTTCACTTGCAAAGTCTCTTTATTGGCTTTGCTACTGTCAAAACAATAAGTAGAAGAATTATTTCAGCTTGCTGGCTCGTTATATGTTGGCTATTTTTTTTTTACTTCCTCTTTAGCCAGTTCTGCATCAAAAATGGTCTTACATCAGGAAAATAAATACTCAGAAAAACGCAAGACACAGCAGCTTGAATCTCACACCTGCCTCTTGTACAGTGACTAATCATTTCCCAAAAACATTCCGTTGTCTCCAGTTTTTTTTTCCTTTCTTCTACTCTTTCTGCTGATATGACTGCATCATTACTAATGAGTCCTGACTAATTTCTCATGGCCATGTTTGGAGCACATGCACAATGTGCCCTTTCAATTAAAAAACCCTGTTGTGAAACACCAGTCCAATAGCTTTTTTGTTGTTGTTGTGTCTTTCGGCTTTTCCCGGTTAGGGATTGCCACAGCGGAACTCCGATTCACTAATGATTGGTAGTTGATTTTTACGTGCCGAGTTACCAGCCCTGACACACAACCTTCAATGAAGGTACGCCCATTCACGCATGTCTCCACGCAGAAGACGCTCTAGCTGAGAATCGAACCGGACAGCGTCTTACCGTGAGGCGACAACGCTACCGCAGCACCAACTTTCATAAAATACAGTCTGTTTCTTCCAATTTTCAGGTACAGCAGAAAATATCAGATTTTCTCTGCACACCCTGTCTTCTAACTCTATTTTTAAAACAGTTCTTCACAAAAAAGCCTCATGCTGAATCAGGTCTTTATTTCATCCTCTGATATTTGCAGCTTTATCAGCTCATCTGAATTGCTAGCTAAGTGCCTTCTATTTTGTTAAGCAGTTTGTTACTAGACTATATATTCTTTAAGTGTTTCAGTTATTTTAAGCACCTCCAAGTGCATCTGAATTATTTTTCTTCTATCTTTTTGGAAACAATGTCCTGTAACAAAGCTGAATCCTGAACTGCTTTTGTTGAACTGTTAAGATTCTTTCCAGCCAGAGTTTTATGTTCTCCTTTTCTACTCAATTTTCTGTTACTTTCTCTATAAATCATCTTTGCAGGCATCCAGGCAGTGTAATTACAAGTCAGTAACTGGGTTTTATCCAACTGGATTGTTTCAGGGGCTTTTTTTCACAGTTGCAGTTTTCACACTGGGAGATCTCAAACTGTTGATCAATGTGCAGCCATCCTGGAAGCCCAACAACATGGATTCTTAGACTTAGCAGATAAAAGAAGGCCATGAAAGTCCTAACTAGCAAATAAAGAAAATATGTGGTACATATTCACTACAATTCCAGGTAAGGATAATGGAAGTCTCAGCAAGAGGCTGAATGGTGGGAACATTCTAGCAAAAGGGGAACGTGTGATTTTAAGTGTAGCAAAATCTCAAGCTACATCAAGAGATAAGAAGTGGAAAATGAGGTCCCCAACCTGTATTTGCAACCTTGGAGGAAAAATCATCTGCGGAGAGTCCATTAGATTCTGACAGAATGTATCCATGATAGGAAGAAACTGGAAAATGGAAGTGCAAGGTACCATGGTAAAGAGGGCATATGTTCTGAAAGTTAAGGAAAACTGAATTTTCCTTTGGCATCCTCTTCACATCTTGCAATGACTTCTCTGCCTCTCCTTCTCATATTTCCAGCATGTCAATGCAGGATTAAGAGGTGATTTTTTTAATAGTAAGAGTCTCTGTATTTCTAGACAACATTTGACCATATTTGCAATCCACATTCTCTTTCTGCATTTGAAGAAGCAGTATTTTAAATAAGTGCTAGAGTACTGCTTATATTTACTTCTCAAAACAGGGCACGTACATTACTGCAGATATGGTTCCACACTCTTGCGAATGCAACAAGAGTGACAAGCATCAGGATTACTAGGAGTTGTTCCTTACTGCTGCCTCAATTATTCAGCCCTGTTTTTCACCCTTAAAGGATTCAGTTATAGATTTTTCAGCTGTGCTGTTATAAAGCCTCATCTTACTTGCTAACATGAAGTACTGCTTCATAACCAGTTGCTGAAGCCTAGTGGCAGCAAAAGGACAAACCTGAATTCTCCCTTTTCAAGACTGCTGCTCCCATCCTGATAGCAGTCACAGCACAAGGAATATTTGACTGTTATATGTAAAAATATTATCTGGAAGACGGAAAAATGTAACTTCAGATCTCATTAGTGACAATCCTTGCATAATCCTCAAAGTTGATTTGCATTACTAGAAAAGTGGAGCACTCAAAATCTGAACACACTATCACATGAAACAGATATCCACATTTTTTAATTTTTTGGTGGGGTGGAAGACAAAAGTGGAGTTATAGCGGCCTCTACAGAACAGAATTTTACAAACTGTTGACACAAACTCTCTCATGCTACAAGCTTCTGCAGACTACTTAATTCCAGAAGTACATGAAGGTTAAAATGCTTTTGGAAGACAGAGCAGTTAGTAATACAGACTTCCACTTCAGGAACTTCAAGTTAGCTTGAAAAGCTGGTTCAAAAGGTGGAAGAATGATCTTTTTCCAAGTCAAAGCCAAGATTCCAAGGAGGAGCTACCTGTTATCATGGTGGACAGATATGCAACAGCCCTTTCAAAAACTACTTTTCATGGAAAAAGGAAGAAAAGGGGATCTAAAGGCATCAAATCAAATAAATGCAAGTTTTGCAGGTTGAGATGGGCTAGTGATCCCTTGTTCTGTGTGATTATTTTCAATCTGTGAGGAAGTTTGAGGTAACTGCCCATGGTCATTTTCATGAGAGAAAACCACTGCTGTCTGGGTGAAAAGGGAGTTACCAATATGATTGCTGGACTGTCTTTCTAGACCTTTAAAAGAACTATCAGAGGAAAGAAGACAAAGTCGTAGAGGAACTTTCCCATCCATGAAAAGGAAAAGGCATATATACTTCCATGCCTTTTTACAAGATGCCGTGGAGCAGAATTTTTATGTTGTCTGTTGTGAATGGAGGCAAACAGATCTATTTAGGGAGTTCCCCACAGGTGGCTGAAGTCCTAGAAGACTTCTCTGTATAACACCCACCTGTGGGGCTCTGCCCTGGAACTGCCCAATGCATCTGCCACTGTGTTCTGCACTGATGAGATGTAAGTAGCCTTGAGGGAAAGATTGTGCTGAGTCGTGACTTCTCAAGTCATCATGGCTAGCCTGCACAGGGGTAAGACCTGGTCACCCCTTTTTTAATGTACCAATATCATAGTGGTGTTTGTCTATGACTACTTGAAGAGGTCCTGGCCTGGAGTCCACAAATAATTCAAAGTCTTCAAAACATATATCAAGGCCATCATTTTTTAATGTTTGCAAGTTTTTTCTTGAAATGATGGTCCCAAACTGCTTGTATTTCCATTAAGTGTGATACCTCTCCCAATGCAAAGTCTAATGCATCGGTTATTACTTACTGAAAAGGGGGGGTGGGCACGGGAAAACCTGGATTTAATGAAGTCTAATTCACTCACCATAAAAGCTCCTTCCTGACGTATTCCAGCACTGGAATTTGAAATGGTAGATGCTGGTGCTGACTCTACAAAGATATGAGAAACCACTGCATTTTTTTCTTATGAAGCCTGACTACTACAATCACAAGTATGGTGGAAACCATATACCCTAGAATGCTGACATACTCTTTCACAGTTTGGTTGAAAAACTCTAGAAACTGGAGATGGTACAATGTAACTTTTTTTTTTCTGGGAGAAGATGCACTATCATAAGGAATGTGTCCAGAAGGCATTATAGAAAGTCAGTCAGTGACAAGGGGGAAAAAAAAGGACTTTTCCAGAATGAGATGGAAACCCATATTTTGATGATAAGAAATTAATTTTTTATAACTCTGAGTCTGCAAAAATAAGGCAATTGTCCAAACAGGGATATATTTGGATTCCTTGAGCCTGCAACCATCAATCAGTGGGATTACACATTTTGTGAATACCGTTGGGGGCTATAAAAATTCCAAAAAGAAAACTGAAAATGTGAACCAGATATATAAAACCTTAAAAAAAGACTTTAAAGTCTCTGTGAATAGGAAATGGTAAAAAACATCTGTGAGATTCAAAGTCACCAAAAAACAAAGGCGAAGGATTTGGGCAACTTTTAAAAATGGACAAAAGAAACAGACTCAACACAGGTTTCCAGGTCCCCTCTTTATTGGGTACCAGAAATGTTCTGGAATAAAATTTCCTTGTCTTGTTGAGATTTTGGAACAGAGTCTATGATGTCTTGAGACAGCATACTACACAGAATAGGAGGAGATAGGCAGGTTTCATTCTATGTGCATGTAGGAAGCCTCAAGTGTGAGGGATGGCATTCCAGTACCACCTGTATCCATTCTGAACTATTTCCAGGGTCCAGGAATCTGTTACGATTTAACTCCAAAAAGGGAAAGAAAGAGCGAGTGAGAGAGAGAGAGAGAGACTGTCTGCATGGATGGCCAGGGTAGAGAGGACAGGAGTTTTGGCTGAGTAAACAGTTATGTTTGTTGTATGGGATGGAGTCTGGGGTCTGCTCCCTGTGTGTGTTCTCTTGCCACTTTTTTCTATATTGGTGCTTGGCAGTTTTTTTTTTTTTTTAAGAAGAAAAAGGGGGAGGGCTGGACTGGAATGATAATCCCTGTTGCATTTTGGTATAGAACACTAAAAAATTTGCTTAACCCCTTGCGTAAGTTTTCCTCTTTCATCAAGGCATTGTCATTTTAAAATGAAGAGGAGGATTATAATAAAACTTCTTTATCTAAGGGAGCACTGAAAATCTGCACCTTTACATCTTAACGTAGACTTTGCTTTCTCAGCTATGTATACATGTGCATAACAGAACCCACAACAGCTTTTCAGGAAACTGCATAATTTGCACATTTACGGCTACTTGTTTATTTACATTTTGTTGACTGGGTTAGGCCCATTAGGCCAATGGCTTCTTTTCAGGGGAGACCCAAGGTGGTATTCATACTGACAAGAGGAAATTTGGCCAGGGAACAGGGAACATCTCCTACTCTTTTTGTTTCAAAAAGTGCCATGGGATCTTTTGCATCCACCTGAGATACCACCAAATGACACAGATAGGGCCTCTATTTAATATCTCATCCAAATGATGACAAACAGGATGCACTGCAGAATCAGTATTTAAAATGATTCCAATACACACACTGCAATATTGGAAATCAATCCAAATGTCTAGTGCAAGAAAACAAACCAAAGCATTCTGATCCTTCCAGCACCAAAGGCAAGTGGGCTACCTGGTGAGTTACTCAGACTGCTATATGTTTGATTACTCGGATACTGAAGAAGTCATGTTAAGAATGAAGATTTTGCTTCAAAAGATGGTAAATCAGCAACAGTATCAGTCATATCTGTCAAGGTTGCAAGCAGAAATTTTATCACAACAGCTTCACCATTTATTGTCTCAATGGCAAAGTTAGAGGATGTATAGACATTTTCCCAAACTTATCAGACGCTTTCCCATCCTTGTCAAATGGAACAGGATTAGCAGTTGTTAACAGTTTAGAGTTGAAATTTTTTGCTAAAGAAACCACTGCATGATCTGTAAGAAAGCTACAAAAGAGTAATTTAGGAGTTTGAAGTATTTTGTCAAGTCTATCAGGCTTTTTGGATTCAGTTAGTTGACTATCTGGTGAACAACATGCAGAATTCAAAGTGTCCTTCAGGGCTTCAATAACAGGAGGAACTGCAAGAAGTTTTGGAATAGCCACGTGAAAGAATTAATAGTACCGCTTTTGTGCTTCTGATATTTATCTTTCTTCCCACTAGAAGAGATCCCTCATTCTGATAACTGTGCCAGAGAATGACACCTCATTTTCAGGAGAATCCGAGTAAATATTTTCAGTTTCCGAAATCAGAGAAGCTGGAGAGGAGATCTGAGAAGCACTGATCAGGTTCTTCTACCTTTGTCAAGCAGTCACTATCTGAGAGCAAGGAGTCACTATCTGAGGGAAAGGTAAACCATTTTATTTTTAAAATTAGAAACAGGAGATAAAGACTGTAATTTCTAGAAGAATTTAAAAAGTCCTTTAGTAAAAACAAACCACTATTCTATAGCTTCTTTTGTAGAAGAGGTAGAAGATAGAGAAATATGGTTATTTGTTTGTCTCTTTTTTTGGTGCCCCTAAAGGGTCAAGTATCAGACATTTATATTTACATTAGAGAGACCAGTAACTCTTTACTAGTCAACAATTGAGGAATTCTGTCAGGCCCTTTTGACAGAATAAGACATGGTTCTCCCTTCTTGCTTACTATTTTAAGTCCAGTCTTCAAAGAAGAGCTAGAGTCTTAGTCCTTAGCAGCATCCCTCAGAGCAGCACCAAAAGGGTCAGGAACATCCAACAGATGGTCCAATGACTCCAAGAGGGCAAATGCAGTCACCCATCAAACACCAGTGGATAAAGGCTGATGGTGGAACAGCTTCAGAAGTCTATTTTGTGGATTTTCTTTTCTTCACAGTCAGAAAGGGGATGTCTTAGGGAGTCAAACCAGTATCCACAGATGAAGTAAGAGCTTTAAGCTGTTAATTTTCAAGGAAAACATTAAGGCTGCTAAGCCAACTTCTTATCTTAAGAGACAAATAAAAAATCTTTCAGAAACAGAAGTCATGAGTCTCTCCTAGACAAAAAAAATAGGTTGCGCCAGAATCGTTACACGATATTTGTCATTCACAAAGACAATTCCCTGTTCTAGACCTAGAAATTCTCACAATTTACTTATTCAAAAACAAAATAAAGCTCCCTAAGGAATACTAATATGCCCAAAAGTTCAACAAGCCGACCTCAAACTCAAATGCAGGGAAGATAAGAGTCTTGACTGAAACCTACAACAAAAAAGTTCTTAATTTTGTCACCTGC
Organism: Protopterus annectens; assembly: GCF_019279795.1. Taxonomy (NCBI): domain Eukaryota; kingdom Metazoa; phylum Chordata; order Ceratodontiformes; family Protopteridae; genus Protopterus; species Protopterus annectens. The sequence continues at coordinate 502,679,008 of NC_056750.1, forward strand.
AAGGCTGTTTTTATACCAGCAAGCACTAATGCTTCATGACACAAAGTGAGTATGGAAGGCATCCAAAAGCTTTTGTATATCAACCAGATGTCCAGTCCTTGGCAGGATATATCCCATATAGCTATATGCTACTCCAACATTGTTCTAAAGATGAACATCTGCACTTACATGCTTACAAGTGATATGGTTTCATGGTCCACAATCATTTACTTCAACAACAGGAGTAGCAACAACAAGCAGTAAATTGCTAAGCCCTTTTGAGACTCTCCTGCTCAAAGTTCTTCTCATTATTCCTATAATGTCCCATACCTCCCCCATTTGTCTCTTGTTTGAAATTGCCTTAGTACACCCACTTAGCTAAAAGCATGCAAAACAGGCCTCAGGGTGCTCACTCAGAACTCTCTGATGGAAACCATTAAGAACTGGACAGGGGAGTTTTTTAAACACCTTTATCAAATTATCAACTGTGACAGGCACATTTACATAAAAGCAATCAAAGTGTATAAACAAGTTCAAGTTTACAAACATATTTCACACATATTGCTATACATCATATAACCTAAGCAACATTACATTTATTGATGAAAAACCACAAACTAGAAACCAGCAACTCCTCAGAAGGAATTTATTTGAAGAAACAGTGATGAAATAAAACTCTCTAGTGCCTCGGCCAACAGCCTTTAACAGAGTTTGTTAAAGGCTGTTGGCCGTGGCGCTAGAGAGTTTTATTTCATCACTGTTTCTTCAAATAAATTCCTTCTGAGGAGTTGCTGGTTTCTAGTTTGTGGTTTTTCATCTTACTTTGTTTGCGGTGGTTTTCCAACATTACATTTATTATTCAATTCCTGCCCTTCTTTTTTTTAAAGAAACAAGTTTATTAAATCATCACTTATGACATAGGCAATCATGCATTTATATACATGAAAACAATCCACACCAACACAATCCCACTTGCAAGCATTTTACATCATAAACTATACTGATACACTCCTAGCTGCAAACAATATACATCACTTATAATCTACCCAATCATTTTCAGTCAAACTCATTTAAGTCCTGCCTTCTTTTAGATCTCATTCATCCCATGTATGTATTTGTTCCCACACTTCCCAGTTTTTCCTATGTAGTTTGCTCCTACACTTTCCAAAAGATCTCAATTCCAGTTGTTTTATCTCTGACACTATATTCACTACTTCTGTTACAGTTAGGTTTAGATTTTTATTAACATTTTCTATTAATTGCTTTTTTGGCAGCCACCACAAGTAGACACAGCAAAGGCCTTACTATGTCTAGGCAATTCTGATTCCCTGTCATAGCTCAGAAAAATAATCTCCCTTGTCACATCAATTTGCCCACACAACATATCTGACAGTGCACCCCACAGGGAATCCTTAAATACGGTAACTCATCACACTCCTAGAAAATGTGCTCCCAATTACATCTTTCTTCCCTGTCCAACATTTGCTGTCTGCCTGAGGAAAAATTCTCTGGAGTTTACTTGAGGTATAAAAATATCTATATAAACATTTCCAAGCAAAAATCCTAACTCTTCTAGATTTTGTTGCCTATTTCTGAGACATACATATATCCTCCCATTGTTTCTTTGTGAATTGCTTATTCAAACTCTCTTCCCAATTTTTTCTAACCTCCTCCAACTGATCCTTATAGTAATTATGCCATATTTTATATGCTCTACTAATTATTCCTTTTTTAAGGTCAGCGTCTGTTCTATATTCTACTAAAAACTCTACTAGTGCTGTTCTTTCATTCCAGACCCCCCTATTTCTTTCTATTTGCCTATACTCTGATATCAATCCTTGATAGGGAAGGCAATCTTTAACCTGCAGTCCAAATAAATTTTTATCATCTACCAGTTCTACCATCTTTACCTCTTTAGTTATTTGCTCCCAATACCTTGGTTCCTTTGTCAGTTTTCTCCAATAAATTCCAGCCACCTCTTGCCTATCAACTATATCCTTAATTGCAGTCATCCCTATTGGCAGAATCATGTTGGCTTAGTTCTTAGATACTTTCTGATACTTTATACATATAATATTCTGTATAATTATTGTTATTCTCCTTAAAGGCATGCATTCAAAATCCCAGTCTCTCCTCGTTTCTTTCAGCTTCCCCCGTTTCATCATCTCTTTCCACTTTGAATTATAGTTTTCTGCTTGTGCTATGTATAGGAGCCTTAACAGTATAGCTCTAAAATACCCATTCAAATTGGGTAATCCCAATCTGCCTTCTTCTACTGGAAGAATCAGCTTATCCCATTAGACACTTGCTGTCTTCCCCTTCCACTCTTTATTAATCTGGTTAATAAAAATATGCCTGACCTTTGTATAAGAGTAATGGGACTAAAAAAATTTTAACGGCTTGTTATCTTACTATCAATATCCACATAACAAAGCTTCCATTTTCTTAGTTTTCGTACTACCCTTTGTTTAGTCTCTTCTCACGTATCCTTAGCTGCCACACCAGAATAATTTTTAATCCACACTCCATTTTATCAAGTCCACATAAATATGGATATTGCTGAACCAATTAATATGTGGGTACATAACTTTCCGCTACTGCCTTTGTTTTAGCTTCATTAATTTTGTATCCTGAAAAGATTTGAAACTATCTCAAAATGTTCCACAAAACTAACGTCTCTTTTCTGGTTTTGTCTGGTATAAAACAATATCTGCAAATAGAGCCAGCTTTTCTTGACTAACATACCAATTATATCCTTGCATTTCCGAGTCCCTTATTTTTTCTACTAATGGTTCTAAATATGATGTAAACAAAGGGGAAAGAGGACAACGCTGCCTGGTTCCTCTGCTCAAGCAGAAATTATCAGAGAGGACCCCAACGACTTTAATTTTCACCTCCGATTTCTCATATATCCTCCTAATCAAGCTTATAATTTTTTCAGGAAATGCAAATGCTTCCTTTGCCCTGGTCATAAAGTCCCAGCTTACTTTGTCAAATGCTTTCTCTGCATTAAGACACACCAACAACAATGGTATTTTCTTACATTCTGCTTCCCTCTGGATCCTCAGTGTTCTGTTGTCAAATGTTTGCCTCCCCTCCACAAAACCACACTGATCCATACCTATCAATTCTGGCATTACTTTTGCCATTATTTTAGCCATTATAGACATGGAGCACTTTATAATCATGGTTTAGTATTGAAATGGGCCCGTATGAAGCTGGATCTGATGAATCTTTACCCTCTTTGGTATTACAACTACCACTGTTTTCTTCCAGGATATTGGTACTTCTGTTCCTCTAAAATACTGTCAAACAAAACTTTCCAGATCTTTCAGTTTTTTTCCGTCTTATCTTCCACACTTTCACAGGAATACTACCTATCACTGGAGACTTTCCAGTACATTGGTTACACATCACAATTTTTATCTTACCACCTCCTATCCTAACCGTTAGTAACTGAGCCTCATCTACCTCTAACCTTGGCATATTTTATTCTTCCATAAACATTTCTATTTGCATCTTTTCTTGATTTCCATATTTATCTGCTTTATACAGACTTCACAGAATTTAAGAAACATTTCCAATACCTCTACAGGATCTCGTTACCTTCCTTGTTATAGGCTCCCTAAGCGTGGTGACAACTCTTTCGACTGTTTTTGTGCTCTAGTGCTGTTACCAAAAAAACAGTTGCTTAACAGCAATCTTTCTAAACTTGTATATATTATCAAGATAATCCCTTATTTTCTGCTTAGCATTCTGCAATCGATTCTCTTCTTGATCTATGAGATTCCCCCATTCTGCAATACATTTGTCAGTCCCTCTAAATAATTCTCTTAACCATAGCTCCCTTTCTTTTATTTCCACCCTATTTTTAAACTCCACCTTAATTTTATCCCACTCCCTAGCTACATTTTTAGAACCAATTTCTATCCTCTGGAATCGCTCCTGAATAATCTCCACTATCCAGTCCTTAAATTCCTCTCTTTTCAATACACAGTTGGGAAAATGCCAATGTCTCATTTTATTTCATTACCCAGTGTTTTATTTTAGTTATTATTGGTGCAGGATCTGAAATACTTACTAGGTGCATATCAAGACCTTCAATTAAATGGACATGCTCTCGTGAAATATAAATTCTGTTTGGCCTAATCCAGTTTTTATATCTTGGGGAATAATATGTAAATTCATTCCTCACTCCTATTACTGAATTTGCATCTTTCATGCTAAATATTTTCATAACTTGCTTCAAAAAAATCTGCCCTCCTTTGCTATACTTTCCCTTCAGGGCCCTCCAGACACATCATCACTGCTGCAAATCAAATTCCAATCGCCACCTACAAGCAATATTCCTTGCTGAAAGCTGATTATTTCTCCCAGAAATTTCTTAAGCTGTAATTCTCCTCCCTTGCCAGTAGCCCCTTAGCACTACAAATCTACCATTATCATCTTTTTTATCCTCTTCTATCACTACTGGAGTTCCTTTTGCAATTAATATAAGCACTCCTCTTTTCCTTTGTCCCAGATATTCTACTATACACCAATCCTAAAAAACTTTCTTTACCAATTCACATGTTCAGTTCTTTCCAAGTGTGTCGCCTGTAACATAGATATCTGCATTCTACATTTTTAATATAGTTCACTATTCTTTCTTTTATGTATCTATGACTCCACTGAAATTTAAAGACGTTACATAAAGCACCACTGTATTAAAAAGTTATTATTCCCACCTTTTATGTATAAAACCTTTTTTGTTAAATGTCTAGTCACAGCTTTTGTGTTACATGCATACACTGGCATGTTGAACTTTTATATAGCTGTTTCTTGTCATGTCCATTTGATTCTACGTCATATCTTACAAAAAGCCCTCAAATTAAAAAAACAGACCCCTAATATAGCCCTAAATCTTATTAATTTAATACTAACATACAAAACGATATACAGTAGATATAAAAAGTGTACACACCCTTGTTAAAAAGTGTACACATCCTTGTTAAAATGCCAGGTTTTTGTGATAGAAAAAAATGAGATCACAATAAATCATTTCAAAACTTTTCCCACCTTTATTGTTACCTATAAACTGTGCAATTCAATTGAAAAACAAACAAATCTGTTAGGGGGAAAAATATAAAAAATAAAAAAGTACAATAAGCTAGTTGCATAAGTGTGCACACCCTTAAACTAATACTTTGTTGAAACACCTTTTGATTTAATTACAGCATTCAGTCTTCATGAGTACACACCTGCCATCAATTAAAGAGACTCTGATTAACCCCAAATAAAGTTCACCTGTCCTAGTAGGATTTTCTTGACATTTACTCAGTTGCCTGCTACAGCAAAAGCCATGGTTTGCAGACAGCTTACAAAGCATCAAAGGGATCTCACTGTTGAAAGGCATCAGTCAGGAGAAGGGGACAAAAAAATTTCCACAGCATTGGATATACTATGGAACACAGTGAAGACAGCCATCAAAAAGCTGGGAAAATATGGGACAACTGTGACGTTGCAAAGAACAAGACGTCCCTCCAAAACTGATGAAAAGACAAGACAAAAACTGGTCAAGGAGGCTGCCAACAGACCTACAGCAACACTGAAGGAGCTGCAGGAATTTCTGGCAAGTACTGGTTGTGTAGTACATGTGACAACAATCTCCCGTATTCTCCATATGTCTGGGGTATGGGGTAGGGTTGCAAGATGGAAGCCTTTTCTTACACAGAAAAACACCCAAGCCCAGCTAAAATTTGCAAAACAATACATCAAGTCTCCCAAAAGCATGTGAGAAAATGTGTTATGGTCTGATGAGACCAAGGTTGAACTTTTTGGCCACAATTACAAAAGGCACGTTTGGCACAAAAACAACACTTCACATCACCAAAAGAACACCATCTCCACGGTGAAGCATGGTGGTGGCAGTATCATGCTTTGGGGTTGATTTTCTTAGGTGGAACTGGGGCTTTATTCAAAGTGGAGAGAATTATGAACAGTTCCAAATACCAGTCACTTTTGGCCTAAAATCTTCAGGTGTCTGCTAGAAAGCTGAAGATGAAGAGGAATTTCACCTTTCAACACGACAATGACCCCAAGCATACAATCAAATCAACAAAAGAATAGCTTCACCAGAAGAAAATTAAAGTTTTTGAATTGCCCAGCCACAGTCCAAAACTAAATCCAATAGAAAATCTGTGGAGTGAAATGAAGAGGGCTGTGTACAAGAGTTGCCCTCGCAATCTGACAGATTTGCAGCACTTTTGCAAGGAAGAGTGGGCAAATATTGCCAAGTCAAGATGTGCCATGCTGACAGACTCCTACCCAAGAAGACTGAATGTTGTAATTAAATCAAAAGGTGCTGCAAGAAAGTATTAGTTTACAGGTGTGCACACTTATGCAACAAGCTTATTGTACGTTTTTTTTTAGTTTTTACATTTTTTCCCCTAACAGATTTGTTTGTTTTTCAACTGAATTGTACAGGTTATAGGTCACATTAAAGGTGAGAAAAATTTTGAAATGATTTATTGTGGTCTCATTTTTTTATATCACAAAAACCTGGCATTTTAACAGGGGTGTGTAAACTTTTTATATCCACTGTATTTGCACTCTGCATTTCTTAATATAAGTATTCTTTCATTTTTAAGACTCATTGTCTAGTGAAGATATTTTTTCTCATGTCATTCTGAAATAGAAAAGGAAATGAATACATATTGTGTCTTTGATACAACTGACATTGAAGTACATAGTAATTTTATGCCACTGTTTAGGAATGAAAATATACAACAATTTTATTTTATATTAAATCATGTTGTTGAAAAAAAATATTATCCTTTTTACAAAAAGGAAATTGAGTATAATATAAGCAAACACAAATGGCTGAGTTTAAAGAAATTTTGTGATAATCATGAGCTGGTGTTCAAACCGGACGATAAAAGGGGGGAAACTGGTTGTTATGCATTTTAAACAATATTTGGAAATGTGTAATCACCATCTGAGTGATGATAATATATACAGAAAAATACAGATAGAGACTTATAATAAAACTATGTGTGATTATAATGAACTTTTGTATAAAGGGGTTAGACTCAAATATTTTACCTCTATAGATGTGGAAAGAAAATTTTGTAATAAGAACTGTACAATGGCAACATTTTTTGTTTGCCTAAGGTCCATAAAAATGCAATTAAACCTCCTGGAAAGCCAGTAGTGTCGGCCTGTGATTATTTTACTAAAACCCTATCATATTACTTATATAGTTATTTTGTTAAGGAGGTAAATTACCATCTTATATCAGAGACTCATTTGACTTTTTGGAAAAATTAAAAATGATTAAATGGGAAAAAAATATGTATTTCATTGTGATAGATGTAGTCAGTCTTTATACGAATATTAAACATATATCTGGGATGGAGGCCCTAGAATTCTTCTTGGGTAATAGCCCAAAAACTGAATATATTAAAGAATTACCTTGTTTTATTTGGAAAATAATATTTTTTAATCTAATGGTGTATTATACAAACAAATGCAGGGTACTGCCATGGGGGCAGCGTTTGCCCCTATGTATGAACATTTTTTCATGGGTTATTTTGAAAATTTTTATGTCTAACGGAATGATTTTTATAGGAACCATGTAGTTAAGTACTACAGATTTATAGATTACCTTATTTTTTTCTGTACAGGGGCTTTTGACAAAGTGGAGGAATTTAAAGTTAATCTGGAGAACAAGAAGTTTTGTATTAGGTTTGATGGGTTACAGAAAGGTTCAATAGTAAATTTTTTGGACATTACCTTAGAAGGTGGTAATGAAGGAATGGTTAAGACCAAAATTTATAGGAAATTTGAGCAACAGAAGCACATGTTATATGGCACTAGATGGAATTCACTTTATAATTTCGAAATACTGAATTACCGAATTTCAGTATTTCGAAATCATAAAGTCGAACGTCCATAAGCCCGATAGCACACAATCGCGAAACACACAATCACGAACACATACAAACCATATACTACACAACACATACATCGTCCAACCCACATTACAACAAACAAAACACACACAAACAAGCCTACACTACATGTAAGCAGGGGGAAAGCCCCCCTGCACCCCCCATGTGAGGGACTGCAGCCCACACAATCCCCCTACTTATATATATACCAACTCTGAGATCGCACAGACACAAAAAGGAAACATACACCCACACATTTCACAGTCCATCACAAACATCACTCATACACATACATCCACACATTCAGGCACACTCAAACTCCCACATAAAACCCTTACAAAACACTCACTCACCTTCAACTTCACCTACATCCATACACGATACACTCCCAACATTGCATGCCATGTACCGTATGCCATAACCGTGAATTTGAGATATTAGAATTCGCGATTATGCACTTTCGCGATTTTCAGTTTTTGACTTTATGATTTCGAAATACTGAAATTCGGTATTTCAGTATTTCTAAATTATAAAGTGAACCCCGCTAGTTGCCATCCCTCACATACTATAAGGTCAATTCCATATGGGGAGTTTCTGAGGGTGAAAAGGTTAATGCAGCGACAAGCAGGATGGATACTTTGAAATAGAGAAGGCAGCAAATATGTTCTTCAAGAGAGGATACAAGGAGGAACAAATTATGGAAGGAATAAAAAGGTAATGAGGGGCAATGATGAAAATGTTACTGTTAATAGTGGGATAGTTTATTGTAGAAATAATAAAGAAATGGAAGGCGATATATATTTTACATCAAAATATACCCCTTTTGCTAAAAAATTGGAGGACATAGTGAAATTTTATTGGGACTTTTTAAGATTAGAAGAACACGTGAAAAACCTAAAACTAAAATTTTCATATAGGAAAGGAAGAAGTATTAGGGATATGTTAGTGCATGGGATCTTTAAGATACCCATGAATGTGAATACTCAAAATTTGTTGTTGAAGGGAACTTCTCCTTGTGGAAATTGTACAGTTTGCCAGTTTACTGTGAGAACTTTCTCTAATATTAATGGCAAAAGGTATCAAGAACAGGGTTATTTTACCTATAATAGTGAAGGAATAATATACAGGCTTAAATGTCCTTGTGATAAATATTACATAGGTGAGAGTAAGAGAAATGCCTCTACTAGACTTAAAGAACATGTGAGAGATATAAGAAAAAAAGGTTACTTAACCCAGTACCAGAACATTTTTTAATTATCACGATGGGGACCATGTGGGGTTACAGGCAACAATATTGGAGCAATGTAAGAATAATTATTTGACATCAGAAGGGGTAAGATATAGCTTAAGAAAAAAGAATCCATTTTTATTTTAAAATATAATACATTGTGCCCCAGAGACTTGAACAAAAAGTGCAACAGGAAATGTTTTTTATAATATACCTTTAAATGTTTTATTGTTTAACTAAACAGTTGTGTGTGTGGGAATATTTTTGCTGTATAGAAAGGGTTTTGCTTGCATTGTTAAATGTACTCTGGAAAGGCTGTGGAAGCCGAGACGCTACAGAATCTGACTTGTCTTTCATTGTGTGGAGTTATTGGTGCTTTTATTAAAGAAGAAAAAAATCTTTTGCAGTTGGCGAAGTGTGGCTACATTATATTCTTTCCTTTTTGTCTAGATCTGTGAGACCATTAACATTCTAAGATAATACGGGAAGTGTTGCCATTATGGGAAGACATCATTAAGTCCAAGACGCTTTGTCCCATCTCAGATGAACCAATATATCATCCTGAAAAAGATGTTGGCTATAACATTAGCTATCAACAACTGCTTTGGCAGAGGGGTGCACCAGTTGGCAATGTACAGCAAGGCAGCAAAGTGTGGTAAACAAATAAATAATCACACAGGTCATGCAACTTTGGAAGCTAGCTCTCTCAAAATGAAGCCATTTATTTACAAGAATAAGGCAAAGCTATGGAACAACAGTTGAGTTCCAAGGCATATCTGGATCCCTACTGGATGCCCAATCTGGAGGCCTTCAGACTTCTGGCATTCATCTCAGGGTTATTAGAGGCAGGCTTCTTTACATACCACCCAGATGCACAGTTTATTAGGCTTTTAGCTATGACAGCAAAATTCTATTTTCTGAGAACAGAAAGAGGGAGATCCTCTAGGCATTCCCATGAATTTCTCTAGCTGAAATCTCTCCCTACCCCCAACATGCAAGAAGAAAAAAAGCAGATTTAATTATGATGTTTTCTCACTGGGCCAAATAGTCCTGCATAACAATTACTTCACATCCCTCACATGGAAAGCTAGACAGGTACTAATTTCTCTACAGTCCAGAGTGAAACTAAATCTAATTCTGTTTTTCCTCTCAGACAGAAATGGAAGATGTTTGCTTTTTAATGAAGTGAAACAAAACAGCTTTATTCTATTACATGTGCATATTTCCATTTTATTTTCAATTGCTTGTCTCATCTGCTTGCACTATGGCTTTCTTATTCCTTCATTAGAGTTCAATGTTGGTCCTATCAGCTATCATTACATAGGAAGAGACTTTAGATTTGTGACTCACAGTTAAGTAACTTCTTTTAAAGGAATTCCTCATCTCAAAATATATTTTTTCCTTCCTGGGACCTACATTTATTTACTTTTTGTTAACTGGGTTAATTCCATTAGATTAGTAGTCTATTTTTAGGAGAGACCTGCTGTGGTACTTGCACTACTGGGGTAAATTTAGCCAGGGCATCAGGGAACATCCAACAGAGCTACCACCAACTCAGGCAGATGGGGTCTCGGTTCAATCACTCATCCACGGGATGACATACTCAGGAATGCAGCACCCCCCTTATACTGCACTGCAGTGTCAGCAATCCATCTCCCTTGTGTGGGAACAGAACCCACAGCCTCCTGCAAAAAAGGCAAGTGTGCTACCATTTTAGAAAAAAAAACAAAGCTATAAAATTTACAAAAATGCACTTACTGACACATGAAGCACCTTTAAAGTACCTTAACAGCACTTAATTTTAGGAGCTATCCAGTGAATCCGAACTTAATCCCCAAGAATGATCCACAAAGAATTCTTGTACTTAACTGGAAGACAAGTAATCTATGACCCTGAGAGCAAGAATCACAAACCTATTTAAACCAGTGATGTAGTCTGTGAGGATACCTGTCCACAAACAGCTCTCCCCAGAATCTAACATTATTCTGATCAACCAAGCCTTGTCTATTGTAGACCAACACAGAGGATTTTCCACTTGGTCATATTAAATCATTACATCTGAGTGACACCTCCAGATGCATCTGCAGTTAACTACTAGGCATCAAATATTGTTTGTTCATATTTGCATCAATAATTCCAAAGCCGTGCTCTGTACAAGGTTTTAAAAGATTCTATCTTAAAGCTTACACAATGGCATACTCAACTGCATTAATATTTGACATTGGTCTAGTGCAGGTAAAGCGATATCTGTTTTTATGATATTAATTTATACAGATATAATTTTCACATTTTTCTAAATATCTCAACAACCAAATGACACAGACAGAACTCCTCAGCCTCACGGGAATGCTCTCAGCTGGATAAATAAAATTTTGCTGATAGCATGTATGTAACTTGAGTGGTTGCTGAGATATTATAAGTTGTTTACAAAATATTACAAATACAATACTTATACTGTGACTTATAATAAAGGTTTAAGATCTAGAACATAAAGATTACTACTACTATAAAAATAGTCTGTGCTGAAGAGTTTGTCATTTATATTTCTTTCATAACCACTATGGTTCTAGAGATATGAACATTTGTTTTAAATGTGTGGACATCATTTGATTCTGTCAAAAGGCTTAGGCTTCGTCCATTGGAAATTACTATGCAAACTTCCTGAGCTCCATTGGAGTGAATGGCATGACCATGGCTGCTTGTGAAAGAAAAACAGATGTCAGAGTTTAATGCTGTAAAAGCCTAAAAGAAAGACAGACATGAGCCTATCTTTTCCAAAAGTAGAAGATCCCTTTTTTGCAGTATTCCTGAAGCAACGAATGCCTCTTCATGAATCTGAACGTAACAGGCTATCATATAAACTGCTTAGAAAAGGGTAGTATGACTTTGTGCATTTAAAGGACAGCATTACAGTTACTTGTGCAGGTTAAGCATTATCCCCTAGAAATCTACTGCAACAAATTTGCAAGTTATACAGCATTAAGAGTAAATAAAAGACTTACTTCCAGGTGACCTCTAGGTTCAGTTTTATGGTACCAAGGTCATTGATGTCCACTGCTACCATTTGAGGAAGTGCTGCAAACAGGTCTTTCGTCTCGCAGGAGACACTTCCAACAATGACATGATTTGCCAAACTTTTGAGTTCAGTTACCTGTCGAATCATATAAAAAGAGATAATTAAAGCAATTCCACTTATTTCAAATCTGGCGTGTTAAGCAGAAGCCCAATAACAAAAGTACAGTTGAGTACACTTACCATAAATGTAGATGTTCGTGTGTATACACTGTTGCAGTCATCACATTTGGGGTTATCTGCTTGCAGTAGCCCTCAAGTCGGCCTGATTAACAAAGTCTTGGGTCATGCGTTGGTTGCTGTCCCTTCTTCCGTGACGTCAGGTTGTCAAGGGTATAAAACATGCAGCCAACGCCACTGCATCAGTTTTTCTTGCCCCAGATGTCAGGTGCACCCCTAATAGGAAGCAATTAAATCTATAAATATGCAAGGTTATACCTCTAACAAAAAAGCAAATACACCAAAAAGCTTTTGAGTATAGTAAAGGAGAGTAGAGATATAGCCAAAAGAAGTAAGGGGGCTGGAGGGAGGGTAACTAGGACTGCAACAGTGAATACACTTGAACATCTACATTTATGGTAAGTGTACACAACTGTACTATGTTCTTCGTGTTTCACTGTTGCAGGCATCACATTTGGGTAGATTCTCAAAGCTAACGATGGGAGGAGGAATTTAGATAGCATTAGGACTAGTTATAAGTCCCTGCAAGACTGCAGTGGCAAAGCCAGCTCTGGCCTTAGAGAAAAATGGCAGATGGTAATGCTTGGTGAAAGTATGTACAGAACTCCAGGTAGCAGCTTCTAGGATGTCCCCGGTAGGGATGCCTCTGAGAAGGGCTGTAGAGATAGATGCAGCCCTGGTTTTGTGGGGTCTGATCCCCTGTGGAATAGGTTTTCCATGGTGCTTGTAGCAGAATTTAATGCAGTGGCCTATCCATTTGGAAATGGTTTGCTTTGAAATAGACTTCCCATCTGCCCCTGTAGCAAATGCCACCAGCAGTTGGTCAGATTTCCTTTGATGTTTAGTCCTGTCCAAGTAGAATATAAGTTGTCTGTGCACATCTAAGGAGTGCAGTATCCATTCCACTTTGTTCTGTGGCTTAGGAAAGAAGGTTGGCAAATGAATGGACTGATTAAGGGCCACACTGGGTACCACCTTGGGCATGAAGGAGGGGTTGGTCCTGAGGGACACCCTGTCGGCATGAAAGATGATGAAAGGCTCCACTGCCATGAGGGCCTGTAATTCAGATACCCTTCTTCCTGAAGTGATTACTAAAAAGGAATACTGTTTTCCAAGAAAGGAATTTTAAGTCTGCAGTAGCAGCTGGCTCAAAAGGAGGAAGAGTGAGTTTCTCCAATACAAAGTTAAGGTTCCAGGCTGGAGTTGGAGGTCTCCTGGGTGGTCGCAGATTTTTGGCCCCTCCGAGGAATTGCTTGAGCAGTGCATGAGAGAAGAGGGGAGGTTCTGTGTTATAATGAGCTGAAATGGCTGAGGCGTGGATCTTGATGGAGGAGAAAGACAGGCCCTTGTGAAGCATCTCAGTTAAGTATTGTAAAATCTGAAATAAATTGGTCACTGCTATGCTCATCCCTTGAGATTGGTTCCAGGCACAGAATCTTTTCCATTTTTCAACATAAGATTTTCTGGTACTAGGCCTCCTTGCCTCTAAAATGATGTTCATCACTGGTTCACTGAGGGATGGTAAAGGAGAGATTATGTAATTAGCCAGGCTGCTAGGTTCAGTGTTTGAAGCTGAGGGTGCAGAATCTGGTTCTCCTGCTGAGACAATAGGGTAGGAGTCTGAGGCAGGTGCCATGGGGCCAACATTGACACACTGCGCAAGAGGGGGGTACCAGTGTTGACGTGGCCAGTTTGGTGCAATCAAAATCGTCCTTGGTTTGTCTTGTTTGATTTTTAATAGTATTTTGGAGAGCAGAGGCAGAAGAGGAAAGGCATAAACTGATATGTTTTTCCAGCTGAAGGACAGAGCATCCACTTTGCAAGCTTGTTTGTGGGGAGTCCTTGTGCAAAATTTGTCTGATTGAAAGTTCTGGGGGAGGGGGGGCAAACAGGTCTATATCTGGGCTCCTCCATTTGCTTGTCAACATGTTGAAAATCCTTGGTTCCAGTTTCCATTCATGTGGGTCCATGAGGTTTCTGCTTAGTTTGTCTGCCAGTGTATTTAGTTTTCCTGGCAGGACTTGAGCTTGTAGATGCACTTGGTAGCTCAGGGCTGTGTTCCACAATGCCGTGGCTAGTCTGCAGAGGGGGTAAGAATGTGTACCCCCCTGCTTGTTTATGTACCACATAACAGTGGTGTTGTCCGACTTTACCATTAATTGTCCTGGAAGAATGTGGTCCTTGAAGGCTGTCAGAGCATTCTGTACAGCTAACATTTCTTTTTGATTGATATGCAGGTGCATTTGATTTGGGTTCCATTTGCCCTGAATGCACTTCCCTGCCAAGTGAGCCCCCCCATGCATAGTCTGATGCATCTGTTGTTAGGGTTTGGGTGGCAGGGGGTAGTGTGAATGGTAGTCTCTTGCTTTGCTGGCAGGCCTCTACCCACCAAAAAAACTCTAGGCAAAGGCAAGGTATGATAGGAATCATGGCTTCTAGATCCTGAGAATGTTGACACCATAGGTTTTTTAGATACCACTGTAGTTTCCTCATATGCAGTCTTGCATATGGAATTAGAAGAATGCAGGAGGCCATGAACCCCAAGGCTTGTAGTATTTGCCTTGCAGATAGCAGGGTTTATGTGGCCACTTGCTTGAAGTAGGTTGTCAAATGAATTTGTTTCTCTGGCATGAGGAAAGCCATCTGGGAAGTTGTATTCAATCTTGCTCCCAGGAATATAATTTGTAGACAGGGTATCAGGTGTGATTTATTTTCGTTTATGGTGTACCCCAGACAAGTTAGCAGCCTTTGTACAAAGGCCAGGTGATTCAAAAGTATGTCCTGGCTTTCTGCCTGAATTAGACACTCGTCCAGGTATGGGTATACTTGAATATTTCTTTGCCTGCAAAATACAATGACTGGAGCTAGGTACTTTGTAAATACCCTGGGCACAGTAGATAAGCCAAAGGGCAGTGCAGAGAACTGATAGTGCGTGTAGCCTGCTTTGAAGTGTAGGCATCTTCTGCAAGATTCCCTGATTGGGATGTGCAGGTATGCTTCCTTTAAATCTAGTGTTGCCAACCAGGCGTCTTTGCCTAGCATAGGGAACAACTGGTGAAGAGTCAGCATCTTGAATTTTGGAATCACCAAAAAGGTGTTTAGAGTAGACAGATCCAGGATAGGACGCCATGAACTGTCTTTTCCTGGGTACCCTTTTCCTCTTTTGGTACCAACTGAATAGCCCCCATGCTTAAGAGAGAAAATACTTGCTTTTGGACCTTTTCCCACTGATTTGTGGGTAGATCTGGTCATCTGCTTGGTGTTGGTAACATGTGGAAGTGAAATCTGTATCCCTAGGACACTATATTTAAAACCCATTTGTCCTGGGTAATGAGTTCCCAGTTCTTTGCATGAAGAGCAATCTTTCCCCCCAAAGAGGCAGTCAGTTGATAAGTGCTTGGAAATTTTAAAAAGAAGTCACTGAGACAGTTTACCACAGGGGGGAGTTTTATTACTCCCTGACATAGAAGTGGAGGCCCTCCCACTGCTTAGTCCTGTGCGTACCCTGAGACTGGAGCCTGGGAGCTCTGCTGGATCTGGGTTTGGACCGAGAAGGTCTGGAAGGGGCAGGAAAGGACCAATTCTTGGAAAGCCAATGCCTGCTAAACGTTGGGGGTTGTACTTGTAAAAAATTTTTAACAATTTGCATAGATTTAGCTTTTTCCTCCATCTTTTTAAGAACTTCTTCAGCCCTGTTGCCAAATAGGCAGTCCTGATTTAAGGGAGCATCCAGTAATTTTGCTTTAACATGATTTGGCAAGGATTGCTCCTTAAGCCAAGCATGCCTTCTAAGTACAGACCCAGTTACAGCAGCCCTGCAAGATGCCTCTAGTGAATCAAAACCACATTGCAAAGTATGTCTTCCAACTTGTTCAGCTGAATGCAGTTGTGTCTTTCAGAATTTCCTGGTTAGGGGTCGCCACAGCAGAACTCCAGTCCACTAATGATTGTCAGTAGATTTTTTACGTGCCGAGTTGCCGGCCCTGAAGCACAACCTCCAACGAAGGTACACCCATTCACGCATGTCTCCACACAGAAGACACTCTAGCCGAGAATCGAACAGGACAACGTCTTACTGTGAGGTGACAACGCTACCGCAGCACCACCACCACAGTGTTCAGCTGAATGCAGTAAATCCTGTAAATCCTTATTTTCAGCACAATCAGGAATCAACATCATTTTCTGTTTAAGCAACCCAATAATATGCTGCTGATACTTTAAGATATGAAACTGGCAGTTTAAGGCCCTAATAGCTAAAGTTGCAGAAGTGTATACCTTCTTACCCCATCTATCCAGCACCCTGGAGTATCTATCACAGGGGGTAGGATTTTTGGCAGTAGTAGCTTAAATGCCCTTGGGTCCCCATGAAATGGTCTCAGGATCTGCAGTAGGATTTTTAAAAAGGAACTCATGAGAGTCAGGGACCCTATAATATCCATCAGATTTTCTGGGAGCAGGAGGTAAAGAGTCAGGGGCCAAGCTAGATTCCGAAAAGGCATCATCAACAATGTCTAGTACAGGAGGTATGGCTAAACGCCTGTGCTGGGGCAGTAGTAAGAAATCCCTAAGGCTCTTTTTAGAATCAGGGAAATCCTGACTTTCCCAACGAAAATGCTCCCTGACAGTATGCAAGGTTTCACCAAAAGAGAACTTCTCTGGGAGAGAAGCAGAGGGAATAGAAACCTCTGCATCAGAATTCTCATAGATAGATAAGGTTAAATCCTGGTCATCAGAGGAAACAGAAAATTCAGAATCCTGGTCAGAAGTATCATAAGCAAACTCAGTCCTAGGTATCTTAGAGGGGGAAGGCTGGCTTCCCCTGACCAAAGTAATAAGGTCTTCAGGTATTCTTATCATTTGTTTTTTAGGCACAGAGGCCTGACCATGTGGTCTGGGCATCAGTTTTCTAGGCATGGTTCGAGTTTTAGGTCTTGAAGAAGAAGATGGCATCAGTTTAATATGCAAATCAGTAGGCCTGAATACATCCTCAGAAGCCGGTGCCTGCACAGTGGCTTCAGACCCATCCAAGGTAGAGACATCCGCAGGTTCCACAGTTGAAGCATCTTGCGACATACCGGACTCTGAATGGGTCTCAGTAGAGGCCTGCAAATCTGAAGTAGCGGGCATCAGGGGCTGCAAAAGCACCTCACTGAGTACCGGTGAACTGGCGACTGGCTTAGGAGAAGTGTCGGCAGCTTTGGACCTAGGCAGCCTCTGTCTTTACCTTTGCGTTTTTTCGGAATGTCGGTAGTCGGATGGCTTACCGAAGACATATCAGGATAATTGAGCCAAGCACCAAAATATTTAGAAGTAAAAATATACCAACGACAGATAGTTTGTGGTTTAAATAAGGCACAAAACCGACAGCGAGGTATGTCGTGGTCAGGGCCTAGGCAAGGAATACAGTACGAATGACAATCTTTATGAGGTATTTGCTTTCCACAAGTAATGCAATTATTTACTTTTACTGACATTGGTTTAGAGCAAGAAAAGGTTTCCCCATTGGGGTACTTAGCTTTTAGTTGAAGGCTTCGGTTCTGAAACTCGAAAATGAAAATTTGAGTCGGCCGACCGGCACTTGCAAACTCTTTCTGCTTCGGGCACCGCATGGCAAGAAAGACTGATGTAATGGCATCGGCTGCATATTTTATACCCCTGACATCACAGAAGAAGGGACAGCAACCGACGCAGGACACAAGGCTTTGTTAATCAGGCCGACTGAGGGCTACTGCAAGCAGATAACCCCAAATGTGATGACTGCAACAGTGAAACATGAAGAACATCCTTCAAAAACACCTTTGACAGGTACAGTGTCTCTTTCCTGAGATAATGGAAACTTCTCCCAGTCAAGTCAGTACTTACCACTAGTGTGTGCGTGTCAGAGTACTTATAATCTGTGGATTATACCAGTGTTCCCTGACCTCCAGAACCCCAACACCCTAGGAGTGAAGCTTTTCTAGCTTTTTTCAGCCTATGCTATTTGATGTAGCCAAAGAGGCAGAGGGTATTAGTACATCACAGGCAGCACAGAACAGAAAAATAAGTTTCTGAAACCATGCCCTACTGCTAACAACCACAGCAGAAGCATTAAATGGTTCATTAAGTGTATATTTTGGGCCTGGATTCCCTATCATGTAAGCAGCAGCAAATCTTCACATTCCTGAGTGAAGAAAGTTTCCTGAAACACATTTACTTTTTCTTGACTGTTGATCTTTATAACCACTAGTAATCAATCTCACATGCTTCATTTCATTTTACGACTAGAATTGTATCTCAGAGAATGTAATGTAATTTGCACTGAAAAATTAAAGTTAAACGTTCTGGTCATTTTGCTGGTTTATCAATCTATGAAAGAAAAAATGAGTATGAACGCCTTTTAAAAAAACAATTGTGTTACTAAATTCTAGCAGATATAAAAAATAGATTGTTTAATGAAACTGTGACTGTCAATGTGCAGCTAGCAAACCACATAGCTGGAGTTCCAGAGAAAGAGGAAGGTTTAGCTTGTGTTGTCTACATTCAGGATAAACAGGTGGAATGGACTGAGCTTCATGCCATGTATTATTTGAATGGAAAGGGCTCCCAAGACTTTACATGCCAACTCAACAAAGAGAATCACAACTACCATGGCACATTTTAATGCTGCTTACGACTATCAAGTAAATTAGTGTTATATTTATGGGTGCAGGAGAACATATATAAGTTAAGAGAAAAATGAGTTCTTTTCATCAAGACTTTGCTATAGTAATGAGGAAATGTAGAAAAGGTATGTTTCACTTTTACCCTGCTGTGTTTCAAATTTTCTTTCCAGATGGTAGTAAAGCATTCACAAATCCTTCGTAAGCAACATAACTAAATGAATATTATTATCCTGTTGGGAAATCAACTAGAGTGGAGTGGTAAAAAAGAAGGATGCAGTTCAGCAAGAAAAATCTGAAGTTGTACAGATAACAGATAGGTGTATCATGGAATAAATGAAAATACTTCAGGTAACAGAAATAAAAGAATTTAGGAACTTTTGCAGTACGAACAGCACAGAAGCAAAAAGATGTCAACTGTCTACATAAACTTGCTGGACGAAAGAATTTCAGTGGACTAAATGAAGTTGAGTTCATCTCAATATATTTACTGGCATGCTGCATTAAGAAGTGACAAAAACACTAAGACTGATGATATAACCCATACTTGATTACTTCAGACTGTTTCTGACAGAGTAGCTGATGAGGGGAAAAGACAGGACTGAAGGAGCAGTGCTCAGTCATCTCTCAAAGTGTGTGTGTGTGTGTGTGTGTGTGTGTGTGTGTGTGTGTGTGTGTGTGTGTGCGCGTGTGTGCATGCGCGCACATGCTCGGGCAAAGTACAACTGCTGTGTTGCCAGTATTATCAGTGAGCACAGCAGTCTATACACCCCTACAAGCAAGAGGGTGGGGACCATAAGAAAGCAATGGGCTACGGTGCAGTTAGGGTTTAGCCTTGGGGATTTCCTCTGCACACCCTTTACAAGGGTGGGACTTTTGATATGCACGTCAACAAAGAGGCGGGATGTCTACCTCATAAATCCAAAGCCTGGGCCAACCACTAACAAAGAAGGGCTTAACCCCCACCCATAGTATGGTTGATTCTTGCTGGACAGCCAACCCTTGTTCCTAGTGGCAAAAGGAAAATTAATGAGTTCACAAAGTGTCTGGAAAGAATAACTGCTGGTCAGTGTGGGGTTACCAGAAAAAGTGGGGTGAAGCTGCTTTGGAGACAGGAGGGAGCTCAGTCATGCTCAAGAAATAAAGTTAATTTACATCACTTGGATATGGCATGGACAGGATGGGTGGGAAAGTCTAGTTTCTTTGCTCTGTGTTCTGCAGTTAGGGTTTATATTTAATTTGCTTGTATAACTTGTTTCTTTAATCAAACTATTTAGCAGACAGACTGAAAAGTAAACTAAAGTACCATGACTGAGAAAAAGGAGGACTGGAGCGACTATCAAATTTTTTTATGAGGGGCAAGACACCTAGAAATTGAAGTCATTGGGTGATAACTGCACAAAATTGAATCTTTTGTGGAGGTTTTAAAATAAAAATACATTTGAATACATGTTTATTTATTTATATAGCCGGGGACTTTTTTTTTTTTGTATGTTGCAAATGGGATAAACTTTTTTATGAAACATTAGTTAATTATTAAAGATGGTCATGCAAACAGGGAGATATGCATGACTTATTTATTTATTTGAATTTGTTAATCAGAGTACAGCACTGATCACAAATGACTAATCTCAGTCTCAGCCCTGGTAGAAACACATACTAACAATATGATAAAAGAGAATCACAACTTAAAAAACATATTTTCTCACTACACATCATTGTATAAAACATACAAGACACGAAGTTTTGTGACCTTCAGTAGTCTGTGTACAGCTTTCAGAAAGTACAGTTGTGTACACTTACCATAAATGTAGATGTTCAAGTGTATTCACTGTTGCAGTCATCACATTTGGGTTATCCCTGCCAGGGTAGCCCTCAGCCGGCCCGAATACCAGAGGCTTAATATTTCTGTGTCGGTTGCTGTCGCTTCAGGACTGACGTCAGGTCATCAGTAGTATAAAGTAAGGCAGCCAACATCATTACATCAGTTTTTCTTGCCCTAACCTGTCAGAAACCTCCAAGTAGTAGCCAGGTTTTGGTGGAAGAACCCCACCAGTAGAAAGTAAATACCAATATGTTCCTTGTAATGAAAGAGAAGGAAAAAAAAGGGGATGGAGGGAGGCAAACCAGGACTGCAACAGTGAAAACACTCGCACATCTACATTTATGGTAAGTGTACACAACTGTACTATGTTCTTCGTGTTTCACTGTTGCAGTCATCACATTTGGGTTGATTCCCAAAGCTGAGGAAATGGGTGGAGGCAGTCAAGGAAACTAGGAGCTGGCTAGGATGCCCTGCAAGATTGCAGAGGCAAACCCTGCCCTGGATTTGGAGAAGAGAGGCAGGTGGTAATGTTTGGTAAAAGTGTGAACAGATGACCAGGTGGCAGCCTTCAGGATGTCCCTGGTGGGGACTCCCCTGAGGAAAGCTGCAGAGGTGGAGGCTGCTCTGGTGGAATGAGTCCTGACCCCCTTGGGGGAGGCTTTCCATGTTGTTTGTAGGAGAAATGGAAGCAGTGTGCTATCCCATTTGTAAATGGTTTGTTTGGAGATGGCTTTTCCTTCTGCCCCTGCACTAAAGCTAACCAGCAATTGATCAGATTTTCTGAAAGATTTGGTCCGGTCTAGACAGAATCTGAGCTGTCTGTGCACATCTAGAGAGTGCAGGATCCTTCTCCCCTTGTTCTAAGGATTAGGAAAAAAGGTTGACAAATGAATAGATTGGCTGAGAGCCACATTGGACACCACCTTGGGCATGAAGGATGGGTTAGTTCTGAGGGATACCCTGTCACCATGGAAGATGATGAAGGGTTCCACAGCCATGAGTGCTTGCAGCTCGGAGACTCTTCTGGCTGAAGTGATGGCCGGAAGGAAAGCAGTCTTCCAGGAGAGAAACTTTAGCTCTGCAGAAGAAGATGGTTTGAATGGAGGCTGGGTGAGCTTTTCCAACACAATGTTAAGGTCCCAAGCTGGGGTTGGTGCTCTTCTGGTGGGCCACAAGCTCTAAGCCCCTCTTAGGAACTGCTTGATCAAAGGGTGTAGAAAAGGGGCTGATCAGTTGGAAAATGAACAGAGATAGCAGAGGCATGAATTTTTATAGAGGAAAAAGATAGGCCACTGTGTAGCAGGTCAGCTAAGTAAGCCAAGATAAGAGGGAGGGAGGGCTGTGCTGTATTGGCTCCCTTAGCCTGAATCCAGGTGCAGAACTTTTTCCATTTGTCAGCATAAGACTTTCTAGTGCTAGGGCGTCTGGCCTCACGTATAACATCTAGAATCGGTTTGCTGAGGATGGCAGATTGATCAGGGGTTAGGGAATAAGCCAAGCTGCCAAACTGATCGTCTGCAATTGGGGATGAATGAATTCCCCTTCTCTCTGGGTCAGGAGGTTTGGAATGTGAGGAAGATGCCATGGTGGCAGTGGGGACAGGCTGCGGAGCAAGGGGTACCAGTGCTGGTAAGGCCAGTCTGGCACTATAAGAATTGTCTTTGGCTTTTCCTCCTTTATTGTGAGCAGTACCCTGGGGATGAGAGTTAGTGGAGGAAAGGCATAGACTGGATAGATTGACCCAGGGGAAAGACAGAGCATCCACCTTCCAAGCCATGTAGTGATGCTCCCTGGAGCAGAATTTGCTGAGCGGATGGTTGGTGTGGGAGGCAAAGAGGACGACCTTTGGGGTGCCCCATTTCTGAGTTATTAGGGTGAAGGTTCTTCTGTTGAGCTGCCACTCGTGTGGGTCCAGAAGATTTCTGCTTAATTGGTCTGCCAGAGAGTTGAGAGAACCTGGTAGGAATTGTGCTAACAGGTGTAGCTGCATGGCAGAGGCTGTGTGACAAAGGGTCATGTCCAGCCTGCATAGAGGGTAGGAGTGAATTACTCCCTGCTTGTTGATGTACCACATCACAGTGGTGTTGTCCGTTTTGATCAGGAGAGCCCCTGGGGAGAGAAGGGGCTTGAAAGCTATCAAGGCATGCTGGACAGCCATCATTTCTTTTTGGTTGAGGTGCAGAGGGATTTTTCTGTGGGCTCCATTGGCCCTGTATGCACCTGCTGTCCAGGTGTGCACCCCAGGCATAGTCTGATCACCTGTGGTGAGGGTCCGGGAGGCAGGGGGGGGGGGGTGGTGGTAAGAAAAATATTCCCTTGTTGTGGGAGCATGCTGTTGCACACCAAAGAAAATTTTTTCTGAAGCAAGGGATTATAGGTAGTCGCCAGGTCTTAAGAGTGTTGACACCAAAGGCTTTTTAGGTACCACTGAAGTTTCCTCATATGCAGTCTGGCATATGAAATGAGTAGTATGCAAGATGCCATGAACCCTAGAAGTTGCAGGACCTTCCGTGCAGATAATTGGGGTCTGGTGGCTAATTGAGAGAAGTAGTTAGTCAGGAAAATTTGCTTTTCTGGTGAATGCCATCTAGGATGCTGTGTCCAGGCTTGCTCCCAGGAATATAATCCTTTGGGTGGCACCTGTTTGGATTTCTTTTCATTGATTGTGTACCCTAGGGAGGTTAGTAGGGACTTTACAAAGGCCAGGTGCTTGACCAGCTTTTCCTGGCTGTCTGCCTGAATTAAGCAGTTGTCTAAGTATGGGTAAATCTGGATATTCCTTTGTCTGCAAAAGGCAATTGCCGGAGCCAAAGATTTTTTGAAAACTCTAAGTGAAGGTGGGCTGAGGGAGGGGGTGGAGGAGGTGAGTCATTGTGAGTTCTTACCATAAGGGGGTGGCTTAGAACTCCCTGGTTTTGAAGTGGAGGTAGTCCACTGCTTAGATCTCTGTATTCCCTGTAGCTGCTGTCTGGGGATGGGGGTCTGAATCCCCGGGGTCTGGGCTGGACTGGCTTAGTGGGAGCAAGAAAGGACCAGTGCTTGGTGGGACAATGCCTGCTGAACCTGGGTGGCTGGACCTGTAAGAAATCCTTAACTGTCTGCATAGATTTTGCTTTTTCTTCCATCTTTTTAAGACCTCTTCTGCCTTAGTGCCAAATAAGTTGTCTTTGTGCAAGGGGGCATCCAACAATTTAGGTCTGGCAAGGGCTGTTCCTTAAGCCATGCATGCCTTCTAATGACAGATCCCGTGACTGTTGCCCTGCAAGAAGCTTCTAGGGCATCACAACCACAGTGCAAGGTGCTTTTAGTTACTTGACTTGCAGAATGCATTAACTCTTGTGACTCTTTAGATTCTGCACAAGCAGGAAAGGAAGATATTTTTTGTTTGAGGAGTTCCAGTTATGTTGCTGACATTTTAGCATATGGAACTGATAATTTAGTGCCCTGATAGCAACAGTAGCTGAGGTGTATACTTTTTTACCCCATCTGTCTAGTGCTCGGGAATCCCTATTTGAGGGGTTGGGATTCATTGCAGAGGTTGCTTTAATCCCTTTAGGCTCCTGAGAAATTACCTCAGGGTCAGCAGTAGGATTTTTAAAAATAAATTTGTGAGAGTCAGGGACTCTATAGAACCTGTCTGGTTTTCTGGGTGCAGGAGGGAGGGTGTTAGGAGTCAAGCTGGATTCCAGGAAAACATCTTCCACAACATCTAGGACTGGGGGATGTCCAAGGGTCTGTGCTGTGGAAGATCTAAGAATTCCCTGAGTCTCTTTTTAGACTGAGGGTAGTCTTCACTCTCCCATTGGAAATGTTCCCTTAAGGTATGAAGGGTTTCCCCAAAGGAAAAATCCTCTGGGGGAGAGGCTGAAGGGCTGTAATCCTCTGCATTAGAATCCTCATAAGTAGAGAGGGGTTGCATGTCTTCATATTCAGATGTATCAGAGTCATCTGACTCTTGTTCAGGCAAAACTACAGGGGATAGATCTCTTTTCCTTTTGGAGGGGTAGCTTGGCTTCCTCTGATCAGCATGATAAGGTCTTCTGCCATTTTAATCATATGAGACTTAGGCATGGAAGCAGGTGCCTGAGATTGGGTTGTCTGCTTCTTTGGTGTGGTTCATACCCTGGGCCTAAGAAACTCGTTAATTTTCGAAAGAACAGTAGTCGTGAAATAAAGACGTCAGTTTGTGTTAAGAAGGACTTCCTTGGAAGCCGGTGTCTGCTCAGCGGCTCCGGACCCATCCAAGGTAGAGATGACCGCAGGATCCTTAGTCAAAGAAGAGTTTTGCAGCATACCCTACTTTGAAAGGGTCTTAGTAGCAGCCTGCAAATCCTCAGAAGCGGGCATCAGGGGCTGCAAAAGCACCTCACTGAGGACCGGAGAACTGACGACTAGCTTAACGGGAGTGTCGTCAGTAGGTTTGGACCTGTGCAGTCTGTCTCTGTCTTTATCTTTACATTTTACTCCGAACATGTGCTGTTGGATGGCTTACCGAAGCCATATCAGAGTTCGAGGACTGTAAGCGAAAATATCTAGCTACAATAAGGGCCCAACGACGGATAGTTCTGGCGTTGAACAAAGCACAGAAGCAACAATGGGGGACGTCATTGTCTGGACCTAAACAAGTTTCGCAGTAAGAATGAAAGTCTTGGTGTGGTATTTGCTTTCCACAGGCGAGACAATTGTTAACTTTTTCTGACATCGGTTAGTGCAATAAAAAAGGATCCCCATCGGGGTACTCAGCTTTAGAAGACTTTAGCTTCAATTCAGTAGATGAAACTCAGGTAGCGGCTGACCGGTACTAGTGCGAACTGCTTTTGCTTCGGGCTCCACAGCAAGAAAGCCTGATGTAATCGTGTCGGCTGCCTTACTTTATACTACCGACGACCTGACGTCAGTCCTGAAGCTACAGCAACAGACGCAGAAATACTAAGCCTCTGGTATTTGGGCCGGCCAAAGGCTAGCCTGGCAGGGATAACCCAAATGTGATGACTGCTACAGTGAAACATGAAGAACATCTAGAAAATGTAAAACACAGTTGTTTTACGAAAAAAAACAATGTAGACCACCACTGTTCAACGATAATTACTGATTTAATAATAAAACACATACAGGCAATATTAAACACAGATAAGCGCTTTCAAGCTCTGCCCTTCTTCAGATAAAAAATAACAATTATGACTACATTTAAATACTTAAGTTAAAATCAGTTTAACCAATCAAAATTTATATTGCACCCTCCTTTCTCTGAGGGTAGGTTTCATGGGAACAAAATCATTTAGCCCTGGTGTCCTATGAGCTAACAACTCAATTATCCACCTTACTTCTTCTCTTTCAGTAGCATCAGCTAGGGTACCTCTTCTTATACCGGGAAAGACATTACTAATTGCTCTGAATTTGAACTGATGGTCATTATATATCTCAATATGTTTATAAAGTGCATTGTGCGTATTCTTATTTCGTATTCATGAAAGATGTTGCAAAATCCTAACCTTAAACATATTATTTGTTTTTCCCACGTAAAACGCTGTGCATTGCTGACACACTGCTAAATAAACTATGTTCTCAGTCCTACAATTGGCTCTTGCGGTAAAATAAAATAATTTTCCTGTTGTCGGATGTCTAAAAACAGTCTCTTTGTTAATGTGGCTGCATGCTTTACATGACCCACACACTTTCGTACCTATTTGATGAAAAATCCTTTTCTTCTGACTATTCTTTTCCTGTGTTAAAATATCTTTTAAATTTTTATTTCTTCTAAATCCAAAACTGGGTTCTATCCCTACTATTTCTTTAATTTTATCATCAGATAGCAGTATATGCCAATTTTTCTTCACAATATTACAAACCCCATGTATATTATTACTATAGGTAAATGTCATTCTAATGGGTGCACTTTTTTGACAATGTACATCATCTAGTGAGTTTAACCTAGATGTAGGTGTTGAACTTCTATGGGCATTACCTTGACATAATTCTTTAGCTAACAACTTCTCATTATAACCTCTATCTTTAAAAATATGTTCCATGTTCACCAATTGTTCTTTAAAATCACTATCTTTTGTACATAGCCTTGAGGTTCTACTTATCTGACCTCTTACTATGTTCTTATACGTATGCCTAGGATGCATACTATCATAAGCGAGTAAATTATTTCTCCAACATTCTTTTCGGAACAGAGAAGTAATAAAACCAGAATATTCCTGTTTGATTCTTACATGGTTCCCTAGTCGGCCTGAGTTCCAAAGTCTTGGTCCGGCGTCAGTTGCTGTAGCCTCCTCCCTGACGTCAGTGCGGCAGGGGTATAAAAAGATGCAGTTGACGCCATTTTCTTCAGTTTTTCTTGCCCCAGATGTCAAGTGCCCCCAAATAGGTAGGCAATTTATATTGCTAATAAAATATACATAATAAAAGCAAACAACAACTTTCAGTTACCAGCAAATACTCCCCATAGGTAGTAAAGGGTAGAACACATGGGTACGTACCAGCAAGTAAGAGGGGAAGGAGGGAGGGTAACCTGGACTGCAGCAGTGTATACACTCGAACATCTACATTTATGGTAGGTACAAAACTGTACTATGTTCATCGTGTTACACTGTTGCAGTCATTACACTTGGGTAGAATCCCAAAGCTGAGGTAGGGTGGCTGGTTCTATAAGGCATTAGGGGTGGCTATTAGGCCCTGCAGCACTGCAGTGGCAAAGCCAGCTCTGGATTTAGAGTAAAGAGGCAGATGGTAATGCTTGGGTATGCACAGAACTCCATGTTGCTGCTTCCAAAATATCCTTGGTAGGTACTCCTCTGAGGTAGGCAGTTGAAGTGGCTGTTGCCCTAGTGGAGTGAGATCTAATGCTGCTAGGTACAGGTTTCCCATGGTGTGTATAGCAAAAACATACACAATGTCCTACCCATTTTGAAATAGTCTGTTTAGAAATGGCTTTTTCCTGTGCTCCCGCAGAATATGCTACCAATAATTGCTCAGATTTTCTGAAAGCTTTGGTTTTGTCCAAGTAGAAGCGTAACTGCCTATGAATGTCCAAAGAATGCAGTAGTCTCACCCCTTTATTCTGTGGTTTTGGATAAAAAGTTGGCAAGTGAATAGTTTGGTTTAGAACCACACTTGATACCACCTTTGGCATAAACGTAGGGTTAGTTCTTAAAGACACCCTGTCCTGGTGGAAAATGATGAAAGGTTCCACTGCCATTAGTGCCTGTAATTCTGAAACTCTTCGTGTTGATGCTATTGCCAGGAGCAGAGCAGTTTTCCAAGAGATATATTTTAATTCTGCTGTGCTAGCTGGCTCAAAAGGAGGTAAAGTTAATTTTTCCAAAACAAAGTTGAGGTCCCAAGTTGGAGTAGGTGCTCTACGGGGCGGTCTTATGTTTTTAGCCCCTCTGAGGTACTCTTTTAGCAAAGGATTAGAGAAAATTGGTGGATCCGTGCTGTAATGAGCAGAAATGGCAGAGCCGTGGATCTTGATGGATGAAAATTGAGAGGCCTTTGTCCAGCATCTCAGTTAAATACTGTAGTATCTGAGGAATGTTTGGGACAAGAGGGTCAAGGTTGTGAGCCTGGTTCCAGGCACAGAATCTCTTCCATATATCCGAATAGGCTTTCCTGGTACTAGGCCTTCTGGCCTCCAGAATGACATCCATAACAGCTTTGGGGAGAGGCATTGCTTGCTTTACTAAGGAATCTTCCATGCAGCTAGGTTTAAGGTCTTTAGCTGGCTGTGGAGTATCTGATTGTTGTGCTGAGTCAGCAGATGTGGGATTTGAGGTAAAATCCAGGTTGGTCCTTGTGCAAAATTCTTTAAGCTTGGGTACCAGTGTTGTCGTGGCCAATCTGGTGCAATCAGGATCATCTTTGGCTCTTCCTGTCTGGCTTTTATGAGTACCTTTGGAAGGAGAGGTAGTGGTGGGAAAGCGTATACTTGTAGGTTTTTCCAGCTGAATGAGAGGGCATTCACTTTCCATGCTTGTGGATGGTAACTCCTTGTGCAGAATTTGTGTAGATGGTAGTTCATTGGGGATGCAAACAGATCTATGTCCAGGCTCCACCATTTCTGTGTTATCATTCTGAATATTTGTGGATTCAATTCCCATTCGTGGGGATCCATGATATTTCTGCTTAAGTTGTCTGCCAGTGTGTTTTTCTCTCCTGGCAGGAATTGTGCTTGCAGACTAACTTGATAGTTTAGAGCTGTGTTCCACAAGGTCATGGCTTGTCTGCAGAGGGGGTAGGAGTGAGTGCCCCCTTGCTTGTTTATGTACCACATAACTGTGGTGTTGTCTGTCTTTAGTAGTAGTTATCCTGGATGCAGCAGGTTCTTGAAAGCTATAAGGGCATTTTGTACAGCTAGCATCTCTTTTTAATTGATGTGAAGATGCCTTTGTTCTGCGGGCCACTTGCTCTGAATACATTTTCCTGATTAGGTCTTCGGCCATTTTGAGCATTTGTTTCTTAGGCATAGAGGCCTGTCCTGGAGAATGCTGTATTTGTTTCTTTGTTTTTAAAGGAGCTTTAGACTTAGCAGAGGGTTTAATGCTTAACTGAGTAGGTCTGAAGACACCCTCAAACTGCGGGTTGCTCAGCTACTCCGGATCCCCCTGTAGGGTTAGTCTCGGTAGGCTGAAAAACTTGTACGTCCGAAGGCCCAGCCATCTCCACGTGGGAGTCGGAGGTGGCCGGTGGTTCTGCAGAAGCGATCGGCAGGGGCTGCAAAGGCGCCTCGCTGAAAACCAGAGAACCGGCGACTGGCCTAGAAGAGGCTTTGTCGTCAGTTTTGGGCCTCGGATGCCTGTCCTTATCTTTGCGCTTTTTA
The DNA here is from genome assembly GCF_019279795.1 of Protopterus annectens. Classification (NCBI taxonomy): domain Eukaryota; kingdom Metazoa; phylum Chordata; order Ceratodontiformes; family Protopteridae; genus Protopterus; species Protopterus annectens. The sequence goes on from NC_056750.1 coordinate 502,708,685, forward strand.
TGTATACCGGTCGTCGGAAGTTCCGACGGCATTGTGTAACTGAATTTTCTGCCAAAATAATGTCGGACAAAATCAAACAAACGTTTAATAGTGCGCTTGTTAAACCTAGCACAAAACCGACAACCAGTGACGCTGTGGTCTGGGCCTAAGCATGGGATACAATAGGAATGGAAATCCTTATGAGGTATTTGCTTCCCACAAGAAATACAATTATTAACTTTTACTGACATCGGTCTGAGGCAAAGAAAAAGTTTCCCCAACGGGGTTCTTAGCTTCGTAGAAGATTTCGGTTCTGGATTCGGAATGAAAATCTCAGGAGTCGGCCGACCGGCACTTGCGAACTGCTTTTGCTTCGGGCACCGTGCGGCAAGAAAGACTGAAGAAAATGGCGTCGGCTGCATCTTTTATACCCCTGCCGCACTGACGTCAGGGAGGAGGCGACAGCAACCGACGTCGGACCAAGACTTTGGAACTCAGGCCGACTGGGGAACCGCCTGATGGTAGGATAACCCAAGTGTAATGACTGCAGCAGTGTAACACGATGAACATCAAAGCAAATAAAATTAGGCATTGTAATTGAAAACATGAACTCCAACATGTAAGAGTCACTGTAATTTACTTATTTAAAAATACATACACTCTGGAATAAGAACATTTGTCTACAACACTAAAATAGGGTTAGAGTTTCATTTAAGAGCTGAAAGGAGCACATTGTACACAGAATAATTTTAAGTATGGTGAAAAAAATGCTTTCCAGTTTGGTTTACCTTTATTGAAAGGAATTCTGTGACCAGAGGAAGAAAAATCATCTCTTCACTGTCCCACACTTGCTTTCCATTTATTTCAATTCGTCCTCTCAGTTTCCACCGCTGGCGGCCATATTTCATAAAGATCTGGAAAACATAAAACTGGTTTTAACTCCCATATTTATTCTTCCCACATCTACTCAAAATACAAAATGCTGAGAGTATACATGCCAGTAAATGCAAACATGATGATAAATAAAAAGCATGAAGGCAAAAGTGTAGGCACGTTCTATAAAACTTTCAGGCATGTGCAAAGCAATTTATCGGATAACCAGGTAATTGTGCTGGCCCAAAAACCCTTTTAAACAATGACTCAGACCAAAGCTAATCATGCACAACAGAAAAAAAAAATTCATAAGTAAATACTAAGCAATCAGTCTGGAGACCATTACAAGTCCAGCCAAGAACCCATATTCAGAAGTCCTTCCTTTCTCAAATGAGGGTTGTAAAACAAGACAGACTGGTGGAGAATTAAAGGCAGCTTATCCATTTATATAGGTTTACCTTAAATGTGGCAAAGTAGTACTCAGTTTCACATTTAGCATTAGTAGAGGTATCTTGGGATATTAATCGTTCATACCAATGTGTCTAATTTAGCTCATGGCAAATGCTTAGTTCCTTTAACTGGGCATTTCATGAACCATTTATTCGGCAAAATAAAATAAAGTTAAAGAATGTCAGATTTTCTATGGCTCAAAAAGATAAAACACATATCTTCACCGAAGAGTCTACAAGAGAAAGTACAGATACAGGGCTACCAGTCTGCCAGGAAAAAAAATTTTAAGGCCACCTCCCACTGACTGGTTTCTTAGAGTGATATGTTTAAACAAATACATGCCAAAAAGTACATTACATTCAACACCGTTTGATTAAGGTTAATGACAATTTCTTTGGATAGTATAGTTGTGCAAGCAAATTCACCATATCAGTAGATGTTTGAAAAGATCACCGTTATAAATAGCCTAAGTTGTACAGGTTTATGCCCTGCCAAGCATATGATCAATGGCTTGTATTCGCTGCTTCTGGGAACTTTCCAGGTGCCCTACCACTGACAAGTTTGAGAAGAACTGCATTAAGATAGAAGTTTGGGATGCTAAGGCCTCTAGAGAAGGGAGACTAAAGCCCTGAAAAAGGGGGAAAATGTTCGAGAGAGAGAGAGAGAGAAAAAAAATTACCACACTGTGACCAAAAGTACAGTTGTGCAAGAACTTACCATAAAAGTAGACACCCTACTGATTAGTGTTTCAGTATTCCAAACTGTTGGATTATCTCACTAAATAACCTGGATGTCTGAGAAGAGAAAACTTTTTGTTTGCCTTTTTCTTCTTTGGAGTGAGGTCTGCTTCAACAAGATGCAGTTATTCTGACCTCTGACGCTCCCAGATTAATGACCTTGGTACTTCTTCCCTTACTAATATCTACGGAACACCCTTGGGTCCTTTCAAAATAATAAGATGAGGTTCCTCCATCTCACCAGCATCGGTAAGATCAATCACATTGAATGTACATGAATCAAGGTGCCACACCGGTGGGGTCATGGTAGTAAGAGTCTGAGAACAGTCAAATTATACCGCGAGTTCCAAAACTTCAGAGTATGTCCAAGTCTTACTGGGCCCGTCAAAGGATCAGGACTACACCTCATGAACATCTTCAGGATAGGCATGATGTCGAGAATGGAAGGATCATCTGCCATTTTAGCTTAGGTGAGACGCTTATGGCGCTTACACTCCAAATAACTGTTCAGGAAGGAAAGACACATATGTAGGGCTTTTGGTATGAAAGACTTGCAGATACTGCAGTTTTTATAATTGTGCTCTGCATCTAGACAAAAAAAGACACTGGGAGTGGAGATCCTTGTAAGGAAGCAGTCTACCACATTTGCACGTTCCCCTCTTAACTGATATCCAATAGAAATGAAATTATTAAAACACATCGACAGGTGCAACACACCTGCATTCAGGCTGGTGGGCAAGATAGTCTGAGTTTTTTTTCCCCAAACATCTTTATTAAATTTACACACGACAAAGGCAATCTTACATTTATATAAATGAAAAACATACAAAATATTACTTTAGTTACAAACAGTTTACACTACAGACACCATTGAAACAACTGTAGTTGTAAACATTATACAAAATTTATAAACCATCCAGTCATTGTCAGTTAAGCATTGTATAGCTCATTCAAATCCTGCCTCTTAAACCTTGTTCTTGCTCTGCATATATTGTTCCCACAATTCCCATTTTTTTCCTATGTAGTTTGCTCCTTCCCTTTTCTAAAGATCCTAGTTCCAGTTGTTTTATCTCTGTTACTATACTCACTAGTTCTAGTAAAGTTGCTCTAGACTTGGGTATCCATTTTCTAGTAACTGCTTTTCTAGCAGCCACCATAATTAGGCTCAGCAAGGCTTTACTATGTGTAGGCAATTCTGATTCTGTAGCATGACTCAAAAAAAAATCATCTCCCCAGTGGATCTAATCTGCTCACCCAGAATCTCCGACATAGTGTTCGCAGGGAATCCCAAAAGTCCACCAGCTCATCACACTTCCCAAAAAACATGTTCCAAGCTACCTCTTTCCTGCCCATCATACCTCTAACATTTGCTATCCACCTGAGGAAAAATTCTTTGGTGTCTACTTAAGAGTATAAAAATACCTATGTAAACACTTCCAGGCAAAGATCCTACATCTTCTAGACTTTGTTGCATATTTGGGAGATGTACATATATCTCCCCATTTTCTCTTTGTGAATTGCTTATCCAATCTCTCTTCCCAATCCTTTCTAAGCTTCTCTGATTCTTATAATTATCACAAAATATTTATATGCTTTACTAATTATTCGTTTTTTAACAGCAGCTTCTGTTCTAGACTCTATTAAAAACTCTACAAGTATTTTTATATGCTTTACTAATTATTCCTTTTTTAACAGAAACTTCTGTTCTAGACTCTATTAAAAACTTTACCAGTGCTGGTCTTTCATTTAGGAGCCCCCTATTTCTCTCTCTTTGTCTATAATCTGATATCAATCCTTGATAGGGAACGCAATCGCTAACCTGCAGTCCAAATAAATTCTTGGCCTCTTCCCATTCTATTACCTTTCCATACAGTCTGAGGTTTTCACGCCCATACGTCCGCTAATGTACCATTATGCCCATGGACTGTGATCATACGTCAGAAGTATGGCACACGGAAGGTTTTGATTTTGCACTCCAGCCAGACATACAATTTGACTAGTGAGATTTCCCAAGAGTTTGGGATAATGCAACAGTGATCTAAGGATGGAAATATAAAAGATACAATGTAAAAAGTGGACAGAATGTGGTTGTATCTACTGCAACATTAATCTAGTTGATCATCTACTGTTATTGTAAGTTTGCTTACACAACTGTACCACATTCTTCATTAGATCACCCTTACAGTAGTCTATGCTGCAATGGTAGACATAGTAAACAGGGTAAGCAGAGAAAACCTGAGATTTTCTGCTGTACCACAAACTGGAAGAGACAGAGTGCATTAACTTTATGAAAGTCTACTTTGGGTTCTTTGAATTTTATGAAAGTACAAATAAGCAACTGGACTGGTGTTCCACAGCAGGATTTATTAAATCAGAGGACAGAGTACGTGCCCCATATCTTGACATATGAAAGCAGCCAAGATCTATACTAATAAAGATGAAATTATACAAGCATAAAGAGTTGCACGTGACAAAATGATGGTCGTAGGGAAAAATATTACAAATTGGGAAAAACAGAGTGTTTATGGAAAATGATTATTCACTCTATAGCAGGCAGAAGAAAAGAAAGTGTATCCAAGAAATCAGGGAATGTCGAAAGATAGGTGTGACATTAAAGATGCTGTATCCGGCTTTCTTCAAAGTATTTTTCCTGAAGGATCAAAGACAGTTTTGGATGCACAATTAGATAAGGAATTAATAAAAAAATTAGCCAACAAGCAGAAGGGGAATTTGCTTCTCATTTTTGACAATAACAAAGCTTAGATGCTTTGCCAGTGAAATATTTTCTATTGTTCCTAAGGAAATGCTTGAAAGACAGGAAAACACTCAGGAACTGACTAGCAGAATCAAGAGCACCTTGGACTTGAACCAGAATGTGGTGTCGAGAGATGGAGAGGGTCAACAAGAACATTGTGAAATTAGTGAATAAATGGGAGAATATAAAGCACCCTCCAAATAGGAATGGACATGTGAAATGTCATTTTTCCAAAAACTGTCTGAAGAAAGTATGGCTTTTTGTTGTCTATGTTAAACTACTTGGTGGACCGTAAAGTATACATATCCTTCTTTGTGTCACTAATATTTAAAACGACGCTGAAGGGATTGAAGTAATTTTAAGTAAAACATTTTTGTTCTCACTAAAATAAAAAATTCACGATATAAATACCATGTAATATTGTAAAGCAGTCTTGCATATTGTGATCAGAGGTATTTTAAATGTGTCTTGGGGTTGTCTTACCAGTGACTGCTGCATATTTTAACAGATATTAATGCAAGAAAATACTTTTTTCTTAGTTGTAAGGTAAAGTACACTTATATAAGTTGCACCTACCCATAACTGTAAATGTTTGAATTCTTCACTGCTACAGTAGCCAATGGGTTGCAACTGTAAATGTTTGAATTCTTCACTGCTACAGTAGCCAATGGGTTGTAACTGTAAATGTTTGAATTCTTCACTGCTACAGTAGCCAATGGGTTGTATCCTGCCATGGATACAGCAACCAGCCAGTTTCCAAAAGCTTTCATCCCACTCACATTGTCACGATGGCTGCTTACAGGCTAAGCCCTTTTTAGAAGGAGCTATACAAATAGCCAGAGTGACTGAAAACCTTCAGGACTTTCTTGCTCCCTAATTAAAAAAATAAGGAACTCATCCTGAACTAAACCAAGATATAATAAACAGAATCTAATTATATATCCCACTGAAACTATAGACAAAAGAAGGGGGTGGTGTTTGGGTGTAGCTAATCACAGCAGCTACTTGTGGCAGGGCACTTACTCAGGATTCAGGTCCCTTAGCCCAGCTGTACAGTAAAACCACCTACTCCCTCCACCAAGACCCATCCATCATCATACCTAGATTCATATAGACCCGTTTTAATTTTAAACAATGATTATAAAGTAAATTAATACCCAAAGGCTGAAGGTAACCAAAAATGATAAATAATCCACAACGCATATAAAATCCAGCACTTTAATGAGAAATTGTGAGCGCTTTCTTAGTGCTCAACATTGCTTCATCAGACAGTTAAAAATCAATTAACATCTACTTAAATACATTAGTGCAAGTTTAAAACAACCACTGAAATACAAGGAAATCCATCAGCCCTCCTACTATGCATTTATAATCACTTTATATATATATATATATATATATATATATATATATATATATATATATATATATATATATATATATATATATATATATATATATATATATATATATATATATATATATATATATATATATATATATATATATATATATATATATATATATATATATATATATATATATATATACATATATATATATATATATATATATATATATATATATATATATATATCTATCTATATATATATATATGTATATATATATACATACATATGTATATATATACATACAAAATGTATAGAATATATAATGCAATAAACAACAAATGATAAGTGTATGCTATTCATAATAATATTTAATTTACTTTAATTTCTTAGATTTTAAAACTGGTTTATGGGGAACGGAGTCATTTTGACCCAGCCTCCTATGAGCTCCTAACCTCAAGATCCACAAATTCTGTTTGATTGACATGGTCCCAAAATCTACTGTTCATAGCCTAGACATGCAACACCTGAAACAAAAATGTATGTTGTCCATTTGTCGACATGGTATGTTTTGCCGAGTCTATATTAGATTATCGAAAGTTTTATTCAGCGAATGCTCACATGAGCGAAAACGCTAGACATCGAACTTCTTATGGGGGGGGTGCCCCCCACTAACTATATATTCCAACTCAGAGACTGCACTACAGTGAGGAAAGGGCAAATATCCTACACCTCACTGTACCACAACCCCACAAACACCCTTTCAATTTCCACCGTTTGCACTCATGTGAGCGTTCGCTGAATAAAACTTTAGATAATCTAATACAGACCCGTTTTGCCAAGGCACTATAATCCAAACCTCTCTTTGTACAATATAAGTGATCCCTAATTCGTTCTCTAAGGTGATGGTTCGTCTTGCCTACATAAGAATTAAAACAGATCCTACAGTGTGTCACATAGACCACATTTAAAGTGTTACAATCTGCCTTGGCTTTAAGCTCCCACAGGTGCCCAGTCCCTGGGTGTTTAAAAAACCTTGATTCATCTATGTATGTGCAATATGCACAATTACCACATTTACATGTACCATACATGTTATTTTCTTCTGTCCTTCCTGTTCTAGGATAGCACAACTGTTGTTTCAAATTCTTCTTGTTTTTATATATGAACCGGGGTCGTGTACCCACTTACTCTAGTAGTTTTGTCATCCACTAAGAGAATGTGTCAATTTTCCTGTATGATCTTTTTAAATCTGTCAACCTTTAATGCGTAAGGCAGGACCATAGAAGTCTGGAAAGAGTCTTTATACCTACTCTCTTTATATTGCACTGCTGCATTTTCAGAGTAATAAGGCTTGGCCTTCCCTCTCCTCTCATTCAGTAACCTTTAAATAAGCCATATAAACTTCTTTTGCATTATAATCCCTAGTCAGGAAACCATCCTTCAAATTACCTAGTTCTTTTAAATATTCTTCTTCCTGACAACACAGGCATGACACCCGCATTGCTTGCCCTCTAACTATATTAGGGAAAATGTGCTGTGTGTGCATACTGTCTTGATGGAGAAATGCTGGACAATAACATTTAGCCTGGTGCACCATCCCTTACCAGTTTTAAAAACGGTAACATCTAGAAAATCTACACTTTGTTTGGAGTGGTTCATGGTAAACCACAAAAAATGACTTGTATTATTCAAACACTGATGGAATAATCTCAAACTATCCTCATCCCCCTTCCAACCAACATAAAGGTCGTCTACAAACCGTATGTAAAAGACGACATGGGGATCAGCTATCAGATGTCGCTGTTCCCAGTCCACCATGACTAGATTAGCATACGTGTTGGCACAACTAGTGCCCATGGCAACCCCCGATACCTGCCAATAACAATCATCATTGTACATAAACAAATTATGCTCCAAAGCAATTTCCAATAGCATACATAAAAAGTCTGTACGCTGTGTGGACAGTTTACCATGTCTCAATAAAACAGATCTCACCATATTTATGCCCTGTTCATTCAGTATAAAGACTCTTTCCAGACTTCTATGGTCCTGCCTTATGCAGTAAAGGTTGACAGATTTAAAAAGACCTTACAGGAAAATTGGCACATTCTCTTAGTGGATGACAAAACTACTAGAGTAGGGGGGGTACACGTCCCCATTTCATATATAAAAACTAGAAGAATTTGAAACAACAGTTGTGCTATCCTAGAACCGGAGAAAATAACATGTATGGTACACATAAATGTGGTAATTGTGCATATTGCACATACACAGATGAATCAAGTTTTTTTAAACACCCAGGGACTGGGCACCTGTGGGAGCTTAAAGCCAAGGCAGATTGTAACATTTTAATATGGTCTATGTGACACACTGTAGGATTTGTTTTCATTTTTATGTATGCAAGACGAACCGTCACCTTATAGAACGAATTAGGATTACTTATATTGTACAAAGAGAGGTTTGGATTATAGCGCCTTGGCAAAACATACCCTGACGACAAATGAACATACATTTTTGTTTCAGGTGTTACATGTCCAGGCTATGAATAATAGATTGGGGGACCATGTCAAACAGAACGTGTGGAGCTTCAGTGGATCCTGAGCTCATAGGGGGCTGGGTCTAAATGACTCCGTTCCTCCTAAACCAGTTTTAAAATCTAAGAAATTAAGTAAATTAAATATTACTATGAATAGCATACACTAGCATTTGTTGTTTATTGCATTATATATTCTATATATTTTATACATTTTTTATATATACGAGTGATTATAAATGTATAGTAGGAGGGCTGATGGAACTTGTATTTCTTTGGTTGTTATAAACTTGTACTAGTGTATTTAAGTAGATGTTAATTGATTTTTAACTGTCTGATGAAGCAATGTTGAGCACTGCGAAAGCACTCACAATCTCATTAAAGTATTGGATTTTATATGCATTGTGGATTATTTATCATTTTTGGTTCCCTTCAGCCTTTGGGTATTTATTTTCATTGAATTGTTATTTGCCTCGCATTTTGGGTCTGTTTGGAATGATTACAAAGTGTTTATGTTGATATTAGCTAAAAGAATGGCAAAGATACTGCCAAAATTGATAGATATGGATTAATGTGGGTTTTTTTTTTGGGGAGGACAGGCAGACATTTGACATTAGAACAAAAGAAAAAACGTAAAATCAACACAGAACAAAAACATGTAAACAGCTTCAGGAAGGACTCAGCCACCGGAATATTATATATACCAAGTTTATTCTAATACAACATTAAAAGTTAGCGCTTTCGTCTATCTGAAATTAATGGACTTCTTCAGACAAATTCAATTTAACAACAACACTTCAAATAACCTACTCAGGTTAAACTACTTCTGTCAGACCCAAGACAACCACCCACCCACCCACCCACGCACGAGCGAGCGGACACACACACACACACACACACACACATTTTTAAAGGGAAATTTCAGTTCTAAGCCGTAACTTGAAGGCTGTCAGGTAATGCTTCACAATTTCAATTATTACGAATCATGTTAAAGAAAACATTAATAAAAAGAAATAAAATGAAATAAAATGTACATGCTACATCAACCAACGATAGGGAACCAAGTCCATATGCATACCATAAATGCTATTTTTAAATAAAGTAATTTAAAATAATCGTTATTTTATAAAAAAACATTAATTCTATGACTCTCTTGAAATCAAATAGTCCTTTCACAATCTAATAGCCTTTAAAAAGTTTTAGACAGTTTCAGATCAACAAACACATAAAATAAGGCCAAACAGAAAGCTCAGAGACACTCCAAGGCTGTGGATGTAAATAAAGTTCTCAGATGAAAACAATTCCAAGTAGTAAACTCCAATAAATCCAACGGACGAAGTTTGAAATGAAGAAAGATTTATTGTGCAGAGTTAGGTTAGCGCTTTCACCCTGTTGGGCTTCCTCAGACCTTTAATACATACAAAAAAGGGGACACAGAATGTATAGCCACCTAAATATGACATCACTTCCTACAATTAATCTATTTAAAAACTAAAGAGAAAAAAAAAGTCATCTCATAAACATGCCTAAAAAATGGAAATAAAAACATACATAAATGCATTCATAAATATAAAATGTAAACATAAGTAAAAATACATACTTGAATTCGACTTAACAAAAAATAATGCAGTTTTTGAAAAATATTTAAATTTATAAAATATTTAAATATGTTCAAGTTTTATGCAATTTAAAATGTATAAAAGAACATATCTAAGTTCAACATAAAATCTCATCAGAAAGGGACATTAGTTATATCAATATAAATTGTGTCATCTGACAGTCAGTCTCCTATTTTTCAAAGCTGGCTTCATGGAGACTATCATTAAGACCTCGGTTCTGGTCTGCCCTTAGCCTGATGATCCAATCAACTTCTATTCTCTCTGTGTAATTTCTAATGTCTCCACCTCTGGTATTGGGTATGATCACTTGTAGGACCTGGAATTTGAAACTATGCTGGTCATTAGTGTGTGTGACATGCTTCGAGAGTGCATTGTTAGGAGATTGTATACGTATATTTTACAGGTGTTCCGTAACCCTGTCCCTTAGGCGTCTATCAGTTTTTCCTACATAAAACGCAATGCAGGCTATAGCACTTAGCCAGATAAACCACATGTTGTGTATTACAAGTAGCAGTTACTCTAAAATCAAACCGTTGTAAGGTGATGGGATGTGTAAAATGAGATGCTACACAAACAAATTCACAAAAATTACATTTGTTACATGGTTGCGTACCTACAGATGAGTAAAGCTTATTCAGACCACTGAAACCTCTAGGATAGCATGATAGATGGCATGTTTATGAGATTACTTTTTTTTCTGTTTAGTTTTTAAATAGATGGAATTGTTTTCATCTGAGAACTTTATTTCCATCCACAGCCTTGGAGTGTCTCTGAGCTTTCAGTTTGGGTTTATCTTTGTTTTTCAGCATCGGAGCACTTACTCCTAAGTCACTTGCTCTATTGACTTTGTTTTACACATAAAATAAGGCACTTAACTATCGGACATTTGGGCACCCACATCCCAATATCTACACACCAATTCTACCAAACCTGTATCATGTATAAAAAGGAGAATAAAATACCAATAAGTAATACATACTCTAAGAACATACGGAAAATCAATAAATGTATATATAAATTACTTAAATTAATAAATTATTTGTATTATAAATAAACACTGAATTGATAGTTGACCATAAAAATACTGTTGTTTGTAAAAAAAATTTTTGTATATTATTATTCATATAACTCTATTCGATAAATTCCCCAGTATCATCTAGTAAGGGCCTTCAGTTTCAGTAAACAACTAATGGAACAACACTCATTTATGCCTGGCTAGGTATAGGTGTTAAGCAACATTTTCCAGGAAAGCTCCCGTCTCTCAAGCTGTAATGCCCACGTCCCATCTCTTTGTCCTTTCTCAACAATCTCAATAACAGTATATCTAAAAGAATGGCCCTCATTGGCCAAAATATGTTAGGCCAATACACTATGAGTATTCCCCTTCTTAATGTTGTACTCGTGCTCATATATTCTCTCCATCTTACACCTCTTACACTGCTTGGCTTTCCCTACGTAGAAACAGGGGCAAGACTGACACAAGGCTAATAAAATGCACTCTCTTGCATTACAAAGCAAATGTACCCTTTAATTTGTAGTTTACCCTTATAATAATAAAACCTTTCCCAAGCTGTGTTTGCAATGGGGCCATAATCCACATTTCTTCATTGTAGAGGTTTTTGCCCTACTTGGACCCCCATCCTTGTGTGCCTCCAAAATTTCTTTTAAATTCCTGCCTCTCCTAAATGTAATATTTGGTCCATTTCAAACATTTTCCTCTAGAACGGCCCGGTTCTTATTCAAAACCCACCTTAACCATCTATAATCACTGCTACAGGTGATGTTTTTGAAAAGAGGTTACCCTTCGGCCTTGGTGGATGAGCTTTTAAATGAGGTTCAAAGAAAGAGGGAGTCAGGCTTCTACAGGCATATTTTAAGTGGGGTAAAAGAGAAGGACAGGAACAAAAATGTTAATTTTGTATATGAGGGCCAGGTGACAATTTGTGGCCCCAAAGGGTAACCAGATAGGGTATGCTGACTTCATTGCAAATTTAATAACTACAAATTGAGAGGCACATTTGATTGTAATACAAGGTGTGCAGTTTATCTAGCCAAATGGTTAAGTGCCTTATTTTAGGTGTTTGTTGATCTCAAATCATCTAAAACTTTTTAAAGGCTATTAGATTTAAAAAAAAAACTGATTTCAAGAGAGTCATAGAATGACTGATTTTTATAAAAACAATTATTTTAAATTACTTTATTTAAAAATAGCATTTATGGTATGTATATGGGCTTGGTTCCCTACCACTGGTTGATATATCATGTACATTTTATTTTGTTTTATTTATTTTTTTCTTCTTCAACTTTGACTTGTAGTAACTGAAATTCTGAAGCACTATCGGACCTTCCTTGCAGTTACAGCACAGAGCTGAAATATCCCTTAAAAAATGGGTGTGTGTGAGGGTGGTTATCTTGGGTCTGACAGAAGTGGTTTAACCTAAGTAGATTAAAGTGTTGTTAAATTGAATTTGCCTGAAGAAGTCTATTAATTTTAGATGGATGAAAGCACTAACTTTTAATGTTGTATTACAATAACCTTGGTATACAATATTCCGGAAACAGAGTCCTTCCTGAAGCAGTTTATGTGTTTTTTCTGAACATTAGAATGATGATCCAGAGGTAAACGGAATGTAAGAAAATACAGTTCTTTTTGGTGGGTCTTGATGCAGAGAAAGCATTTAGCAAAGTAAGCTGGGATGTCATGAGTACGGCAATTTCCTTGACACAATAATATTAGAATAATATATGAAGAATCAAAGTGAAAGTGTTCCTCTCCGATAAGTTGTGTATGAAGAGAAGAACCAGGCAGGGGTGCCCTCTTTCCCCTTTATTTGCTTTACATATACCAGCAAAGAAAATCAGGGACTCAGAAATCCATGACTATAATTGGTATGGTAGTCGAGAAAAATTCTTATTTGCTTGATGCAATTTTGGACTTGAAATATCCAGAAAGGACATTTTGGTGTTGTGGGACATTTTGAAATAGTTTCAAGTCTATTTGGGATATAAAACTAAGGAAGGTAAAACAAAAGCTATAGGCATAAATTATGTACCCACACACAGATAGATTCAGCAATACCCATATTTATTGGGCACGATAAATAAAATGAAGTATTTATGAGTATGGTTTCTGATATGGCAGCCAAGGATCTTTGGGAAGATGCTAATCAAAAATAATACAAAAACTGAGAAACTGGAAGTTCTTGTTTATAGTTTGTTACACATAAGCAGTAAAAATGTTTTTAGTTCTTTTAGTTTTACAAACAGGTCAAGTACATTTTTATCAACCAGAGGAGAAGTTATCGACCATTAATATAAAGAGCTGAAGGAATTTATCTGGAAGGGCAGAGGGCAAGAGTAAAGTGATAGAAGTTGATCCTCCAAATAGAACAAGATGGTTTAGGATTACCTGAAGTGATATTTTAGAAAGTACAGTTGTGTAAACTTACCATAAATGTAGATGTTCGAGTGTATTCACTGTTGCAGTCATCACACTTGGGTTATCCTGCCAGGGGTAGCCCTCAGTCGGCCCGAATACCAGAGGCTTAGTATTTCTGCGTCGGTTGCTGTCACTCCAGGACTAACGTCCGGTCGTCAGTGGTATAAAAACAGGCAGCCGACGCCATTACATCAGTTTTTCTTGCCCCAAATGTCAGGAGCCCCCATTATGGTGGAGTAACACCACCAGTAGAAAGTAAATACCAACAGCCCTGTAAGGGTGAGGAAGAGAAAGAGAGAGAGAGAGACAAGGGGCTGGAGGGTGGGAAACCTGGACTGCAACAGTGAATACACTCGAACATCTACATTTATGTTAAGTGTACACAACTGTACTATGTTCTTCATGTATCACTGTTGCAGTCATCACACTTGGGTTGATTCCCAAAGCTGAGTAACGGGTGGAGACAGTCAAGAAGAGTTAGGGCTGGCTAGTATGCCCTGCAGGACTGCAGTTGCAAAGCTTGCCCTGGATTTTGAAAAGATAGGCAGGTGGTAATGCTTGGTTAAGGTATGAAAAGAACTCCATGTTGCAGCTTCCAGGATGTCCCTGGTAGGGACCCCTCTGAGAAAGGCTGTAGAGGTTGAAGTTGCCCTAACAGAATGTGTTCTGACCCCCTGTGGGGGTGGTTTCTCATGGTGCTTGTAAAAGAAATGGATGCAGTGCATTATCCATTTTGGAGATGGTTTGTTTTGATATGGCTTTGCCCTCTGCCCCTCGTGCAAAGCTGACTAGTAACTGGTCAGATTTCCTAAAGGGCTTAGTCCAATCCAGGTAGAATCTGAGCTGTCTGTGCACATCTAAAGAGTGCAAGATCCTTTCCCCCTTACTTTGAGGTTTAGGGAAAAAGGTGGGCAAATGAATAGATTGGTTGAGAGCCACACTGGATACCACTTTAGGCATGAAAGTTGGGTTAGTGCTGAGGAAGACTCTGTCAGCATGAAAAATGATGGAATGTTCCACAGCCATAAGTGCTTGTAGCTCAGACACTCTTCTAGCTGAAGTGATGGTCAGAAGCAATGTTGTTTTCCAAGAGAGGAATTTTAACTCTGGCAAAGCTGTAGGCTCAAAGGGGGGGGGGGGGAGCTTTTCCAGCACAAAGTTAAGGTCCCAAGCAGGGGCAGGGGCTCTTCTTGGTGGCCTTAAGTTGCTAGCCCCTCTCAGGAACTGTTTGATGACAGGGTGTGAGAAGAGAGGTGGCTCAGTGCTGTAATGAGCAGAGATGGCAGAGGCATGGATTTTAATGGAAGAGAAGGATAGGCCCCTGTGGAGTAGTTCTGCTAGGTAATCAAGGATGAGAGGTAAGGAGGGCTTTGCTGGGTCAGCTCCTTTAGTCTGGATCCAGAAGCAATACCTTTTTCACTTGTCAGCATAGGATTTTCTTGTACTGGGTTGTCTGGCTTCACGTATGACATCCAGGACCTGTTTGCTTAGGCTGGCCACTGGAAGAGAAGTCAAGGAATAAGCCAGGCTGCTGGGTTCAGGGTCTGCAACTGTGGATGCAAGAACTCTCCCCTCCTGCTGAGTCAAAAAAGTTGGAATATGGGGGAAGTGCCATGGAGGCAACGGTGACAGACTATGCAGTACTGGGTACCAGTGTTTGCGTGGCCAGTCTGGGGCAATCAGGATTGCCCTTGGTCTTTCTTCCCTTATTTTGAGTAATACTCTGTTAAGAAGAGGTAGAGGGGGAAATGCATAGATTGAGAGGTCTGCCCACTGGAAGGATAGGGCATCCACTTTCCAGGCCTTACTGTGAGGTTCCTTGGTGCAGACCTTGCTGAGCTGGTGGCTGTAGGGGGAGGCAAATAGGTCCAACTTCAGGGTATGCCATTTTTGGGTCACAAGGCTGAAGGTGTTGTGGTTTAATTGCCACTCGTGTGGGTCTAGGAGATTTCTGCTTAAGTTGTCTGCCAGAGAGTTTTGGTTGCCTGGCAGGAATTGAGCTTGCAGATGAATATGTATGGCGGAGCCCGTGTTCCAAAGGGTAATGGCTAGCCTGCAAAGTGGGTAAGAGTGGGTTCTCCCCTGCTTGTTGATGTACCACATTACTGTGGTGCTGTCGGTTTTGATTAGTAGAGGCCCCGGAGAGAGCAGGGATCTGAAAGCTGTCAGAGTGTGCTGAACAGCTAGCATCTCTTTTTGGTTGATGTGCAGATGAATTTGGTTTGAGCTCCAGTGGCCCTGAATGCAACTGCCGTCCAGGTGAGCACCCCAGGCACAGTCTGATGCATCTGTGGTTAGGGTCTGGGCAGCGTGGGGTTGTGAAAAGGGAAGTCTCTTGTTGTGGTTGCATGCTGCTGCCCACCAAAGAAAATCTTTCCTTAGACAAGGTATCATAGATCTTCAAAAAGCAATGGCCAGGCATTTTGTGAAAACTCTGGGAGCAGTGGATAAACCAAAGAAAAGGCCAGAGAACTGAAAATGCATAGATCCTGCCCTGAAACATAGACATTTTCTGCAACAATCTCTGATTGGGATATGCAGATAGGCCTCTCTGAGGCCTAGAGCGGCTAACCAGCCATCTTTGGACAGCATAGGGAGAAGCTGCTGCAGTGTGAGCATTCTGAATTTTAGTACCACCAAGAAGGTGTTTAGAATAGATAAATCTAAGATTGGGTGCCAGGTGACCTCTTTTCTGGGTGCCAGAAAAAGTCTGGAATAGAACCCTTGGCCTATCTGATCTGCAGTAACAGGCTGAATTACCCTCATGGAGAGCAGGGAATGAACTTGGTTTTGTGCCTCTGCCCACTGGTTTGGATGAAGATCTTGGAATTCTTTTGGGGTTGGCAACGTGTGGAAATAAAATCTGTACCCCTAGGACACTATGTTGAGGACCCATCGATCGTTGGTCATGGAGGCACAGTTTTCTGCATGGGAGGCAAGTTTTCCTCCTAGGGGCACGAGCAGATGGGTAGAAGTGAGAGGATGAGTTGAGGAGTCATTGGGAATTCTTTCCATAAGGGGTGGCTTAGCACTCCCTGGTTTAGAAGTGGAGGTACTCCATTATATAAATGTCTGCATACCCTGAGACTGCTGTTTGGGGGGGTCTGTTACCCCTAGGTCTAGTCTGAGGTGGCCTTGAGGGGGCTGGTAAGTACCAATGTTTTGAGGAGCAATACTTACTGAATCTTGGAGGCTGAACTTACAAAAAGTCTTTACCTGTCTGCATAGACTTAGCTTTTTCTTCCATCTTTTTTAAAACCTCTTCTGCTTTGGTGCCAGATTGTCTTTGTTCAGTGGTGTGTCCAATAATTGTGATATGACATGATCTAGCAAGGTCTGTTCCTTAAGCC
Source organism: Protopterus annectens (assembly GCF_019279795.1). Lineage (NCBI taxonomy): Eukaryota > Metazoa > Chordata > Ceratodontiformes > Protopteridae > Protopterus > Protopterus annectens. The sequence goes on from NC_056750.1 coordinate 502,725,772, forward strand.
AAGCATGCCTTCTAAGTACAGAACCTATGACTGCTGCCCTGCAGGATGCTTCTATGGCGTCAAACCCACATTGCAGGGTATGCTTACTGATTTGGATTGCAGAATGCATAAGTTCCTGTAAAGCTTTATTTTCTGCACAGTCAGGGAAGGTAGATAATTTTTGTTTAATGAGTTCCATGGTATGTTGCTGGTATTTCAGCATGTGGAATTGACAATTTAATGCTCTAATGGCAAGAGTTGTAGAGGCATATACTTTTTTACCCCATCTGTCTAAGGCTTGAGAATCCCTGTCTGATGGGGTGGGATTCTTAGCTGTAGTTGCTTTTATTCCCTTAGGCCCTTGGGAGGTGACCTCTGGGTCAGCAGCAGGATTCTTGAAAAGAAATTTGTGAGAGTCAGGAACTCTGTAATACCTGTCAGGTTTCCTGGGAGCAGGAGGTAAAGTATCAGGAGTTAGACTGAATTCCCTAAAGACATCATCGACAACATCCAGAACAGGAGGGATAGCTAAGGGTATGTGCTGTGGTAAATCTAAAAATTCCGAGTCTCTTTTTGGACTGAGGATAATCCTGGCATTCCCAATGGAAGTGCTCTCTCAAAGTATGTAGGGTTTAACCAAAAGAAAAATCCTCTGGAGGAGAGGCAGAAGGAATGGATTCCCCTGCATCTGAACCCTCATAAGCAGATAATAGTATGTCTTCATAATCAGAAACCTCAGAGTCGTCGGACTCTTGGTCAGATAAAGGTGCTGATGACAAGTCAGTTTTTTTTTAGCAGGGGAAGGCTGGCTTTCCCTAACCAGCATGATAAGGTCTTCTGCCATTTTAAGCATCTGTGATTGTGGCAAGGAAGCAGGCACGTGAGTTTGGGTCGTCGGTCTTTTAGGCGTAGCTCGTATTCTAGGCCTTAGAAACTCGGTAGTTTTAGAAAGAACAGAAGACGCAAAAGAAGTTGTGTCAAATATCGGTAATGTGAAGAACTTCCTCAGAAGCTGGTGCCTGCACAGCGGCTCTGGATCCATCCAAGGTAGAGACATCTGCAGGTTCTGTAGTCAAAGAAGAGTCTCACGGCATAACTGTCTCCGAACGGGTCTCGGTAGCGGCCTGCAAATCCATCAATGCGGGCATCAGGGGCTGTGAAAGCACCTCCACTGAGTACCGGTGAACTGGCGACTAGCTTAATGGAAGTGTTGTTGGCAGTTTTGGACCTGTGTGGTCTGTCTCTGTCTTTATCCTTACGTTTTTTCAGAAGATCAGTAGTCAGACGGCTTACCGAAGCCATTTCGGAATACGGAGATCAAGAGAGCGAAAGTATTTAGCTACAATAAGGGCTTGACGATGAATAGTTTGGGCGTTGAAGAAAGCACAAAACCGGCAGAGAGGGACATCGTGGTCTGGGCCTAAACAGGTGACGCAGTAAGAATGGAAAGCTTGACGTGGTATTTGCCTTCCACAGGCGAGACAATTGTTAACTTTTTCTGACATTAGTTAGAGCAAGAAAAAAGGATCCCCAACGGGGTACTTAGCTTTAGAAGATTTCAACTTCAATTTCAGAAATGAAAAACTCAGGTAGTGGCCGACCGTCACTCATGCAAACTGCTTCTGCTTCGGGCTCCTCGGCAAGAACGACTGATGTAATGGTGTCGGTTGCCTGCTTTTATACCACTGATGACCTGACGTCAGTCCTGGAGCGACAGCAACTGATGCAGAAATACTAAGCCTCTAGTATTTGGACCGACTAAGGGCTACCCTTGGGCAGGATAACCCAAGTGTGATGACTGCAACAGTGAAACACGAAGAACATCTATGCAGTTACGTCTTGTATACATAACGTGAGCAGAAGATTATAATTCAAAGTGGGTAAAGGATGATGACGTGGGGAGGTTCAAAAAATAATGAGACAATGGGATTTTACATGCAAAGCCTTAAGGAGAATAACACCCATACAAACTATTATATTCATAAAGTTGGAGAAAGTATTCTAAGAACTAATTCAAAACAGGAATGGAGAAAAGAGATTTTGCTAATAAGGAGGATTGCAAGTAGGAATACAGAAAATAAGCAAGAGGAGGTTGGAATTTACTGAGAAAACTAGAAAAGGAATCAAGGTATTGGGAGCAAATACACACAGAGGAAATGTCGAGTGGGATGAGGCCAAGAAGTTGTTTAGACTGCAGGTTAGAGACAATCTTCCCTGCTAGGGATTGACAGAGTATAGGCAGAGAGAATGGGATAGGGCAGTCCTAAGTGAAAGACCATCTTTGGTACATTTTTTTAACACCTTTACTGAATTATCACTTGTGACATAGGCATATTCACATTTATAGAAAAGTAATCAAACTGTATTAACAAGTTAAAATGAACAAACATTATGCTTCCCATATACTGCTATATATCATACAACCTAAGCAACAGTACATAAATTATTCAATTCCTGCCACTATAGTACACTTTTTAGTTGAATCTAGAACAGAAGCTGCGGTTAAAAAGGGATAATTACTAAGGCATATAAAATATTGCATAGTAACTATAACAATCAATCAGATGAGGTTAGACCATATTGGTCAGAGAGACTGGATAAAGCAATTTACAGGGGAACAATGAAAGGACATTTGTATGGCTCCCAAGTACGCAACAAAGTTCAAGAGGTCTAGGATTTTTTGCCTGGAAGTGTTTAGTATGTATTTTTATGCCCCAGACTGTAAAACATTTTTCCTCAGGTAGAGTAGTTTTTGTGGAGTGTGATGAGTTGGCATATTTTACTCTGTCAGAAAACTTGGGAAAGCAAAAGGCTTTAACTAAGAAGCTGGGACACAGGACTATCATGAAGTCATTCAAGGAAGATGAGGCTCTGATGGATCCAGCAAAGTGGGTACCAAGGTTGAAGACAACCTTGGAGACCCAAGGTGTTGAGAGTGAATAACTAGGGATGGAAAGTTAACTGAGTGGGATGAGGGCAAGCAGAAGTTTTAATGACAGGTTAGAGACCGCATTCCCTACCGTGCAGCTGTTAAAATGGGATACTTAGCACGGAACATTAAATATTGAATGACAAATATAAGAATCAACCGGAGGAGATTAGAAAAGATTATGAAGAGTCTGGGAAGGCAATTTACCAAGGAAAAACAGAAAGACATCTGTATAGCTCCCAAGTATGAAAGAAAAGGCCAAATATTTTAGGATTTTGCTTGGAAGTGTTTACATAGATATTTTTACACTCCAAGCAGACTTCAGAGAATTGTTCCACAGGTATGTAGTAAATGCTGGAGATGTGATAGGAAAGATAGAAAGGTAATTGGGAGCAAGCGTTATAGGAATGTAACAAGTTGGCAAATGTTATAAATTCTCTAAAGTGTTATGATAGAAATATTGGGGACACAAATTATTGTTTTGAGCTGGGACACAGGCTCTGAATTACCTACACATAGTAATGCCTCACTAAGGTTAATGCCACTATCTGCCAAATTACTTGAAAAATGTAAAACAAAATCCAAACCAACTGTAACTGAAGTACTGAATATTGAAAAGGAAATAAAAAGCACTAGGTATGTCATCCTTAGAAAAAGGAAAGAGAAAATTACATAGCAGTAAATGGAATCTGTGAGAACAATAAATGCAATATAATGTTCAAGATGAAAAGTAGAGAGGTTTAAGACAAAGAAATGAGCAATTTATGCAATGTCAAAATGAGTGACAATTCTTAAAAAGGAAATGTATACTACTGCATAAAAAAAGTTACTGTGGTTTGTATTCTTTTATATTAATGCTTGTATCTGTAACACTGTTTTATTTGTGATTTCATAAAGGTGTTTTGTTTAAAAATTTTTTACTTGTGTTGATAAGAAAATATTACTGTTTCATTAGGGACATATTGTCAATAACTAGTAGGGATGAAGCTGTGCTGATACCTCTCAATATGTCATTAGAAAGGCCTAACACTGAATATACTGGGCATCAGCCTGTTCGTATAACACAACTCAAATGACAAAACTTGAAAGAATTCAAAAGTTTTATGCAAAACAGATTATTAAACTAAAAACAAAAAATGTAGTTATATAAAAATGTTGGGAGACATTGTCCTTAGACATTACTAACTGCAGGTTAGTGAGAGAGGACCTTATACTGATATACATGAATGCGTGTATAGTAAAAGGTTTGTAGCTGATTCCGGTGTTGAAATTAAGGGACATGCATGGGAAACTTGGAAAAGGTTATTTATTGAGCTACATCGGTTTAAAACTAACAAACAAGAACTTTCCACAGTACATCAAGACTGTGTAATGCTTTACTGCTCCAGATTAGAAGACTGGGCAACTTACTTTCCCTTTTAAGAGGGGTCTGGGACTGTGGACAGGGTGCAAGTGTTTATGATCCAACAGTAACTGATAGCAAACACTATGAAGACCTTTTGGAGATTTTGAGTTGAATCATTCTGAACATAGAGGAGCCCTTGCAAGACTGTGGACCCAAACCCTGCTCTGCTCCAGGACTTAAGATCCAGCCAGTAGAGTTTTGAGAATACATAGACAGAAGACCATGTGTCTGATTTGCAAGTGCTTTGAGATGACACGTAGCTAAAGGTGGCAGATGATGCAGAAGCTGATCTGGAAGAGTGCACTCCAACACGTCCCTGAATGGTCCTTCCATTCATTCCACAACAGAAGTATAACTTACCAGTCACCTGAATAACATTCATATAGAAACTAGTTTACCTTGATTTTCTTAGAGTAGAAGGCAAAACCACTTGCTCAATCAGTATGAAGGGCTTGTCCTGTTCAAGTAACATCTAAGCTGCCTGTGAACTCCCAGAAATAGAGGATTGTTTCCAACTTGTTTTGCAGTTGTGGATACTACAGGTAGCCAAATGGTTTAAGAGTAAATTAAGAACCCATTTCGGCATTATAAAAAACTGTAAGTTTATGGCATATATTGGTGGTGGGTAAATTTTACATGCATGCCTCATTTATTTACAGTATTGTTTTTATATATCCTTATATTTCTATAGAGTCTGTTCTTGTTGTTGGATTTGTTTTGTTTCTGCTGTAAAAAAGCTTTCAATTTTTTACTTTATTTCTTTTTAGTATCCTATTTTTTATTTTTACTATTTAAATTTTTATTCATTTAATCTATCTTCCTTTTGTAAACAGTCATGAGCCTGAGTATCAAAATTTTGTGCAGTGATATGCACTTTTTCCTCTGTGCTGATCTGTATGACAATAAAGTTTACTTTGACTTTGAGGCGGTTGCCCTAAAAATGACACTACCACTATGGAAAACTGAAAAAGTCTCATTACACATCAGGGCCTGCAGTTATGTAAATATCTTATTAAATGGGATGGTCACTAGAAAGGTCATCCTACATGACAAGTATTTTAGTAAAACTGACTTTGCTGAGTTTAAATGGATCCAATGCCAGGTTTTCCACAATAAAACTGGCATTCTAAGGAAGTAAGACTGCCTTCCTCAGTGGAGAAGGATAACCCTACCAAAACTGCCTACAAACAAGTCATTTATGAAGCATGGCCATTATGCAAAGCATGCAGAAAAGGAAGAAAGGTATGTCTACTGAAAACAGATCTGGCAAAAAAGAATTTGAAGCATCAAACTTGCAAATGGTCCTTAGCTCTCCCTTTTTGTCTGCACCATATGAAGAAACTACATTTTGCCAAGTGAGATACCCTTGTGTTAGGCTTCCTGGCTCCTTTCATGAGGGTCTATGTTAAATCATCGAATGCTTAAAAAGCGAACAATGATTTATCTAGCCCATGTAAGCGAAAGCTTACAACCTTGAATGCTTAGAAAAGCATTTTTTTTTCCAAGGGAAAGAAAAAATTGCTGTTCCACAAAAAAAAAAAAAGTAAACATTACATAAAGTGTGTGTGTGTGTGTGTGTGTGTGGGGGGGCTTTGCCCCACCCCCAGTTAAATATACCAACTCCAAGCTCGCACTACAGTCACAAAAACAGCAAAGTAACAGAAGCGGCCAAGCAATTTTTTTTTCCCAGGGAAAGAATTCACGGTACTTAAGTATTATCGTAACCAGATGTAGAAATCATGCTACTTCCTAATGTTATGCCGACAGTCATTTATTCTGCAGTGGCAAGTTTTGTTTAAAGTCCAATTCACTTTCCTCTCACCTCAATTCTACAACAGGGACGGGAGAACTGGCCAAATTTCACCTTCCGGGTTGCATCCTGTACTGCAGTAATGAACACTAAGAACTGGTTAAGGCACAGCGTTCCAGCTTGCCTGTAATACTGGGTCATTAGGCTTTTCATTAATGTGTTTCGTTACAAATGCATTTTAAACATTTTATTTTGTTGAGACGCTATGCAGGGCTGAAATAAGGCGCAGAAGCCATTTATCTTCTGTGCTTTCATGTCTTATTTGTACAATGTGCATGTATTTCTGTTTTACAGCACTGCGATCCTGTGTAACACGCTTCGGGTCAAGACAGGGTAGAATCCCCGTGTGTTATTATGTGTTGCAATGACTTGTGTGTTGGGATTAATTGCTTTTCCCTACAGGAATAATCCTTAACAGTAAACTCAATCCTGATTCATGTTGACTGTGGAAGAATCTGTCTAGAAAGTGGTGCATGTTTTCATCTGCCCGGTTAATTTCATTTGCATTATGGCACGCCGGTAATGCACGGTCCCGAGAAGACAAATCGCATACCATTTCCTATTCCTATGTCACATACAGGTTAAACCACTACTGATTTGCAGTCCATATACCCCTGTTCACTTCAGAAAACCCTCGTTTTGCAATAACGTCAGGAGTTATGCCTGGTCCCCAATCTGGTTGCGATAATACGCAAGTACCGAATTCGCTTATATGCCATTTCACTATTTTGCCTTTTCGTGCTTTCAAGTTCGATCAAGATGCATTTGAAAGCATGCGTCTTCGATCATTTAATAGGAACCCTTTCATGACAGTGAGCACCTCCCTGATAAAAGGTACTTGACAGGAATAAGTTTCAGATAATTTAGCTTGTACATTACAGTCCCTGTTTGAGTGGATCAGGCCTCTCACACTGCTGAGTAAGCAGGTCTAGTGGCTAGAATAGGAAACATGATGGTTCCTTTGCCAGCTGCTGCACCATACAGAACCAGAGCTATGTGGACCAGTATAGAGCAATGAGGATCATTCTGGGTCTTTGTTTCCTTCCTTTCTGCCATACCTTTGGTATTAGCTGGGTGAGAGGCTACATATAAAGAAACATGTCCAGGATAAGTCAAAAGAAAGCATCCACCCTCCAGGTTTTGATACACAGAAGTGTACTATAATGCCTGCGAATCTGAAGGTTTCTCAGAGCCAAACAAGTATGCACTTGACACTCCTCCATATGCTCACCAAGAACCTGAAATCTCCGTTGCCCACTTGCCACTTCTGATTGCCAGACTGAATTCTGCTTATTTTGTCTCCAGTACTGTTGAACATCAAGAGGATTTTCACCACAATGAGCATCATTACCTGCTTGCATCAAATCACAGGCTACCACCTCCAATCTGCATAAGAAGGATGATTGCCACCTTTGTTATGCATCACAGCACAGTGATCATGTTCTGTGAAAAGCAACATCATCCCTGCTTTCAGCAGTGTACTGAAAGCCCTACTGAACAAATGACAGACAATATCTTCAAGTTGCTGTGGAGTTTCATTTGAGACTACTTCCATTTGATTTAGAAACTCAGAGCTTCTGAATGGGACACCCAGGCAATATCTGATGTGTCCCCATTGTCAGGATTTGATTGTGTGCAAGTGGTGAAAATGGTAAGCTTTTGTTCACCTGGACCTGTATCATCCACAAGGCAAACTCAGTTAGGATGAACAGTATCAGTGCTATGGTCCCAACAGGCTTTCAGTACCACTGGATACTCCTCATGTGTGTCCTCAGCTACAGTACCTTTAGAATGACCAAGGCTGTGAAGCCAAAGGCCCTGAAAAAAAATCTCTCACTGTCATGGAGATTCTCTTAGCCTGTTAGAGAAAGAAGCTACAAAGGAATGTTGCTTTCTCTGGGGATAAAGATTCTGTGCATTATGCCACATTCAGAGTGCTCCAACAAAGGCCACTGTTGTGTTCGGGGTCAAATGATCAGAGGCAGACTGATGAGACAGAAGCTGTTAACTCCTATGCTCTTCTGGATTTTCTGCTCAAACAGAGATCAAGAGATGCAATCTTCTAGACTCCTCCTGGCCCATCATATAGGCCTCTGCTGGTGCCAGGCATTCAGAAAATACTCTGGAAACAGATGGAATCCCAAAGGGCAAGATGGTAAATTGCACAGGCAGCCTCTGCATTTAATCTAGAGATTTTCAGTGATCCATTTAGATTAGAACTTGAAGGTATACATCCTTGCATCAAAACCTACTAGTAAAGCCCTTGTCATAACAAGGGGGAGCATTCTGGACTTGGATACTTTCAAGAAGAGACTGAGCTTTAAAAGATCCAAGGTTGATCTCCACAGTATCTGTTTTGTGTACCAGTAATAGTCAGGGATAAAACACTACGACTTTCTCCTCAAAGGACTTCTTTTATAGACCCAGTAGAGTGACATTAAGTTCCATTTGGTATCCCGGGATGGGAAGAACCCCCCAACAGGACAGGATGGATTTGAATTCCATGCTGCACCTGTAAGAGATGATGTTCATGACCCAGCTGTATGAGGTCATATTTGCCCAACTCTCCCGGAACTATCTTAGTCTGCCACCAAGGAATTAGAAGAATGGGAGTTGGGTTGCAAGGAGATGATTTCCAGTTATATGGGGCTTGTCACACTGCTTACTGCAGGTCTATCTGACTTGTCCTTTACCTTCCACTGACACTGTCTGTCAAATGCCTTATTGTTCCCAGTCTAATGTCTGCAAAAAGGCCAGACTTCATAGGAAAGTTGCTATAACAATGTTTGGATGGGGGTAAAAAAAGCTGTTGCCACACTACTACTACTACTGCCACAGCCTTTCCTTTCTTACCTAATTTCCTGAAAACATCTTGGATATTGGTCCCAAATAAGAAATACTTGCTGACAGGAGTTTTACGTTGTTCCCCTTTAATGGCTTCTGCTAGTGAATGGATTATTTATGCAGACTTCCACTGACTAACCTTTTCTGGCTGCCATGGAAGCTGTAAACATGTTGCACCCACACTGTCATTTGCTTCCCCAATGTCTAAATTATCTGGTAAAGTCTTGATATCTGAAACTTCAGGGTTTCACTCTTCACTTCGTTAGCTAAGTGTTCTATCTGTTTGAGGGCGTCACAGTGGTATTGGGCCACATGCATTTGAACATTAACAGTACTGAAAGCCAGTGTGGCTGACATGTAAACCTTTTTGCTTCAAAGTCTGTCCAGGACTATAATTTCCCCATCATCAGAACTATATCAGTGCTTAAGACTATGTTGGAACTTTGAGTAAGACTACAGCAGAATCTACAATAAGGTTTCTGGAAAAAAGTACTGGGAAGCATAGTGAACTATGTGGAACCAATCAGCTTCTTAGGGGTGGCAGTTGGGAATCCAGTTCTAATGAGGCCATCAAAACACATCTTTAAATATCCTCAGTGACTGGAACACTACTGTGGCTTTAGCTTCTCCAAGTCCAAAAGGTCTAAGTATCTTTTACTGGTATCAGACTTTTCCTGTGCCTCCCACTTAGTGTTCTTTCACTGAAAGTCTGTCTGAAGGAGACTTCTTCCAGGGGGAGAGCCAGACAACATAGTTTCTTCATCTTCCACATTAGAGTGGCAAGGAAGAAGGATGGATGAAACATACTAAGTATTCCTTGTCCACTGATGAAGAAGCCCTCCCCCTTTTTTATTGGGTTTGGAAGAGGAGGGTAGAGAAGGACACAGCATGCTGCCACTGAACAAAATGTTCCTCCAAAGTTTCTTAAAGTCAATAATTGTAAAGGGAAGACATTGATGTGGAAAGAATACAGCGCTCAAGTACACATGGCTACTATGACAGTGTTTTTCAAGATTCCACAGCTGATGTATCACATTCCAGAGGTCTATCTGTCCTAGACATTTGCAACCTTAAGGCCAGGAGGCATGCATCTTTTTTTTTCCTTTGAGTACATCTCAACTCCAAACAGAGGTCTGATGTTCTAGTCAGTGCAACTTCAGATTACCAATCATCTGGCACTTTGCCTTGCAGGACATGCTAATGACTGCCTTTGTGTTCATGACCCATACCAGCTATACTGAAAATGGCAGGAATATATATGCTGCCATTAGAGTCTTGAGATCTGCACAATAGCTACGGCATTCTCATTCCCATCACAATTAAGGTGAATGGCTTTCTACTCTTTTGTCTTTTCTCCATTGGCCACCGCGTGTTGGTGCTGTTTTTATGTACCCTTTTAGAGGACAAAAACTCCCCTGAAGATGCCAATGACGGTTTAGAAGCATCCAAAATGGCCTTCAACATCATCTGCATCACTCATGCTTGCAGGGTGGTCTCCTCAGTTCCATTTTTTCCTGACAAAAACCTGCACAAATTGGCAATCAACTGAAAGAAGAGACTCTCCTAAGCAAATTAAGCATTTTTGTAAATCCTCACACAGGATACAACACCAACAGTCACAAAGGGTTTTTATGTCTACACAAGGCATGCCCAGAGGGGAAACAACAATTTTCCCTACAAATTTCACCAGCTAAGCAAAATCAAGTTAAATTTGAAAATAAGTGCAGCAAAGATTTTTTTCCCCCCACTGAAGTACTAGCTCTTGCAGATTCCTGAACAAAGTGAGCTCAGACTAAACAACAAGATGTGTACCTGTGGTAAGGAAAAATTGCATAGGCTGACTGTCTTTTCTGGAATGCAAACATGCACCCCTGCATTAGGAAACAGGCACTCCATGGGCAATTCACAAAAGTACTGAAGTCATGACAGTCAGTGGGACATCTACCTGTAACTAATTCCCATGCATTAACAATTCTAATATAGTAGTGATCCATGTGAAGTCCATCATTACTATTTACACAACACTGCCTTCCTAGTCAAAATTTTGTGCAACATTCACCAAGCAGAGATTACAGCTTTAATCAGCCTTCTGCTTACAACTTGGTACTTTAAAGTTTGCTAGGTTATTCAGGCTTGTGCTTCAATCTATTCTGTGTAGTTCATACCTAAACACTTAACACTTCAGCTAACATTTTCTAAGCAGCTTTAGCACTGCAACGTATTTTGGTGCAGTTCAAGTTGCATTACAAGTAGGGAGCTGCATGCCTTTTGTTCACTGCTAACAAATTAAAATGCAGCAGGAAGAAATCTAGGATTGTGAGGAGTTCCTCTGCTGCCTATTTCCTACCAACCCCTTATTTTATTTTATCCACTATTTGCTGATGGGATAGCATTGATGGCAATAGAGTATAAAAGCCTGTACTATGACCCAGGTTTATCACATTATTTAAGAGGCTTATGCATCTGCTGGAGCTGGCATGGGAAGGATAACTGTGCCTATCCTTGGGGTTGGTAAGGGAGGATGACTGGGTACATACAATGCCACAATCCCTCATATGAGAGATTGGGGCACAAAAACCTGCCTTGGGTTATAAATTCACACACCAAACCATGAATGAGGCATCCCTCAATGTAGATGCACAAGAATGTACAGTCACATGGGGGGGGGGGGCAGCACTTTGACTGTAAAATTGATGAAAGTTGACTGCTCCCCACCCAAGAGAAAGGGATAGGCCTATTTGATACACCCTCATTGCCTGGATGCTGGCAAGGGCAAAGAACACTTTCAGATCTTCCTGAATGACAGTCCCTCTTGATGGTTCCCAGTGATATACTTGGGAACCCAAATACAGTGAGTGAAACAAATGGGCTTGAGGTCCATCATAAGAGGCTTAATGGTCTGCAGACACTGAAGCAAACAAGACATGTAGCAAATAAATGAATGATGATTACCTGGGGATGACCAAAATACTTTCTTGATGGGGTAACCAAGCTGTTCCTCAAGAAAGTGATTTCTGTCACAGAATATGTCTGAAACATTTTAAAATATGTACACTATTTAAAAAGGCAACCATTTGAAATGTCAGAGCAAGTCCTGAAATATGGAGACTGAATGGCTGAATGATCAGACTTACATTTACTAAGTTGGAGATGCCATTTTCTCCGAGGTATGGTGATCTCGGAGTTGGTATATATAAGTTTGGGGTGTGTGGATGGAGTAGTAATAAAGAATGTATTTGTTAATGCTTTGACCAAATGCAAAGAGTATTGGTGTGCAAGCCAGGTAAAGAGAGTTTTGCAATCCACCACCAAGACAGGGTTCTCAACATTTCAGCACACCTAAGTCAAAGAGCTAAAATGTGGCAGACATAAATCAGACATTTCATCTCATCTCAATTGTCTTGGTTAAGCTACATACCCAAAATAAAATAAAATACAATGCTGACATACTGCTATTCTCCTATAAAAAACTGGGACTATCCTCCAGTGTTAAACCAAATTTGGAAAATAATATGGTACACAAACTGCAGCTGAAGAAAAGTGGACAGAAGTTTTAATGAACTGCATAAAACTGATGCAGGAAGTCAATATATATGTTACTTGCAAGCTGCCACCTTCACAAAGTTAAAGCTATCTGATGTTGCATTTAAGGAAAGAGAGGGTTTCACTATATTATAATGAAAAGCAGAAGACATGAAAGGATGGGCACATTAACATAATAGAGAACTGAAGTTTCTGTTTCCTGTACTTAGTGGCACCCACTTCTGTGCAGCTAGTTAGAAAGAAAAATTTGGGAAAGACTACTGAAGGCAGAGAAACCCCTACAGTATTTAATTAGTAGTTCTAAATATTAATCTTTTCTTGTCTCCTTCCTCTGAAAAAAACAGAAATGCCAGTGTCCACAGGGGTCAGAAAAGGACTTAAACTTACATATAACTTACCTAGTTCCATTCCATTTGAAAGTCTTTTTTCAGTGGGGTCCTGGGAGAAAAGCTGCAAAGAACACACACATACATGCACAGGTTTAATAAGTTGCTCACTAGTTATGGCTGCTAATTTTCTTTTAATGTTTGTGTCTTTCCCCTTGTTAGTTCACCCTTAAATTGTTCATATATTTTTCAAACGCTGGGAGTTCTGAAATGGGAATGTGCATTTCAAGGAGATATGTGACATGCCGTTTTATTCTTACCTCATACTGATCGCCTGCACAGAGCCTGGCAAACCCAGCAAGTCCTGCAACAAAAAAAAAAAAAGAAACATAATTAACTTCAGGTAAAAGATGCAGACAGGCAGTCACATATGTTTATTATGCACTATGGTGGAAGAAACAAGAACTCAATTCTTGCAAATCTAAGCTTTTCTCTGCATACTAGCTATGCACCAAAAAAACAGGAAGATGTTATTTTTTTTCAGTCTCTTAAGAGTATAAAGTCTTCATTACATATACGGATTTTGACTACTGAAGGGTGTGACTTCTACCTTCTCAGACACAAAAGTTAGCTTTACTTATCATTAATGTAGATGCTGCAATGTCTTCACTGTTGCAGTAATAACTCCTTGGGATTTCTTGCTGCATAAGCCCTTGGTCATCCTTAATACGAGAGACTTTTCTACCCTCCTCCAGGCCTGGTGGACACCCTCTTCTCTGACATCAGGGTATAAGAACAGTCATCTGGCAGTATATTTTCAGGCACTTCTCACCCCCCCCCCCCCCCCCAGGACTGGAGCCCCACATTTTGCGCCCTACGCCAGAGCACAAAATATCCATACTGTCCACACCAAGGTATGGTGAGGCAGACCTGAAGGGTGACCAAAATAGGGAGGGGACCTAATGTCAAGGATACAGGGAGCCCATCTCAACGCATAGCTTAGAGGGGATTGGGGAAAGGAAAGACTACTGCAACAGTGAAGACACTCTAATATCTACATTCATGTAAATAGACACAAATGTGCTACATCCACTGTGCTTCACTGTCGCAGTGCAATCTACCTGGGAGGTTTCCAAAGATGAGGTAAGTAAAAGGGGGGGGGGGTTGTAGAGATGACAGAAGGCTCTGCAGGACTGCAGTGGTGAACCTGGCTTTGGTTCTTGAAGAAGGTTAAAACCTGTAGTGTTTGCTAAGGATATGGACTGAGAGCTAGGTGGCTGATTCCATAACTTCTTTGGTAGGCACTCCTCTAATAAAGGTTGCCCTGGGGCTGTGGCTCTGGTAGAATGAGTTCTAATTTGTTCTGGCACCTTCTTATCACTGGTGCCTGTAACAAAAATTTATTTATTAAGACAGTTCATCTGACTAGCTAGTTAAAGCTTCTTTTTCTTTTCCAGACTTTCATTATTTGAGTTGATATATTCATTCATTTTCATTTATATTACACATCTCTGAGTGCATTTGGTTTGTTTTTTCTCTATATTACTGAAAGCCACCTCTGTATCTACCTGGGGCAAAAAAGCACTGAGGATTTGAAAGTCAAAGACAATCACAAGGCATATTTTAGCTATGTTCGTAATTTCAAAAGTACAATGCAGCAATGCACTGAGTGAATTGTGAATGACTTAACCTATACTGATGAAGCTGAAGACATGGCAAATTCCAACTTTATCCCTCTCCCCTCAATCTGTCTCTCAAGGTATAACTAAAACTGGCTCACTTCCAACTATCACACAAGACCAAGTCCTAAAAGTGCAAGTTTTCTACCAAGCAAATGGAGAACATCTACAGTCATTCCCCTGCATAATGCAGGACCTTCCACAGAGACATAAGTCTGACCAGCCTCAAACAGCAGCCTGCATTTAAAGTGGAACATGTGTGTTGAGAGACAGCCTTACAAGACTATCTGCAAATATATAGAGCTCAATATATTTTTCTGTATTAGAGAGCTAAATTGTTGCTTAGATATCTGTTGTCTTACTGTTCTGCAAATATACAGAGATCAGTATATATTTTTTTTGGTTTTATAATTTGCACTCTGATTCCTCACATCCGTGTTGAAACACCCCCCCCCCTCCCTGTTCTTGGTTGTAGTTTAAATTTGGTGGCTTGTGCAGCGCCCGCCCCACTGCAGATTTGATCTAAGACACTCCCCCAGTCCCATCTCTTTACCGCATTCTACCTAATAAACCCTTTCTGCACTTGCTTTTAGTCCTTTTTAATTTAATTACATTTTTTCAAACTGTGTGTGGACTAATATTGCTACATACTCAAGTGTGCCAGCTTGCACTGCATGTGAATTGTTTTTACTACAGTTTTTGCTACTTTTCTGGAAAAAAAAAATTGTAAGCCTTTTTCCTACCTTTCCTGTAATTAGTGTTCCAGATACAGATTTGCTGTATCCAGGACTATCTGTAAGCTTCTGAGCCCCCCCAAGCCTTTCTGTGTTGGAGGGAAGCCTTCCAGCTTATCAGTGGGAGTGGTAAGCACTAGGTAACCTGTCTACCAAATAAGGAGTGGTTCTGGCCCAGAATTTGTAGTTATAGGCCGTTTGGGCGTTCTTCCATCTCTCTCAGCTTTCTGATTTGAAGGCCTGCATTTGCACTTGTTTCTGTCCTGTAACTCCTGGGCTCATCTCATTTGCTCACTCAAAAAAAAAAAAAAAAAAAAAAAAAAAACAAGATCTGCTTTTACTGTATTTGTGTTTCTTCCTACTTTATTTTGCTTTTGCGTCATCTTAAAAGTACTCAATTGTATTTACTGCTGCTTGGTGTATCTCATTCTAAGCCTTTTAGTTTAAGCACTTGGGCTTCAGACCAGTTGTTTTACATTAAGAAGGTTTGTGGTCTGCACTGTAGTGGCAGAACAGGTAGCTTACATCCTTCTAAGTTGGGAACTGCTGATTGAGGGCTCAGTGTCTGTTATTCTAAAAGTGTATTAATTCTGGTTTAAGCACCTGGGCTTCAGGCCAGTTATTTTACATTAAAAGGGTTCGTGGTCTGCACTCTTGTGGGAGGAGAGGCTGGACTCTGCCCTTCTGAGCTGGGAATTTCTGGTTAAAGGCTTATAGTGCCTACATATTTGAACTGTTTCTTACTGAAATTGGTACACCTCGTTTGCTGTAGCATAGACTAGATCCAGGCCTGCTGAATCTAGCTTTGTTTGTATGCTTGCTTGTTTGTTTGCTTGTTATTTCCTGAAATGCTAATTCCACCTAAAACACGGCTTTTCAGAGCTTCTGTGGATCCCTAGTGATATCTGCATTGCTTACTGTACTTATTTTCTTGTTTCACTTGAAAGAAAGTTACTGTTTGTCGTTTTTGCATTTAAGTTACCTGTAACACATTGCATTTAAGTTACCTGGCACTTGCTCACTAAAGCAATTATATAAGTCAGCACTAAAAAAATTAAAAGCACTACACTTTCACAAACTCCCCTTGAGTACCTTGTTCCCCATTGGCCCTTTTTTTTCAGTTATAAAGGAATTCCCAATACTATTCTAGCATGTCCAAAGGTCAGTTGTCAATCTCCTCTCCGGTCCAGCTGGTGAATCTGGGAATCTTGAGGCAATGTTACAACTGCCTCATGTACACAGACAACCCTCTCCTCCTCCCAACAAATTCCAACACGTGAGAGATGCAACCATATAGCCATACTGGAGGCTAAGCTCTCTCAACTCAGTACTGGCAAAACCAGTCAGGAGGAGAAGGAAACCACACTCACTACAATTCCAGTCTCACAGACCTACCACGACAGCAAACCAAACACAAACACACAAAAACATACTCGGAGGCTCTAAATAAAAATCTGCCTAAGCAGCAGAGACCTCCAAAGCAGACACCCAAGCAACCGCTACCCCAAAACAAAACAGGTGCAATACATAGCTTACAAAGCCAGTGTGCCAAACAGTCACAACCCTTAAGGCTAAACAACACACCTGATACACTTGTAATAGGTGACTCTATCGTAAGGCACACTGACGTCCCGCTCACCAGGCTGAACAAGGAGAAGGTCACGGTGAGCTGCCTGTCGGGCGCTAGGATCCGCCACATAACACAAGCACTCAGGTCACTCCACGGCAAGTACAAATATGACTCAGTCATTGTCCATGCTGGTGTGAATGACCCGAGACATACCTCCCAGGACTACATGAAAAGAGACATAGAGGAGCTCTCTGAGCATGTAGCCCAGGCCGGTATGACCCTGACCTTGAGTAGCATCTTACCCTCACCAAGAATGATGCCACAATATGAAGACAAGATGATCAATTTCAACAACTGGCTTAAGTATTGCTGTCATTCAAAGGGGATCCAATGCCTGTCAGCCTGGGATGACATGCTCGAGAAGCCACGATGCTTCGCTAGGGACGGCTTGCACCTTTCACCCCTGGGCTTTCGGATACTGGCAAAGGCTCTTGCTACCCCCATATAGTGCCTTTTTTCGGTAAGGCTCAAAAGACAAACCCACTTCCATAGGTATCACAAGGAATAAGAAACTAAGAGTAATGCTACTCAACACCAGAAGTCTAAACCCCAAGATGCACGCACTCGAAACTCTCCTTAGCATGGAGAACATCGATATCTGTGCAGTAACAGAAACCTGGTTCAAGGCTCCCGAGAGCACCCCATCACTACCAGGTTATACCTCATACCATGCTTTCCGGCCCCAAAACTTTGACCGAACCACAAAAGGAGGGGGAGTATCAATATTAGTCAAAAATACCCACACTTCCAGGTTGGTGGCACAGCACAAAGCATCAGAGACTATCCATGTGCAACTAACAGTGGGTAAAACTGCCTTTCAGTTTATAGCCTGCTACAGACCACCCTCCCAAACCCAGGAACCCCACTCGGCCTTCCTGAGAGCACTGGAAAATATGAAGGTCTCTCCAAACACCATTATACTGGGCGACTTCAACTACCTAAACATAGACTGGGAGCATTACTCTAGCTCCAACACCCTAGCCCAAAGGTTCCTAGAATTTATAAACTCAAATGCTATGGAACAACTTGTTACCACTCCCACAAGTGGGGAAAACATACTGGACCTGATCATCACCAACATGGGGACTCTATGCTCCAGACCAGAAGTGTATCCCTCACTGGTAAGATCAGACCATAAACTAATCTCACTGGATATTCACATCCCGACTCCACCCCCTGCCCTGAAAACCACAGTGAAAAACTTCTCTAAAGCAAATTTCACACTCCTCAAAACTGAGGTGGAATCCTTCAAAGCCCCCGGGCCTGTGGAAAATATGGCCCAGACCGCAGAATCCTTTATAAACGCATTCTATGAACACCTTCAGGAATGCATGGATCATGCAATCCCAAATAAAACCAAGACCCAATCCTCCAAAGGCAGACGTCCTGTCTGGTGGACCCCAGCCAAAAGCAAACTATACAATAGAAGGAGGAAGCTACTACATGATAGAGCAAAATCCCAAAAAGGGAAGGCATCTCTGATCAGTATTAGCAAAAAACTACGGGCACTCATAAAATCGTCTAAGGCCAGCTTTGAGAGAAAAATTGCACAGGACACTAAGGATAATCACAAGGCTTTCTTTAGTTATGTTAGGAACCTGGGTGGGAATTCCCAGATATGCTCAGAATTAGTCCAAAATGACAAATAATACACCGGACCCACAGACATTGCCAACATCCTAGCTGACAGGTTCAGCGCAAACTCCCCCCCCCCACCAAAAGGGCAAATATCTATCCCAGCAGAGTGCTGCCCCCCTGACATCTCAGATGCTCAGGTAAGAGCTGCCCTCTCCAAAGCAAAAAACACAGCATCAATGGGACCAGATGGTGTCCCGGGCTGCGTCCTACATGAACTCCAAGAAGAGCTAAACCCAAACATAAAACTACTGTTCAATCTCAGCCTTACTACAGGATATGTACCCAAAGAGTGGCGTACAGCAACAGTGGTCCCTCTCCACAAAGGTGGTGCCTCAACGGATCCTGGAAACTATCGCCCCATAAGCCTGACTAGCTTGGTCTGCAAAGCTATGGAAAGGATCATCATGGACCTCATAAATAAAGATATTGGGGACCTACAGATGCTGGATCCTACCCAGTTCGGCTTTGTTAAGGGCAGATCCTGCCTCTTAAACCTGGTCGATTTCTTTGAAACAGTCACCAAGGCCATTGACGAGGGAAAGGTGGTCCACACAGCCTACCTGGACCTTGCAAAAGCCTTTGATACAATACCCCACTTGGGCATTATAGATAAGCTCACCAGCTTAAATATAAACCCCTATGTCACTAGATGGGTTGCAAACTGGCTCAAGGACAGAACCCACATGGTTAGAATTGCTGGAGCCATGTCGGACTCCAAACCAGTTACAAGTGGCGTACCACAAGGCTCAGTCCTGGGACCTCTCCTGTTCGTATATATTTCTCGGAGGTACAGGCCAACACGGAAGGACTGTGGCTGACCAAGTTCGCAGATGACTGCAAACTGGGCGCCATAATCGACTCTCCAGCCGACACAAGCATCCTACAAAAGGGCCTCAGAAACAGACAACTGGTGCCAGAGCCATGGCCTCAAGCTAAACGCCAAAAAGTGTATAGTCATCCCCTCTGGCAAAAACAAAGTGCCCACAAATTACCACATAGGTGGTAATCCATTAAGTACAGAAGAAGTAATTAGGGACCTGGGGACCCAAGTTGATAGTAATCTTTCATTTGACAACCACTTGGCCAAAGTGGTTAGAAAAACATTTTATCTAGCCCACCTAATCATGAAGGGATTCACATCTAGATCAGGGGAGGTCATCGTGCCTCTTTACTCATCCCTCATCAGGCCCATAATTGAGTATAATGCCCCTTTTGGGATGTACCTTACCAGACACCTGCAGCAACTGGAAAGACCCCAAAAGTACCTCACCAAGAGGATCAAAGGGCTCAAACAGATGCCATATGCTGCCCGGTTAAAGAAACTCCAGCTCTACTCAGTGGCATACCGCCTGCTCAGAGGCGATCTGCGCCTGACGTATAAAGCCATGTCCAACCCGGAATTAATGGACATGCTGCACCTCAGAAAATCCAAATCCCATCGAGCTACGCGCTCGAGAGACTTGAACCTCAGCACTGAAATAAACAGGACATGCTGGAGGGACAGATTCATAACCCAGAGGCTCCCTTCACTCTGGAATAAAATCCCAGTCCAGGTTAGGCAGAGTCCCTCATTGACTCTCTTCAAGAGGAATCTTGATGAGTGGATGGGAGATCGTAGGTTTACCCCGGGTATCACTTCTGTGTCACTGTTAGACAGAGGCACAGTATACTAACCTCGAAAAAGGGCACAGCAAAATTAATTTAAAATGGGTAGCGAAAGCCAAACACACTCTGGCTAGGCTTATAAATGCCCTAGGGCAGATAGCCTAGTATGAACCTATGAACCTATGTACAAAGCCATGGAAAGACTTACCATAGAACTAATCAATCAGGACACAGGAGGCCTCCAAACGCTGAGCCTGTCTCAGTATGGATTCATCAAGGGCAGTTCACCATGAAGGCAAACTGGTACACACTGCATACCTCAACCTGGCCAAAACTTCTGACAATTCCCCACTCAGGCATAGCAGAAAAGCTAAACAAACTTGGAATAAATCCGTATGTTACTCACTGGATTGCTCAGTGACTCACAGACAGAACACAGATAATCAAAATAGGGAAAGTTACCTCCACAAAAGAAAAAACAGTCACCAGTTGAGTCCCCCAGGGTTCTGTGCTGGGACCTCTGCTACTTGGCATCTACTTTTCTGAAGTAAAAGCCAAGACAAAGGGCTCTGTCTGACTAAGTCTGCAGATGACTGCAAGCTAGGAACAGTCATTGACTCCAAATGACTTGGCCATCCTGCAGGAAGGTCTGTCCCAAATAAATAACTGGTGTCAAAATCATGGACAAACTAAATGCCAAAAAATGTACTACTGTTGCCTTTGGGAAGTCATCTACTCCACGGAACTACTACACTGACAGCGCACACCTAAGAGTTGACCTAGTTGTTTGAGATTTGAGAACTTATGTGGTCAGCGACTCATCTTCTGAATAACATATGTCCATTGTGGCAAGAAAGTCCTTCTATACTGCAGAGCTTATAAACAAAGGAATTGTGTCTAGAGCTAGGGATGTCATTGCCCCCCTTTACTCAGCCCTCACTAGGTCAGTCATTGAATATAATGCCCCCTTTGGTATGTATCTGTCCATATACATGCAACAAGTGGAATGCCCACAGAGATACCTTATAAAAAGATACAAGGCCTAAGCAACATGTCACACAATAACTGACTCAAAGCACTGTCAATATTCTTAGTATCCTGCAGACTGCTAAGAGGTAACCTATCTCTGGCATACAAGGCATCCTCCATCCTAATGCAGAT
The DNA here is from genome assembly GCF_019279795.1 of Protopterus annectens. NCBI lineage: Eukaryota > Metazoa > Chordata > Ceratodontiformes > Protopteridae > Protopterus > Protopterus annectens. The sequence continues at coordinate 502,747,055 of NC_056750.1, forward strand.
CGAGTTACTGCACATCTTCAAGTCAAATGGCATCAGAAATACTCAAGTCTAGGGATCTAAACTTCTTCTGAACATCAACAGAATGGTTTGGAGGGATAGATGTATCTTGCACAGGATATCGCTGCTATGGAACAGACATCCCATTCACATAAAACAAAGTTCATTCATGTCCATATTCAAGCGTAACTTGGATCTTGGACTCTTGCGGCAGATAAACCTAACAGCAACTAACAGTTAATTGTGTATGTCCATTTGCCCTATTAGTATAACATTGTACTTTAACTAACTGGTGACCTGGTTACAGCTGTTGCATATCACTGTGTAGCTACCCCCCTCTTCCAGTTTTCTACTAACAATAACTTCTTGAACTTCCTCCTTTTACCTGGTCCCTTTCTATACCCCAGGTCTTCAAACGGACTTGTGCTATAGCCCTCCAAGACACTACTCAGCAGACCACTACCCTCCATATCCTTGCTAACCCATCTAGGTCTACTCCAGTGCTCCAGGAGTTCCCAGGGTTGAATTTCTAACCCTGCGGTCCTTGCTACATCTAAGGTCATTATTCTCTCTATGAAAGGTGACAGCACATTACTCACCTACCTGACTGCTGTGGCATAGCTTTGGAGTACAACGGCTGTATTGCCTATCGGCCACTGACCTTATTAAAGTCCTATTATTTACTAATCTCACTGATTGTTTTTCTTTCACTCACAGACTCCCTGACGTCGGTGCAGCCCCGCTTGGGCTCACTACGCTCCCCTACCCTGCCCGCATTTCCCACCCGCCCCCGCTATCTCTACATGCATCTATCCATAACTCCTCCCACTCCTACCCAATTACCCAGAACCCCTCCTACCCCTCCCATTTCCCGCCTAATCACAATTAACCCTACCCACACTATGTCTCACACTACAGCATACTTTTTCAGCCTGCTAATAATCTTGACTCTACTTTCAACTCTCCCCTATCTTACCTACCCCTTCCTACCCCCTCCCACACTTTACCATCACATTATACAACAAACTTCAAACACACTACCCAACCCTCCTCCTCTACAGCCCATGAGCTCTATTCTTCAAACACAATCCTCCTCTTTGAATATGCAGTGCTACCCATCCTACCCTGTCCTCTTCTCCCCCTCCCTCCACATCCAACTAAATACACCACACATTACCACCAATACTCACCCTCCATAACAAACTGTATTGGGGGATGTGGTATATGGAGATATGAGTTGGGTAGGGTGCTGGTCGGGCCAGGGTTCGGGTGGATGTCACTGGAGAGAGAGAAAGTGATTCTGGCCCGACCAACACCCTACCCAACTCCTATTTCCATATACCACATCCCCCCATCCCTAAGACCTTTTGTTTTATTACAAGCAATGCCCAAAGCCTCAGAAATAAAATTTCCAACCTCCATGCCTGGCTGTCCCACAACCAGCCCAACATTGTTGTCATCACAAAGACCTGGCTTAAACCAAATATAAAAGACAATGAAATTTTCCCACGAGGTTACCAAATGTTACACTCTGACAGATCTAACAAGAAAGGTGGCGGAGTAGCAATACTCTACGCCTCCTCCTACACAGTTACTCCTTACACCAATCCCACTCCTAAGTTCACCAATTCTGAACTATCTATTGCCCTCCTCAAACTTAAACATAAATCCATATGAGTAGCTGCCCTCTATTCCCCCAGGCAACAACATCCCTATACTTGAAGATATACTCTCCTGGTTTTCGACTAACATCAAAAATTAAACATTTATTCTAGGTGACACACAAACTGGGCCACAATTAACTCAATCCCCTTCTCTAAATATCAACCTCTACAACTACACCCAGCTAATAAATTCTCTTACCACACTAAACACAGATGGAACCACTGGTGCCATCATTGACTGGATCTTAGCATCTCATCCAAACCTTATCTCAGATACTGGAATCCTTCCTGACTCTCTCAGTGACCACCTGCCTGTATTTGCTGACCGTCATTCCTCTCTTCCTCAAAACCACCACCACTATATACAATCTCGGAAGCTCTCTAATTTCAACCCACAAATATTGACAGATTGCTTAAAAGTAACAGGTTGGTCACCCTTAAAAACTTTGCTGTTTGATAATGCTGTTGATTACTTTAACAAAACCTTCCTGAACCTTCTTAACAATCTCGCTCCACTAAAGACTAAAAGAGTTAAACTTCAACCTCCCCTTGGTTAACTAAAGGAACCAAACAGATCATGCACTTAAGAGATAAGAAGTGGTAACTATACCACAAAAATAAATTACCCTCTGTCCTGACTGAAGTTAAACAACTCCATAATACTATAAAAAAAGCTAATAATCAGGGATAGTAAATCATATTATAGCAAGCTTCAATCTGAACACATATCCAACCCTAGAAAATTCAGGAACTCTATCTCCTCCCCCCTCCACCCTGGCAACAAGGATAATCCATCCCTAAACCTAAATTATACTGATCAAGAATCAGCTTTCTTTTCAACACCTTCTTCGTAGAATCCATAGCTAAACTCACTACCAGCTTCTCTCACTACTCTCCATCTCCACACCCCCCCCACACTGGCCAATCCCTGTGCACATCCCCACAATCTGACTGCTCCTACCCCTACTTTTAACCTCTCTCTTATTTCTACAAACAAAATAAAATAACTCCTCCTTCAACTTAAACCATGCTCCTCTGTCCCAAACAACTTACCCGCATCTTTCCTCAAACTGTCTGCAGACAGCATTGTCTATCCCATCTCCATCATAATAAACAGATCCATCCAAGAATTATACGTCTCCTCACTCTGGAGACATGCCTTTGTCATTCCACTCCATAAAGGGGGCAAAAACACTGACACTTCTAATTTTTGGTCCATAGCCATCCTTTCCCCACTATCAAAAATCATGGAGGAATGTATTCAATCCCAAATGATGTCTTATCTGACCCAAAATAGCCTACTAACCCCTATACAACATGGTTTCTGTACTGTATCCCACACCCCTTACTCTTATCCCAATTCTCTTCTCTCAACCTCTTCCCACCCACTATTGCCTGGTTTCACTAGCTACCTCTCCAAAAGACAGCAAGCCATTAAATGAAAAAACCTCAATCTCTTCCTTTCTGCACACCCCTACCAGTGTTCCCCAGGGTTCTGTGCTCGGTCCCCTCCTCTTTTATATTTTCATTAATAACTTCCACCAGTCTATCTTTGATACCATACTAATCCAATATGCTGACAATTAGATCATTTGTTCAGCTTCTTCTCAAAACTCAGTTAGCTTTCTCCAATACCGAATCATGGATGCATAGTAACCATCTCACCTTAAATGCCATTAAAACAAAGCTAATGATCTTCTCCCCATCCAAAAACACCAGTATAGACAAAAACTCCATTACAGTAACTGCTCAGAATAACATCCCCATAAAAATAGTATCACATACCAAACTGTTAGGTGTCATAATTGACGAAAATCTAAAATTTGACACACATATTCAAACTAACATCATCAAAACTCACCAAAAACAAGGTCTCCTGTATAGACACAATCGGTACCTTACCCCCTCCACCAGACGAACCCTAACCTCTACTTACCTCCTACCCTCTCTTATGCATGGTACTCCCCTATTTATTAATCTTCAGCTTGGCTTAAAGGCCAAGCTGGAAACTTGCTACAACAAAATCTCCAAATTCGCCACCAACTCTAGAAACTCATCTCATCACAGTCTCTCTCTCCACTGTCTGCAATGGCTTGAACTTCCTAACTACCTCAAATTCCTCAAACTTACCACTGCCCACAAGTTTATATTCAAACCTTGTAGTTGCCCCTCTCTGTCCAGCTCCTTAACTCCTACATACCCAACCGCCCACTTAGATCAGAAATATAAACCTCTTCGACCCCCTGGTCACCTGCTATTATCCTGCAACTTAGCTAAACTCTGGAATTCACTTCCTGCCTCCCTTTCAAAATATTCAAAGCCACTCAAACTTCAAATCACTTCTCCAATCACACCTATTTTCAAAATGGAAATGTTCCTGTTCCCATACTACATAACTCCATAATACCATCAACAAAGATTTACAAGGTTTAACCAGTTACTACAGCACTCTTTTACTTTCTGCATCTACTTCCTCTCTTACCTTCTCTGTTACTTGTAACTCCTCCTAGGACCCACTCCTTTCTCCACTACAAATCAACCTTTACCTCACCTTTTCTATCCCTCTTCAGAATTCTATCTCTGAATCCAAAAAAAAAAAAAAAAAATTTCTCTGTACATAATCTCTGTACACAAACCTGTAGTGTTTACACTTTGTAAATATGTCTTAGACTGTATGAATTACATGTTTTTCTTAACTAATGCTTTTCCATCATTTGTATGCTACCACTGTTCATAACTTTATAACTTTTGTATAATTGTCAATGTCTGTGTTTACAACTTTTGTATAATTGCCAATGCCTGTGGAGCTCTTCTCCCTGGGCTTCTTCTCAAAATGGGCTCTACCAGGCCCAGTGGACTACCCCGGTCATCAAAATGAAATAATCTATGGATGAAAATTTTCTCCAGGACAGCCCCCGTACTACTAATGGACAGAGGCAGCTTCTAAATGCTTTATCATGTGCAGGAGTACCCTCAAATTATCTATGGTATGATTCCAACTTGTTCTCATAAGGCGTAATATATAATCATCAACTGTGAAATGGGTAAGGCCAATCTCTAATCAAATGAGATAGGTTAATTCAAGCACAAAAAGGGAAATTGACTAGACTTAAAATGGCCTGAAAGGGCAGATGGCCTAGTACTTAACCTATGAATCTATCTTTATGCTTCTTTGTGCCTTAAGTACCTACACACAGTCCTTGTGCCTGGGTCTAAGGTTGAATGTATATTGCAGGATATATAAATTGCTGGAACCTGTGTTCTGAGAGACTGCCTTACATATCTGCAATTATACAGAGCTGAGTATATATATATTTTTGGTTATAGAGTTTAATTGTTGCTTAGGTCTGTGTTGAAACTGTTGTCTCACTGTTCTGAGAGACTGATCGGCAAATATACAGAGCTGAGAATATTTTTTTTTTGGTTTTAAAGTTTGTACTGTTAGTTTTTGCTTAGATCTCTGTTGAAACTGTTTTGTCCCACCCACCCTCCTTATTTTTGGTTTGTAGTTTAAATTTGGTGGCTTTTGCAGTTGCCCGCCCCACTGTAGATTTGATCTGGGACACTCCCCCGTCCCATCTCTACCTAATAAACTCTTTCTGCACTTGCTTTTAGTCCTTTTTAATTTAATTGCATTTTTTAAACTGTGTTTGGTCTAATATTGCTGCATACTCAAGTGTGCTAGCTTGCACTGCATGTGAATTGTTTTTTACTACTGTTTTTGCTACTTTTCTGTTAAAAAAAAAACTGTAAGCCTGTTTCCTACCTTTCCTGTAAAGTACAGTTTTGTACCTACCATAAATGTAGATGTCCGATAGGTATGCATCTGCAGTCATAACATATGGGTTGTCCTGCCTCAGGCAGCCCTTCGGTCGGCCGGATTCCAAAGTCTGGGTCTGGCCTCGGCTGATGTCGCACTTTCCCCGACGTCAGAGCTTCTGGGGTATAAAGGCATCAGCCGACGCCATTTTCCTCAGTGTTTCTTGCCCCAGATGCCAGGTGCCCTCTAGGAAGGCTAAATTTGGATAAATGTTGAAAATTCCAAACAGTAGCAAACAATATATATATATATATATATATATATATATATATATATATATATATACATATATACATACAAACAAATACACCATAATTGATTCCCCCAGCTAGCTGAAGAAGGGGTAAGCACCCTAGGAGTACCACAGAGGGGAAGGAGGGTGGGTAATCCTGACTGCAGATGCATACCTATCGGACATCTACATTTATGGTAGGTACAAAACTGTACTATGTCCTTCAAGGATGCATCTGCAGTCATAACATATGGGTAGAATACCATAGCCAAACTGGGGGAGGAGGTACTAAGATAAAGATGGTGTAGTTAAGATCCCCTGTAAAACTGCAGTTGCAAAACCTGCTCGGGATCTGGAGTATAAAGGTAGATTGTAATGCTTGGCAAATGTATGCACGGAGCTCCAAGTAGCAGCTTCTAAAATGTCCTTGGTAGCCACCCCTCGTAGGAAAGCTGTAGTGGTGGCTGTGGCTCTTGTGGAGTGAGGCCTGACATTTTCAGGAGCTGTCTTTCCATGAAAAGAGTAGCAAAAACGAATGCAATTTCCTATCCATTTTGAAATTGTCTGTTTGGAAATTGCTTTTCCTTGCACTCCAGTTGCATATGCTACAAAAAGTTGGTCAGTTTTTCTGCTGGTTTTAGTTCTGTCCGGATAGTAGCGTAGTTGTCTGTGTACATCCAAGGTGTGCAATAGTTTTTCCCCCCTGTTCTGTGGGTTAGGGAAGAACGTAGGCAAATGGATAGCTTGATTCAAGGATACCCTGGATACCACCTTTGGCATGAAAGTAGGATTGGTTCTCAGACACACTCTATCCTGGTGAAAAATAAGGAAAGGCTGCACTGCCATTAATGCCTGTAACTCAGATACTCTTCTTGCTGAAGTGATTGCCCGAAGGAAAGCAGTTTTCCAAGATAAGAACTGTAAGTCTGCTGATGCTGCTGGTTCAAAAGGGGGTAAAGTCAATTTTTCCAGCACAAAATTGAGATCCCATGTAGGCAGAGGGGGTCTCCTTGGAGGTTTTACATTTTTGATCCCAATTAAAAATTGTCTGAGGAGAGGGTGAGAGAAGATAGGTGGATCCATGTTGTACTCTGCTGAAATTGCTGAAGCATGAATCTTAATGGAAGAATAGGACAGGCCATTGTGGAACAGTTCTGCTAAATATTCTAGGATGTGTGCTAGGTTTGCCAGTGTGATATTTGTACCCTTTGATGCGCTCCAAATGAGGAATCTCTTCCATTTAGCTGAGTATGTCTTCCTTGTGGAGGGTCTGTGAGCCTCCAGGATAATGTCCTTGACCCTCTGAGATAAAACAGTTTTGTTTTGTTTTAAGCAATTTTCCAGGCAGTTAGCTGCAGTGTTTTCAAGTTTGGATGTAGGGTCTTGAAGTTGTTCTGCATTAGAAGAAGAGGCCATAGGGGTAGAGGCCATGAGTTCGCCCGAGACATGCTTCTCAGTAGCGGGTACCAGTGCTGCCTTGGCCAGTCTGGAGCTATTAGTATCACCTTTGGCTGTTCCTCCCTGATCTTCAGTACAACTTTGTACATCAATGGGAGAGGTGGAAAAGCATACACTGTTAGGGCATTCCAGCTGAAAGAGAGAGAGTCCACCCTCCAGGCTTGTGGGTGGTATACTCTTGAGCAGAATTTCTTCAGTTGGTGGTTGAGTGGGGAGGCGAACATGTCTATCTCTGGCATTCCCCATTTGCTTGTTATGATTTTGAAGATGTCTGGATGCAGCATCCATTCGTGAGCATCCGTGGTAGTCCTGCTTAGGCTGTCTGCTAGTGAATTCTCTTTTCCTGGTACGAATTTGGCCTGCAGCTGGATGTTGAGGTTCAGGCCTAGGTTCCACAGATCCATTGCCATCCGGCATAGAGGGTAGGGATGCGTGCCTCCCTGTTTGTTTATGTACCACATGACTGTGGTGTTGTCTGTCCTTATCAGCAGATGTCCTTGCTGGAGGAATGATTTGAATGTCTCGATTGCATGTTTCACTGCCAGCATCTCCTTTAGGTTTATGTGCAAGTTCAGCTGGTCCTGAGACCATAGGCCTTGGATACACTTGTCCTCCATGTGTGCTCCCCATCCTAGGTCTGAGGCGTCCGTGGTGATGGTCTGCCTTGGTTGTGGTTTGTTGAAAGGCAACCCTCTGTTGGACTGGCAGGCCTGAGCCCATCACAGGAATTCCTTTTTCAGGCATGGAATGATTGGTATCATGGTTTCTAGACTGTGTCTGTGTTGAGACCATACATTCCTTAGGTACCATTGTAATTTTCTCATATGTAGCCTAGCATGCGGGATATATATTATGCAGGATGCCATGTAACCCAGGGCCTGCAGGACTTTCCTTGCAGTGAGCTGAGTTTGTCTTGTCAAAGCCATGAAGTAGACTGGGAGTTGCTTTTGTTTTTCTTCTGTGAGAAAAGCCATCTGAGTCATTGTGTCCAGATCCGCACCCAAAAATGTTATCCTTTGGGATGGCACTAGTCTTGACTTCTGGATGTTGACTGTGTATCCCAAGGCCTGTAACAGGTGCATGACATAGGCCAAATCCTTTATTAGTTTTGTCTTGTTGTCCGCTTGTATTAGGCAGTCGTCCAGGATTGGATAGATTTGAATTCCCTGAAGCCTGCAATGTGCAATTACTGATGCCAGGCATTTCGTGAATACTCTGGGCGCAGTAGATAAGCCAAAGGGCAATGCTGAGAATTGATAATGCTCTGATCCTGCAAGAAATCTGAGGTGTCTTCTGCAATCTGGTCGTATAGGGACGTGCAGGTATGCCTCCTTGAGATCTAGAGTCACCAGCCAAGACTCCTTGCCCAACATGGGAAGAAGTTGCTGTAGGGTCAGCATCTTGAATTTTGGCACAATGAGATATGTGTTTAGGGCGGACAAGTCGAGAATAGGCCTCCATTGGTTTTCTTTTCTTGGTACAAGGAATAGTCTGGAATAAAATCCTTGGCCTTGTTCCATAGATGGTACCCTTTCTATAGCTTTCATCTGAAGTCAATTGTGGATTTGTCTTAAAGCCTCTGGCTTCTGGTTTGGTGGAAGGTTTGGCATTCCGCTCCTTCTTGGAAAAGTGTGGAAGTGAAACCTGTATCCTTTGTCTATGGTTTGCAATGTCCATTTGTCTTTTGTAATGCAATACCAGTTTTTCGAGAATAAAGACAGCTTTCCGCCCAAGGGTGCTTCCAGTTTTTCCCTGGTAGGCGGAATCAGAGTCAAGTCATTGTGTCTGTCCTGTGGAAGTGGTTGTAGTTGAAGCTGTGGCACTACTCCTCTGGTTGGCAGGCTGCCACTGACGACCCCTGTAGGCACCCTTTGATTGACCTCTGCCTCTTGGGCGTCTATTCCTGCCCCTCTGTGCTCTGGAGGTGTCTGGAAAGGACCAATTCTTTGAAGGCCAGTTTCTGCTGAACCTCGGAGATTGAACCTGCAGAAAATCCTTTACTGTTTGCACAGATTTTGCTTTTTCTTCCACTTTCTTTAGAATCTCCTGTGCAGGGGAGCCAAATAAACTTTGTTTCTCCATTGGAGCATCTAGGAGTTTAGCCTTGACATGGTCTGGCAAGGGTTGCTGTCTTAGCCAGGCATGTCTTCGAATTACTGCCCCAGTCATAGCTGATCTAAATGAAGCCTCCAGTGCATCATAGCCACATTTTAAGAAATGATTACTGACCTGCTGAGAGTTGTGTACCAAATCCTGAAGGGACTTTCGGTCTAAAGGTTCAGTAGAAGAAAGCTTTTTATTTAGCTGATCTAACAAATATTCCTGGTACTGTATCATGTGGAATTGACAGTTTAATGCCCTGGCAGAAAGAGTAGCAGATGTATAAACCTTTTTCCCCATCTCTCTAATGCTCTTGACTCTCTTTCAGAGGGTAGGGGGTTTTTGGCAGTGGCAGCTGCAACACCTTTTGGGCCCTGAGATATAGTTGGGCTTTATATAAATGGAAGTGAGAATCCGGGACCCTGTAATATCTGTCAGGTTTGGCAGGGGCCGGGGGAAGAGAGTCAGGGGCAGAACTGACATCATTATATGCATCATCAACTACAGTTAGCACGGGTAGTATGGCTAAAGGCCTATGCTGTGGTAAGTGTAAAAAGGTTCTTAATCTTTTTCTAGAATCAGAGAAATCCTGACCCTGCCATTGAAAGTGTTCCCTCATTGAATGCAAAGTTTCCCCAAAGGAAAATTCTTCAGGAGGGGAGGCAGAAGGAATAGAGTCTTCTGCATCTGAATCCTCATAAGGAGAATATGGCCCTTCCTGATGGTCTGATAAATCAGATCCATCCGAGGAGTAATCTGAGGAGAGAGGTTCAGGGGGTTCAGTCCTAGGCCTTTTGTCAGGAGGAGGGTGGGAGGCCCTGTCTGGGTGAGGTTGGGAACCCCTAATCATGGATATAAGGTCCACAGCAAGGCTGAGAATCTGAGAACTTGAGGGAGGTCTCTGAGAAGTAGCTTTTGTAGGTAAGGCTTTTGAAATTTTAGCTGCTTTAGCTCTGGAGAAGGCCTTAATAGACATAGAAGCAGGGGGCCTAGCTGCCCCACGTGCAGGAGTAGAAATGTCCAATGGAATGGTGTCGGACAATTCTTGTGCGCTTGCTTCTTCGGTAGGGATTTCTGTAGCCGACACAGCCGGGGCCTCTCTGGCCTCGGTTGTCGGAGGTATGATTTCGGCAGAAGTAAGAACCGAGGACTCGGTTTCAGCCGAAACCGAGACACTCGTGGTAGGCCTAATCGTGGTTTCAGCCTAAACCGCGGGCCGCGAGTGTCGGTCCTTTTCCTTGCGTTTTTTGGCTAAATGTGTAGTCGGAGTCTCCGACGGCATTTTATATGCAAAAGCGGATCCAAAAAACTCTTCTGCAAACTCCGACCGACGTCTAAGAGTCCGTCGGTTGAAGGAGGCACAGGCTAAACAAGCTGATACGTCGTGGTCTGGGCCTAAGCAAGGAAGGCAGTAAGAATGGAAATCCTTATGAGGTATTTGTTTCCCACAAGGTAAACAATTATTTACTTTGTCTGACATCGGCTGAGGCAAGAAAGAGTCCCCAACGGGGTACTTAGCTTTTTTAGAAGTCTTCGGTAGCTGAAATCTCTGGATCTGACTGACCGGCACTTGCGAACAGCTTCTGCTTCGGGCACCGCGCGGCAAGAAAGACTGAGGAAAATGGCGTCGGCTGATGCCTTTATACCCCAGAAGCTCTGACGTCGGGGAAAGTGCAACATCAGCCGAGGCCAGACCCAGACTTTGGAATCCGGCTGACCGAAGGGCTGCCTGAGGCAGGACAACCCATATGTTATGACTGCAGATGCATCCTTGAAGGACATCTAGTGTTCCAGATACAGATTTGCTGTATCCAGGACTGTATGTAAGCTTCTGAGTCCCCCAAGCCTTTCTGTGTTGGAGGGAAGCCTTCTAGCTTATCAGTGGGAGTGGTAAGCACTAGGTAACCTGTCTACCACATAAGTAGTGGTTCTGGCCAAGAATTTGTAGTTATTGGCCGTTTGGGAAATCTATTCCATCTCTCTCAACTTTCTGATTTGAAAGCCTGTATTTGCACTTGTTTCTGTCCTGTAACTCATCTAGTGCAGATACAGATTCTTAGTTTTAGCACTTAAATTTGCTTGTTCATGCTCAGCACTTGTTCAGAACTTGTAAGCACTAAATAAGCTACTAATTACTATAGCACTCTATCTTCCTCATTACCTAGAGGAAAACAGTTTTTGCACTTACTTTTCTCACTTGCTTAGAGAAAAACAGCTGTTGTACTCACTTTCCTCACTTATCTAGAGGAAAAACCCTGCAACTCTCTTTTTGCGTGGTCTTGCGCACAGAGCAGCGTCGGGCAGCGCCGGTTAGCTGGGGTATACTATTCCCGGCCCCACAAAGTCTGCACTGTAAATTTTCCCTTAGAACTAGGCAAGCCTCAACTCAAGTGCTTCAGATCAGCTGCTCTTATTGCAGCACTTGCAAAACAGAAATCAGCACTTGTCCTAATCTTCTAGACAGCACTATTATTCTCCAAATTTCCTAGACAGCACTATTATAATATAGCATAACACCCTCGATCGTCCGCAGGACTTAAGTTCAATTTACTCTTCAAAGCATGTCCAGAAGTCAGCTTCAGGTGTACTCTCCAGTTCATCTGGTGGAATTGGGCATCTTGAGGCAATGTCACAACTGCCTCATGTATACAGACAACCCTCTCCTCTTACCTCTATACACAAACACTTGTGAGAGATGCAGATACACAGCCAGACTGAAGGCTAAGTGCTCTCAACCCATGACTGTAACAGACAGTCAAGAGGATAAGGGCACACTTGCATCACACCACCTGTCACACATGAATCTACAAAACAAGCACCAGCAAAACATACGCATAAATACACAAAAACGTATTCGGAGGCACTAGGTACCAATCTGAAAAAGAAACAGTGCCCTCCATAGCAGACAAGCAAGCAACCTGCACCCCCAAACACATAATTCACCTCAGCAGTGTGCCTCACAACAGCCCTTAAGGCAAAACACCATACCTAACATGCTAGTAATAGGAGACTCTATAGTACAGCACACGGATGTTCCACTCACCAGGCTGAACAAGGAGAAGGTTACTGTCAGCTGCCTGTCAGGTGCTCGGATCTGCCACATAACACAGGCACTTGGGTCACTCCAGAACAAGTACAAGTATGATGCTGTCGTTGTACATGTTGGTGTGAATGATCAAAGATGTACCTCCCTGGACTACATGAAAAGAGACATTGAGGAGCTCTCTGATCATGTAGCCCAAGCTGGTATGACCCTGACCTTGAGTAGCATACTACCTTCACCTAGAATGATACCACAATACAAAGACAAAATGATCAATTTCAATAACTGGCTAAGCTTCTGGTGTCATTCTAAGAGGATCCAGTGTCTGTCTGCATGGGATGACATGATAGACAAGCCTCGCTGTTTTGCCAGAGATGGGTTGCACCTGTCACCCCTAGGTTTTCGAATACTGGCCAAGGCTTTTGCCGTCCCCATAGTGCCTTTTTTAGGCAAAGCTCAAAGGACAAACCATCCACCGTAACCAGCACAGGTAACCAAAAACTAAGGGTAATGCTACTCAACGCCAGAAGTCTCAACCTCAAAATGCACACACTCGAGGTTCTCCTCAGCATGGAGAAAATCGATGTTTGTGCAGTGACGGAAACCTGGTTCAAGGCTCAAGAGAGCACCTCAGCACTGCCAGGTTACAATTCATATCATACCTTCCGGTCTCAGTTACCGGATCGCAGTACAAAGGGCGGAGGTGTATCCATATTCATCAAGGATACCCATGTCTCCAGGTTAGTAGCGCAGCATGATGCCCCAGAGATCATCCATGCGCAACTATCAGCAGGCAAAACCACATTTCAAGTCGTAGCTGGTTACAGATCGCCCACCATGTCCCAAGATGCTCACTCTGCATTCCTTGAAACATTGGAAAATATAAAGGTCCTACCCAACACCACAATCTTGGGTGATTTCAACTACCCTGGTATAGGCTGGGCGAACTACCAATGTACCAACTCCTATGCTCAACGATTCATAGAATTTATAAATTCAAATGCCCTTGAACAACTAGTATGTTCCCCCACTAGAGGGGACAACATACTGGATTTAATCATCACAAATATGGGCGCCCATTGTACCACACCCGTTATCACTCCCTCCGTGGTCAGATCCGACCACAAGCTGATAACCCTGGACATCCTTACCACTCCACCTCCCCCAGTCAAAGAAACCATAGTCAAAAACCTTTCCAAAGCAAACTTCAAACTACTTGTATCCGAAGTGGAAAGCTTCACTATTCCCTTGCAGAAGGATAATGATATCCAGGATGCGGAATTCTACACCAAGGCACTCTATATGCATCTTCAGGATTGTATGGACCGTGCTATCCCAAATAAAACCAAGACTCCTTCCTCAAGCAAGAAGAAACCAGTCTGGTGGACCCCGGCCATAAGCAAACTTTACAATAAAAGGAGGAGACTTATACAAAAAAAAGGCCAAATCTCAAGTAGAAAAATCATCCCTGATCAGCATTAGTATGAAAATGAGGGCCCTCATCAAGTCAACTAAAGCTAATTTTGAAAAGAAAGTTGCCAAGGATGCCAAGGATAACCATAAGGCCTTCTATGGCTACGTCAAAAACCTAAATGGCAACGCTCAGGTCTGTTCTGAGCTAGTACAAAATGAAACAAACTACACTGACCCTTCTGACATTGCCAACATCTTGGCTGACAGGTGCAGTGCAAATTTACCCCCCCCCACCACCACCACCTACAGGGCCTATTACCATTCCAAGGAATTGTGTAAGTCCAGTTATTACTGATACGTTGGTTAACAAGGCTCTATCTAAAGCTAAAAACACTGCCTCCATGGGACCAGATTGTGTCCCAGGCTGTGTCATCTGTGAGCTCCAAAGGAATTAACCCCGCATCTTAATACCCTGTTCAGTCTCAGCCTCTCCACAGGATATGTGCCCATAGAATGGCGCATGGCAACGGTGGTCCCGCTACACAAGGGTGGGGCCACAACTGACCCTGGGAACTACCGACCAATAAGCCTGACCAGTCTGATCTGTAAGACTATGGAGCGAATCATTATGGAACTCATAAATGGAGAGATTGGGAACCTCCAGTCACTGGACCCCACACAGTTCGGCTTCGTCAAGGGCAGATCATGCCTTCTGAACCTGGTGGATTTCTTTAAGACCGTTACTCAGGCTATAGATAAGGGAAAGGAGGTACACACGGCTTACTTTGACCTTGCTAAAGCATTTGACACCATTCCCCATTCAGGTATTCTTGATAAGCTCACCAGCCTGGGCATAAACCCTTACATCACAAGATGAATCGCAAACTGGCTCTCAGACAGATCCTATAAAGTAAGAGTAGCGAGATCTATGTCCAAATCTAGACCAGTAACGAGTGGTGTGCCTCAGGGCTCTGTCCTGGGGCCCCTCCTGTTTGGCATATACTTCTCAGAAGTACAGGCAAGCACGGAAGGGCTGTGGCTGACTAAGTCTGCGGACGACTGCAAACTGGGTGCTATAATAGAGTCTATGGCCGACATGGAGATCCTCCAGAAGGGCCTAAATGAGACTGATGCGTGGTGTCAAAGCAATGGTCTCAAGCTAAATGCAAAAAAATGCGTAGTAATCCCCTTTGGAAAAAACAGAGTACCCGCAAACTATAACATAGGAGGTAATCCCCTGAAATCTGAAGAAGAAATAAGGGATCTAGGGATCCAAGTAGATAGTCCGCTTTCCTTTGATAACCATGTTGCCAAAGTGGTTAGAAAATCCTTCTATGTGACCCATCTGTTCACGAAAGGGTTTGCATCAAAATCTAAGGATGTAATGGTGGCCCTCTACTCTTCCCTCATCAGACCCATTATTGAGTACAATGCACCAATTGGAATGTACCTGGCCAGACATCTCCAGCAGCTGGAGAGACCACAGAGGTATCTAACCAAGAGGATTACTGGCCTCAAACAGTTGCCCTATGCAGCAAGATTGAAAAAGCTAAGTCTGTTCTCTGTTGCATATCGCTTTCTCAGAGGCGATCTCTGTCTAACGTACAGACCCATGTCCAACCCAGAATTGTTGAACATGCTCCGTCTTAGCAAAACCAAATCTACTTGAGCTACACGCTCCAGGGATATAAACCTCAACACAACAATGAATAGAAAGTACAGTTTTGTACCTACCATAAATGTAGATGTTCGAGGATTCCATTGCTGCAGTCCTGACTATTGGGTATAGTCCGCGTCCAGTCGGCCCGAATACCAGAGTATAAGGCTGACGTCGGTCAGGGCGCATTAGACTGACGTCAGTACGTCAGGGTACTAATGCGCATGACCGACGTCATATCCTCAGTCTTTTCTTGCCCCAGATGTCAGAAGACCCTAAAAAGACAAGTCCCCAAAAAAAACCTGCACCAAAAACATGTACAATATATACAACAATATATACAGAAATATAAGCATGTAAACTCACCTACACAACCACCCCTAAATACAGAGGGGAAGGAGGGAGGGTAAATTGGACTGCAGCAATGGAATCCTCGAACATCTACATTTATGGTAGGTACAAAACTGTACTATGTTCTTCGTCTTCCATTGCTGCAGTCCTGACTATTGGGTAGAATCCCAAAGCAGAGGTAAGGGAGGCTGGCAAATTACAAAGAAGTAGGAGCTGACAACATGCCTTGCAAAACAGCTGTGGCAAAACCAGCCCTAGACTTAGAGTAGATAGGAAGGTGATAATGCTTAGAGAAAGTATGCACTGAACTCCAAGTAGCTGCTTCCAAAATATCCTTAGTTGCCACCCCGCTTAGAAATGCTGTTGAAGTGGCAGTAGCCCTGGTGGAATGAGGCCTAATCCCAGCTGGAATCTCCTTGCCATGATGGGAATAACAAAATGCAATGCAAAACCAATCCACCTAGAAATAGTTTGTTTTGACACAGGCTTGCCCTGAGAACTCAAAGCAAAAGAAACAAACAACTGCTGAGACTGCCTAAAATCCTTAGTCCTGCTTAAATAATAACGCAATTGCCTGTGTACATCTAAAGTGTGCAAAATCTTTTCCCCTTTATTTTGAGGGTCTGCAAAAACGTAGGCAAATGAATAGTTTGGTTTAAAGCCACACTAGAAACCACCTTAGGCATAAAAGAAGGATTAGTATGTAATGATACCCTATCCTTATGGAAAATCAAAAAGGGCTCTACTGCCATAAGGGCCTGCAACTCAGACACCCTTCTTGCAGAAGTAATGGCCAACAGAAAAGCAGTCTTCCATGACAAATATTTCAATTCAGCAGTAGCTGCAGGCTCAAAAGGTTGTAGAGTAAGTTTTTCCAACACAAAATTGAGATCCCAAGCAGGAGTAGGAGCTCTACGTGGGGGTCTTATATTCCTTGCCCCTCTAAGAAACTGTTTGAACAAAGGATGCGAAAACAAAGATGGGTCACAATCATAGTGAGCTGAAATTGCTGCAGCATGAATCTTTATGGAAGAGAAGGACAAACCTTTGTCCAATAATTCAGTAAGATATTGAAGAGCCACACTCAAATTAGGCTCAGAAATCTCCAAATTCTTTGCTGTACTCCAAAATAAAAATCTCTTCCATTTTTCTGCATACACTTTCCTTGTACTAGGTCTTCTAGCTTCCATAATCACATTTAAAACTTGTTGAGGAAGTTGAGACCTGCTGTGTTTCAACACAGAATATGCCAAGCTGTTAGATGAAGAGAATGTAGCTTGACATTGAGCAAATGACCGTCCTTCTGAGATAACAGATGAGGAATCAGAGGTAAAGGCCATGGAGGCTTCTTTACCAGACTCCGTAGTAGAGGGTACCAGTGTTGGCGAGGCCAGTCTGGAGCTATCAAAATCATCCTTGGCCTGTCTTGTCTGACCTTTAACAGTACCTTTGGAAGAAGAGGTAGAGGTGGAAAGGCATACACATGAAGGTTTTTCCAACTGAAAGACAGAGCATCCACTTTCCAAGCTGTGTGATGAAACCCCTTTGTGCAATACTTTGGCAGCTGGTGGTTTAGTGGAGAAGCGAACAGATCTATGTCTGGAGTTCCCCATGACACTGTCAGTTTCTGAAATACATGAAGATCCAGTTTCCACTCGTGGGGATCCATGATTTGTCTGCTTAACACATCTGCTAAGGAGTTCTGTGCTCCTGGCAGAAACCTTGCCTGAAGAGTTAGTTGCAGGCTTAGCGCAGTCTCCCATAAAATCATTGCTTGCCTGCATAGAGGATAAGAATGTGTTCCCCCTTGCTTGTTGATGTACCACATGACAGTTGTGTTGTCTGTTAGAATCAACACCTGCCCTGGAAGAAGTAACTCCTTGAAAGCCATTAATGCAAACTGGACTGCTAACATCTCTTTCATGTTGATATGTAGATGCTGTAGTCTGGCAGGCCACTTGTCTTGTATCCACTTTCCATTTAGATGAGCTCCCCAAGCAATGTCCGAGGCATCTGTCGTTAAGATCTGACTTGCCTCTGGCCGGGTCACAGAGAGTCCCTTGTGTAGGTGACATTCCTGAGCCCACCACAAGAATTCGTTTTGAAGGCAAGGTATTATTGGAATGACAGTGTCCAAATCCTGGCAGTGCTGTGTCCATACATTTTTGAGATACCATTGTAACTTCCTCATATGCAGTTTGGCATTGGGAAGCACCAGAATACAAGATGCCATGAACCCTAATGCTTGAAGGACTGTCCTTGCAGTCAGCACGGACTGATGAGATAGTTGATGGAAGTAAAGTGACAGACTCTTTTGTTTGTCCGGGGTTAAAAAGGCCATCTGGGCTGCTGTATTCAGTCTCACACCCAGAAAGCACATGTCTTGAGAGGGTACTAGACTGGACTTTATTTCGTTCACAGAATACCCTAGGCATCTTAGCACTGCGATAACATACTCCAGGTGCTGTAGAAGAACTTCTTTGTCTTGAGCCAGAATCAGGCAGTCGTCCAAGTAAGGATAGATTTGAATTCCTTGAAGCCTGAAATAAGCTATCACTGGAGCCAGAACCTTTGTGAATACTCTGGGCGCAGTAGATAAGCCAAAGGGCAATGCAGAGAACTGATAATGAGAATTTCCAGCTCGAAACCGCAGATACTTCCTGCAACTTAGCCTTATAGGCACATGAAGGTAAGCTTCTTTGAGATCTAAAGTTACCATCCAGTGATTTTTGCCCAGCAGAGGTAAAAGCTGTTGTAACGTCAACATCTTGAACTTGGGAATGTCCAGATAAGTGTTGAGGATAGATAAATCCAAAATTGGTCTCCACGTGTTTCCCTTCTTTGGTACAAGGAACAGGCGGGAATAAAATCCTAGGCCCCTTTCTGATACAGGGACTGGCTGAATGGCCCCTATGTGAAGTAACTGAGAAACTTGCTTGTGAGCCTCTTTTCTTTGTGGAGGAGGAACGTCTGGCATGCCTTTGAAAGGGGCATTGTATGGAAATAAAATCTGTAACCGTGGTGAATGATATCCAACACCCATTTGTCTTGAGTAATTAAATCCCAATTTTCTTTGAAAAGAGACAGTCTTCCTCCTAAAGGAGCTGCCAAGCGTGAATCTGCTGGCAGCTGAAAAGACAGGTCATTGGGTCTGTTCTGAAAGGACTGACCCCTGCCCTCACCAGAAGTCTGAGCAGGTGAACTCCCTGTTCTAGGCCTAAAAGAACCTTGAGCCCTGCCCTACCACGTCTAGACCTACCCCTAGACTGAGAATCATAAGCAGGATATGTCCACCCCTTAGCAGGCCAATTTCTACTAAACTTGGTGGCTGCACCTGCAAAAATCTTTAACAGTTTGCATAGACTTAGCTTTGTCCTCCATTTTCTTTAAAACTGCTTCCACAGGTGATCCAAACAACACATCAGACTGTAAAGGAGCATCCAAAATCCTTGTCTTAACATGCTCAGCTAAATTCTGATCCTTCAACCAGGCATGCCTGCGAAGAACAGAACTGGTAGCAGCCACCCTCGAGGAGGCCTGTACAGCATCAAAACCACATTGCAAAGAATGCTTACCCACTTGTTCAGACACATGAACCAAATCCAGCAACTCTTTACACTCAATACCTTCCGCCAAAGCATCCACCTTAGATTTCAATTGTGAAAGGAGATAATTCTGATATTTTAGCATGTGAAACTGACAATTCAAAGCTCTCATGGCTAGAGTGGAAGAAGTATACACTTTCTTTCCCCACCTATCCAAAGCCCTTGCCTCTTTATCAGTGGGAACAGGATTTTTAACCACAGACGCCTTTACACCCTTAGGCCCTTGAGAAATAGTTTCTGGGTCCGCCCTAGGACTCTTAAACAAATATTTATGAGCTTCGGGCACCCTATAATACCTATCAGGCTTAACAGGAGCAGGAGGCAAAGAATCAGGGTTCAGGGAAGCCTCTGCAAAAACATCTTCCACCACATTCAACACAGGAGGAATAGCTAAAGGCCTATGCTGGGGTAAAACAAGAACTCCCTAAGCCTTTTCCTGGAGTCAGAGTAATCCTGGCCTTCCCATTTAAAGTGCTCCCTCATGGAATGCAAGGTCTCTGAAAATGAGAAATCCTCAGGCGGAGAAGCTGTAGGAGTGGAATCATCCACATCAGAATCAGAATAAGTGGGATACTCCTGCATATCTTCCACAGAAGATTCTGAAGCCTCCGAACACTGTTCAAAACTATCAAACTCCGGTTCCACCCTAGGCCTCTTATCAGGCGGGGGCATAGAACCCCTAATCATAGTAATCAAATCTTCTGCCATTTTAAGCATATGTTTCTTAGGTACAGAACCCGAAATGCTAGGAGAAGCCCCCACTGAAGCTGAACTAGGCCTACCTCTCAAAGAAGTTTTGGCAACAGAAGGAGAAGCTCTAACTACCTTGGGAAGAGAGGGAAGAACAGTCACCTGAGAAGCCCCCTCAGCCTGGCCTACCTCCTGAGAAGGCACATCCTGTAAGAGTATAGTTTCTGCCTGGGACTCCATGGAAACTCCTGGCAAAACCTCCGGCTCCACTGAGCCTTCTAAAGAACCGGCGTCCGGGACTGCGGTTCCTCAACCCTAGGCTTCACTGTTTTATCCTTGCGCTTCTTGCAGGAAGCGGGCGGAGCATCCGGCGGCATTTTATAATTGCAACGCTTCCCAAACACTAACCTGGCACAGTCTAACCTCCTCTTAATAGTGCGTTTGTTAAACCTAGCACAAGAGCGGCAACCAACAACGTCGTGCTCAGGCCCTAAACAAGGTATACACAAGGTATGATAATCCCTATGAGGTATCTGTTTCCCACAAGAAATACAGTTATTCACTTTTTCTGACATCCGGTAAAATACTGAGGCAAGAAAAAACCAAAATGTTCCCCAACGGGGTACTTAGCCAACTCTGTTTCGGTCTGAAACTCCGGTTTCGGAAATATTTCAGCACGCCAACCTGCACTCGCAAAATTGCTTCTGCATCGGACCATGCGGCAAAAAAGACTGAGGATATGACGTCGGTCATGCGCATTAGTACCCTGACGTACTGACGTCAGTCTAATGCGCCCTGACCGACGTCAGCCTTATACTCTGGTATTCGGGCCGACTGGACGCGGACTATACCCAATAGTCAGGACTGCAGCAATGGAAGACGAAGAACATCATGCTGGAGGGATAGCAGAGACTTCCCTTACTATGGAACATGGTCCCGATCTACATAAGACAGAGCCCCCTCACTATCACTCTTCAAGAGGAACCTTGATGAGTGGATGGGTAACAGAAAGTTCACACCGGGGATCACACCAACAGCACTACTAGATAGGGGCCAAGGGTACTAGCTGCTAGTACAAGGATCTAGGGAACTACTAAAGGGGCAGTGAATACTGCACAACGTGGCTGGGCTAATATATGCCTTCAGGCAGATAGCCCAGTACCAACCTATGAACCTATATCCCTATCTGTCAGCATTAACTGCAACAGTGATCTATTCAAACATCTACTGCATGGTACTTTCTTGCACAGCTGTATTTTTTTCTCTGCATGCTCTCTTTTCTAAGTCTGGTATTTTTGAAAGATTTCTTCTTGGAAAGCCTCATGTTCAACCAGTCTTCCCTTTATTTCATTCTCTGATTTCTGCTGTTTTAACTGTTCATTTAAATGACTACATACGCTTCTGAGTTTTTTTTTCAAATCTTATGTCATTGATTTTTAAATAAGTGGGGCACTTGGTGAATAGATAAACTTCTCTGAGTAAATTTGCTTTATTTTTGTCTTAAGTTGTTGGAAGCCATGTTCTGAACTAAAGCTGCAATTTCATTTCTTTTTGCTGAACAGCTTGCAAGATTCCTTCCAGCTACATCATCTTCTTTTCTGGCTGACTTTCTGTACTTTTTCCAAATTTCTTCTCCTTTGCTAACATCCGGGCAGTGTAATTACTAGACTTTTAACAAAAAATGACCCAAACTGATAACTTTTCCCATGGGGTGATCTTTAATCAGCATTTGTTTAGTCAAGTCATCTTCTTGGAAGTCCTCTGAAATCGGTTCATCTTTAATACAGCTCCTCATTTCCAACATTCCTTTTAAAAGAACCTAAGCTGGACAAGCTAGTCTCTAGCTCTTGCTGTTTGCATTCTCGTGGCTGCTTTGGGTGACATATGCCACCTTCTTGCTGTCGCACTTTGCTGTAACAGTTACCTGCACTGTATACTTTAGGGTGGCTATAGTGCACACTGCAAAAAGGTCTGAAGAGGTGGGAGACAGAGTAATAGCAGCTGGGAGGAGAAAGCATACAGCTTGGAGTTCCAGGTACCAAGTGTTCCTTATGCCTGCTATTGAAGAGGAACACAATTCTTACAGATTATGTTCATCCAGGCCCAGCAGACTCCCTCTCATCTAATGTCAGGTCGTCAGGGTATAAGAATCGCCTGCCAGCACCATATTCTTAGTTCTTTCTTTTTTTCCATTAGAGCCCAATAAAGTCTTTGTAGTGTTGTTGGTTGCTCCGAAGCCGGAGCTAATGATGTCAAAAGCCAAGTACCCCTGTTGGTTAGCTATTTGTCTTGATTACTGTTAAAGTTAATGTTTGATGTCAGTGACCAAGTCAAATGTTTGCCTAGAGTGTGGGGAAATAAATCCCTCACGTCTTTTTTTGCCTGGTCCCAGAGCACAACATGCTGAACCATCACCAGTGTGCTCATTTCAATTGCAGAACTATTAAGCTTACAGAATTACTGGAAAATATTTTAGAGAAGGACAGGAAGTACTGGAAGCCCACATGCCTGCCAGGCCGAGTCTGTATTTGTCTGTATTCCTCACAGGAAGAAACATTCAAAAAGACACAGTGCAGATGAAACCAATCGTCCTCCACTAATCCACAGAGGCTTGTGATTATTGAAGGCGTAAACACTCTTTCTCAGTCCTGACTGATGACAGAGGATACAACTGAGACTTTTAGTGAGACCTTTTGAGTCCACTACAGTGCCCGTCCCCCTTTATGTCAGCATGGGCCAAAAGGACTCGGGTGTCAGATGGATCAGGGATCACTTTGCATACCTCAGCCTCCAGATAAGCAGGGCTGAATCTCCACAGCTATAGAGGAAATCTTCAGCTGACCAGCCTCAGCCTGGGCTGATTAAAACTAACACCACTCCCCAAACTAGGCACAAGGGCAAACGCAAAATGGTTGTTTCCAGATTACGTCATCCTAAGCCGTCTCAGTCTTAGTCGCTCCAGGACTGTCAGGCTGGCTAAGGATCTCATAAATTTCATAAGATCCAGGAAGCTGAGACCTAGTAGGACCCCTGCTACTGAATTTTATGGTAACATGAAGAGGGGCTCCCTCCCAAGGAGTCCACTGATTATTATGGCTCTGATGAAGATGGGCTTTCATATGCTGACCAAATTTTTTTTTGGGGGGGGGGGGGGGGATCATATGCTGACTCTGAGCCAGACAAAAGTCTTGCCTCAACCTCATCACCTGTAGACTTCACTTTTGAAGATACTCTCCAGAAGATGGGTAAGGTCTTCAATTGGGAGGTTCGGGATTATCTACAATCTAAGAAAAGACTTGTGGATGCTGACATCCTAGACTTTCGTCGACCTAATCCCAGAAAAACAGACCATTTATATAGGGTTCTAGATCCCACAAACACTTCTTTTAGAACCTTGTAGCAGACCCTGAGGTGGTTTCCTTAGGTCCCAAGTGAGCCTAAGGCAAGTGTCTCTAGAAACCCCATGCCTGATGAGAAAGAAGGTACAACACTGGATTGATCTGGCAAGAGGGTATACATATCTGCTACCCTGGCCATGAGAGGCTCTAAATTGTCAGTTTCAAATAGTCAGATTGCAAGAAACTTTCCTGGATCAGATGAAAAGAAAACTGGATGAGATGTAACATAGAAGTCTGCAACTCCTACTCTCAGGTTACAAAACATTCTTTGCATTGTGGCTTTGATACATTGGAAGCTTCTATCTGGGCAGCTGCTTCAGGGTCTGTCATCAGGAGACATACATGGTTAAGACAACAGTCTCTTCCTGAACATGTAAAAATCAAAAGTCCTGCACATATCTCTTGGAAATGACTTTGTTTGGACCTAAAGCTCATGGTATATTTAAGAAACTGGAGGACAAGACTGTCCTTTAAGACTGTAAGGGACTTGGAAAAGGTACAGCTCTCAGGGTTCAGTATGAATTACCCTTCTAAGCCGTGGTCCATGACTGCTTGCTTCCCCCTTTCAGTGCCATGTAGGAAAGCAAACCTCCGTTGTCTCAAACCTACCCTGAGGTGAGCAGTCATGTAGTCTCTAGGTATAAGATCAGTGGGAGACAGCATTGTTCCAAAGTCACCTCAATCAGAAGAAAATGATGGCAATGTACAAGGGCATGATCATATTCCAACAACTGTGCAAACCAGGCCCCCTTTTGATAGACAGTCAAAATCCTAGCCATGTGGCACAAAACAGGGAGGTACTCACTCTGCTGCCTAGCTATGCAGCTCTGTGAGTCAGCCAAAGAAATGGGATTGCATGTGATTGCACATCACCTTCCAGGAAAGAGAAATGATCTGAAAGTCCATTTTTGCTGTAGACCTCCACAAGTGGAAGCTAACAAAGAATATCTTCACAAAAATCACATGAAAATGGGGTTAGCTAGTACACCTTTTTGCCTCAAAAGCCTTCTCGTTCCCATGTGCCTTCCCTCTCACATCTCTTTTCCCCAGATTACTAGTAACAATCAGGGAGGAAAAGCAGAGGATGATGTTGACTGCATCTTTCTGGCCAAGGCAGCATTGATTCTGTTGTTGCACAACATGAGCAGACAAAAACTTTGGTTGTTTTCACAGCAGATAGACCTCCTGATCCAGAACAAAGCAGCAACTGTATATCCCAAACCTGACCACCCTGAAGTTAGCTGCCTGCATGACATGGTCATTATTCCTCAGGGATAGCTTTTAGACAAGGATTTCTAATTTGTTTTGAAAGCTGCCAGGAAACACTGCATTAGAAAATAAAAACATTAAAATGGAAAAGATTCGCTATTTGGTGCCAAAACAAGAGCAAACAGCTTATGTTAGCTACACTACCCTTGGTTCTATCCTGTTGAGCCAAACCTTTCCCTAGAGGTCTGTCTTATTCTTCCATTAAAATTCATGTCTCTGCTGCCTCTGTTTGCCAGCCCATGCAATTCTTTCTCTGTTTTCACAGCCTATGGTGAAACAGTTCCTTAAAGGCATCATCTACCTATAGTCAACCCCTTTATACCTAAGGTGGTCACTGAACTTTCCCTGAAGTAAACCATACACCTCCCTATCTTCTTTCCAAACCTGCCAAATGGGAGAAAGAATTGTGCAGTCCTTGGATGTACACAAGCAGCGGACAAGACAAAAAATTCTAAAAAGTCACACCAACTTTTTTGTGGCATAGCACCAAATAAATTGAATAAACCAGTTAGCAAACAGAGCATCTCCAATGATACTGAAGAATAATCTAAGAGAAACAGTATTAGCTCTTCTAAATACATGTATAAAAATGTCATGATGTAAACTGTATTTTATATTGTAAGGTGGTTTTGTATAGTGTGCAGTCAGGTATTTTAAATGAAAGGTGGGTGGCTTTCCACTATAATAGGTAAGAAAGGGTGGATAGAAGCAAGATGATCTTTGGCTGCTGTGGTGGGCCTGGAATGTAAAACTGATCATATTATATACAGAATTACAATAAAATCTTCTTTCGGCTTTTCCCGGTTAGGGGTCGCCACAGCGGAACTCCGGTCCGCTAATGATTGGCAGTAGATTTTTATGTACTGACTTGCCGGGCCTAATGCACAACCTTCAATGAAGGAACACCCATTCACACATGTCGCCACACAGAAGACGCTCTAACTGAGAATCGAACGGGCAACGTCTAACTGTGAGGCGACAACACTATCGCAGCACCACCACCGCTATATACAGAATTACAATAATTTCCATTTTTACAGGCATGGATATATAAATTAATGTCCACTGCTTTAAGCAAACAACCTTGTAAAATAAGACAAAATGATGAAAGGCATGGAAATGAAAGTTTCTTGCATCTGCAAAGTTATTAGCTTATTTTTTCCAAGTAGCAAATGTGCTCAGTGGGAGAGAAGTCTGTGGGTGTAGACAGTTGGCCAAGAAAAGTCTCAACATTGTGTTCTGAGTGAAAGTTGACATATTATTTCAGGCCTCTGTAAAGTTGTTAGTTGCTGCCTTCTCATTGCTGACTTCTTTAACATGGACAGGAGTGGTCTACAGTTGCAAGTAATTAACGGTAACAGCTCTGAGCATTCTTTGCAGAGAAAAATCGAACATTTAATGGTACAGCAGCAAGCAGTTCAGTAGAGAAAAAAATAAAGATTGAAGCTGTGGGAAGTGAATTAATAAACAATTCCCCTAGCACCTTAATACTTCAGTGCATTTGATCTGATGACGTTTCTTAATTATGGAAACAAAAGCATTTATCTTTTATTATTTTTACTATTAAAAGGTGTCTTTTACTGTAATCTAATGTGATTTAGCATTTTTTTTGTACCTGATTTTCACTAGAGAGACCATACGGATCTAATTTTTGTGGCTTGAGTTTTTTTTCAGCTTGTGACTTCAGTGCATTTATTAGAACAGAGCACAATTTAGTTTATTTATTTAAAGGCAATCAGTGGATTTTTCTGTAGAATAAAAAAAAATGTGCTAACTCATGTGCAATGTCTTGTAGTACAACTCTTTATTATAAAACAATAAAATGGAGAGCACTTTTGTTCCCAATAATATTCAAAACCATAAAACAGACAGACTTGCAATATAAAAACCTTAACAATCACATGACTATATAACACTAGTGGCATTCAATACTTCAAATTCCTCCTCTTTATGTTAAATTAACAGTCCTACACAAAACAGGGCATTTAAATTAAACTGGCAAGTGAATTATCTTCCTAATAACAAAGCATCAACATTCCTACCCCTGGCAATTTTCCACCCTTTCAACTTCAAAAAAATTAAAATGCGTAAAATTAGTTCAGGAAATGCTATATCTAAATAAAGGATATTTTAACTTTGATACTTCTCATCAGTTCCACAACTTTGCCTTTTAATTTTCTTGAAGTCTTAACTATATAAAAGAATATCTCACAGGTGGTACACTGAGCATAGTAAACCGCCTAGGTGGTCTCACAATTGAATCTGTTGGTAACCCCCTACAGTGATCCCTTTAAAATAATTTACTACATAAGGGCTACTGGCTATATACTCAGACTCAGCTTTAGGCCTACTTCTCCTTTGAAGGCATCGACATTTATGTAATTACTGAGACCTGCTTTCAGAACAGTAGCAACACTACCCCCTTACCAGGGTACTGTACCTGCCATGCATCCAATTCCACTGGGAGCTGTGGGGGCAAGTTTTAGAACTCTACTGCCTCATTTCAGATTCTGTATGATACCAATTTAAAACTAACAGAAGTATTACCATACCTCAGCAAAATCGCCTTTCGTGCCACTGCTAGCTACAAGTTGTCTTCTATGGCCCTTCAGAATACACTGATTAAATTAACTTCAAAAAGCTATCCATTACACCAAATACCCTTGTTATGGAATACTTCAAGTACCCTTTCAATCAACTAGCTAGACTTAGTAAATATCCCTTATCCAAACTGTTCCTGACCCCACCAGGGGCAATATAACTTATCTTTAATAACTGCTTCCCCCCTCCTGCTCCACTGTACGTCACCCCCCCCCCACTGGTTAAATCCTAACACCTGTCTGAAACTTCAGTCTTTTTTTTTTAAACGCCTTTATTAAATAATCACTTAAGACATAGAAAAGCACACATTTACAGAAAAGAAAACCAACAACTTTAATATTTTTTCATTTAAATATAATATATATCACATATATTTTCTTTGCTACTATCATTAGTCCAATATTACAAAAAATTGCTGAATTCCTGCTTCCCTAAAACCTCACTCATCCTCCTGAACATTATTATGCATGTATTGTCTGAACAACTTCCAATTACTTCTATGTAATATGCTTCTTCACTTGTCTAATGACCCCCCCCCCCCAGTTATTTTCTCTCTTATAATACTCAATACTTCAAGCACAGTCAGTGTAGAATTTTATTTTCATTTTCTAGTAATTGCTTTTTTGGTGGCCAACAGAATTAAATGAACTAAGGCTTAACTATGTTTAGGCAATTCAGATCCTGTATTTCAGCTCAAAAGAATCCTTTCCTTACTTGCAGTCACTTGCTCACCCAATACTTCTGACAGAGTACTCTGCAGTGAACATTCAAAATCCGCCAACTCATTACACTCCCAAAACACATATTCCCAGTTACCCTTTCTTCTCCATCACACCTCCAACATTTGCTATCTACCCGAGGAAATATTCTTAAGTCTGTTTGAGGTCTAAAAATACCTACGTAAACACCTCCAGGCAAAGAGCCTAAAGCTGTAAACTTCACTCAATACAAACACTTCTCGTTTTTAAAATCTGTCATAGATTGGGACCACTCAAAAGCAAACTTATTCCTACTTACCAACATCCTTGGCAACAAAACTGGCATGTCACCATGCAAACTATTTTTTGATGCTACCTTTGCTTCTGCATACTTCTCAGAGCTTTACTGCTTCATGAAAAATCTAGTAAAGAAGCATTGATTTCCATCTGCCACAAACTTAGTGATTAATTCTGTACTCTGGAACTCCATTAAAAATCAATTTAATAAGAAAGAAAAAAAAGCTCAGCTCCTTACAAAAAGATCCCTTT
This sequence comes from Protopterus annectens, assembly GCF_019279795.1. Lineage (NCBI taxonomy): Eukaryota > Metazoa > Chordata > Ceratodontiformes > Protopteridae > Protopterus > Protopterus annectens. Next base: position 502,775,600 of record NC_056750.1, read on the forward strand.
TTCCTCACTATAGAAATGGTCCAAAAGCACTAGGCAAAATTCTTAGGTAAACCATCAGGAAGTACAAAGTCAGTTATGAACTTAAAGAATTCTCACTAACAGCAAGGATAACTACAAAGCTTTCTTCAGCTACATTAGGAGATTCAGAAGCTACATTAGGAAATTCAGAAGCAATACCCAGTTCTGCTCTGAACTTATCTCCAATAGCTTATCCTCTGACCAAGAAATAATGGCTAATAGCCTTGCAGACAGGTTTCACTTTAACTTTACATATTTCATATGTCCCACTACTTCCCCTCAATTTCTCCATTACTAATATTATGATGAAGTCAAATCAACACTTTTTATAACTGAAAACACTACTTCCAAGGTTCCTGACAACATTCTATTCTGACTTCTTACAAATATCAAACACCCCATGCCCAAACAACCTTAGCCCTTCTCAGGATATGTATGGAAACCCTGAAGAACAACCACAGTACTGCCTTTCCACAAGGGTATCTCCATGACCGAATCCTGTAACTAGCAAGGTTATCAGTCTTACTAGTACTACCTGTCCATTCATGGAATGCATTACTGATTAACTAATTAACCATTGAGCCTAATCAGTTTGAATTTATTAAGGGTAGATCATGTCTAGTCATTCTACTTGTTTCTTTGACAAGGACACAATTTTAAGCTAGATCATCTATACTGCCTAACTTGACATTCCCAAGTTTCTGATGCAATTCCCAGTGTGGGTGCCATTGATACACACACTCTAGCTTTAATCTTAACCCCATATGCTGTCTGCCGGATTCCAAACTGGCTCACTGTAAAAGTAGAAGGTGCTGCAGATAAGTCTTGGGTTCCCCTCTTACTCAGCATTTGCTTCTTAGAACAGTGACTAGGCCAAGGTCTCTGAATAACCAGCTTTGTAGATGACTACCAATTAGACACAGCTGTCAGCCTCCCCTATGATACCAACAGTCTCCATTAGGAAATGGATAACTCCAAAGACTACTGTATAACCCATAGGCTCAGTTGCCAAAAGGTGCATTGCAGTAATTTTTGGCAATAACACCAAACCCTTCCTCTCTCCCAAAAACAGAATCTAATTAGAGAATTGGGTATTTACAGATGAACAGCTCTCCAAAGCCCCAGTCCCCTCCTATCACCACTTAGAGACCAGAGTGCTTACAGATGAAAACAGTTCTCTTCTGACCACATGCCTTGGTTGAAGGTAGGAAGTCCTTCTGCCTTTCACAGCTTGTGTGTCAGGGTACCTCCTTTATACTCCCTCTGTTCTCTTTTCTATTAGGCCAATCATCGAATGTAGTGCCTCCTTTGTAATGTAGCTATCTATAGGGGGGGGGGGGAGCTGTAGCTAAGGTTCTTAATGGCTCTCAGTCCATTAACTTAGTATAAAAGTATTAGAACAGAGACTAAAATACCGTTGGAAAGAGTTAAAGTTGACTGCATCACTAAATCATGCACAAAGAAGGTTGATCACTAGGACTGCTGGAAAATACTAAAGCATTACTACTAAAACACTAGTTCATTAAGTGGTCTTCAAGAGTTATAGACTGGGGATGAGGTGCACTTATTTTTTACTAGGGTGTCAACATGCTTTCATATGTCACAAGAGATGGAAGCATTCATACCACGGAAAGAACAAGTAGACTCAAAACTACATAAACAGTACTATTACATCATACCCTGTAAATGCCTTCATGAAAACAAGAAATGGCCATGTACTTAACATTAGCTAGGAAAGGAGGAAGAATGTGACAGCAACTCTCTTCCTTTCTACTCTGGAGACAGCAAAAAGACCAGAACAAAAAGCAGACAGACATCCTGTTTGGTGAGAAATAATCTGCAGATATACCAGAAAAATACAAGTCTGAATCAGCAACCTGTATGGCATACTGTTGTATGAAAGTAATCCTTATGCCAAGCAAAATAAAGCAAAACAAATCCAAGAAAAGGGACAGAAAGGTCACAAAAAGCTAGATTACAATAAGGTAGGACGCCAGAGCAATATTTAAAAAGCCACCTGGTTAACACTCGACGTCTGTATTTAACATTTTAGAACAAAAAAAAAGTCTTTAAAGGTTGCAAGTTTAAACTTCCCAGCTCTTTTTTTTAATAGCAGCATTACTATTTAATGTACTATGCAACTGATTTATGAATGGAGAACAGATGCAAAATGAAAACTGAGGTGCTGAGAGAGAGCTTCTTCCTTCAGATGATACTGTCTGTAGAGCTGTTAGTGAGATGGGCTACAATGCACTGGATAATTACAGTCTAACTTAGTAAACATGGCAAGAATTGGACATTTATACATGAAGGGATAGTCAACAAACTGATTGATAATGTAAATACAATGGAAACTGATGAAAATGTTCAATACTTTAAAATTTGTAAATGGGGCAGTTCATGGTTGACCCTTGCAAATTTTTAGCTTTAAAATATGAATAAAGAATATGTCACCCACTAAAATAAAACAGTCCAAGAACTTTTTTCAGCTGCAGCCAAAGACTGAAGACAATGACAGACATTCAAAGCATTAAAACACAATGTTTCTAATACATAAAAATAAAACGAGGCAAAAAACTTCAAGAAATCAAAATTCAAAAATTTGCATGGTGGTGTTATGAAATTACAGCATTTGTGAAATAAAAAAATGCAACCTATCCTTACATACTGGGTGAGCAAAACCATATTCCGGATAGAAAAGCAACTCTGAGAATGCCATTAAAATATAGTTTACAGAATACAGTGCAAAATTAATATCACGATTCATGTCCCAATGGCCAAAGGGTGCCTTAACATAACAATGCAAAAATTAATTTCACAAGTAAATTGCCTCTGTCCTACTCACAGACCTAAGTTTAACATGCAGCACAGCCATGCTCCTTACAATTTTCACATGTACATATTTATACTGGAAATGGGGATTTGGTCCTAATAGCCAAGTCAAGTCAAAACTTGGTAAGCAGGTAACAGAGACAAGAAGGGGAAAAACAGTTTGAAGCACTTACGGTCAAGGTGCAAGGAACACAGACTGCTTCACTTCAAGATTCTGGGACAGAACCATGATTAAGAGTAGCAGGCCCTGAAGTGAATTACACAACTACTGTATAACAGTCTTCACGGCTGATCCAATAGCTAGACAAATTCTGGGGGTTTTTAATGTCTGCATTCTACTAGTATGACAGTGTGTCTGGATAAACACTAGACCCTTCTCTGACAGGAAATCATCAGTAGTGGGGTGACATTTGAGAGATTTAAGTTTGTGGTCATGTGGTAGTTTGAAGACTGTCCATTGACAAACAGACCAGAAGTGTCTTCACATGGTATAGCATCTCAGTGAAGTATAGAACTTCAAGACTAAGGCCAGGAATCATCCACATCTCTGCCACTAAACACGTCAGTGACAGAGTGAAAATTTAGGGAAATTTATGTTCTGAGGAAAATGAAGCAGCTACAGATTTAATTTTCACCTGCTGCTTTCCCACCACTGCACCAGTACTCAAGCCCAAACTTAATGTATTAGTTAAGGTTTAGAAAATAACATTAATGCAGGCTTATAGGCCTTCGCTAAGCACACAATGAGGGATGCTCCTGAAAGACTAGTGAAAAGCCAACTGGTAATGTCAAAATGGGGAAAACAGATTGATGCTACTAGCATGCAGTCAACCTACAACATATTAATTTTCACCAAAGTAATTCCACAGCATCGCAGCACCAGTGTGATGGAAGAGTCTTATGAAGCATGTCCTTACGGCAACACTCATCATCAACAAAGAAAATGCTAATGAATCCTAAAATAAAAGCCAGAGTTGTAATTTCTGGAGGGTTGAGTCTCGAAGTTAACCATTTCTGAGGGCCTAAGATTCTCACTTTCACTACACAGGACCTGAGATTAAAACAGAAATTACAGCTAGAACAATGGTGAGAGGCTGAATGGAAAAATCATGTGATACTTTGAGAGAGTACCCCTCCTCTAGTACTTATGTCAGAGGTTCTAGAAGTGTCCATAACAGCAGCAGTTATCACCAGTTAATGTACAAAAGTGCAGTGACCGAGACAAAAGGCAAAACCAACCTAAACAAGAAGTATTTTGCAGATTATAGTAGAAATGGAGACAGACTGTCAGACAAACCCTCAGTGATTCCATCAGCAAGACTGATACTTATGACATTCCCAGACTTTGAAAGGGGGGGTAAAAAGACCTGGGTCTATGGTAATTAGCTCTCTAATCACTCTATCTTTCCATGGCCACACTTCTGGTGTATCATGCCTACATCTGGTGGAATCACACTAACATGAAGTGGCACCATGCCTGAAAAGTGGTTAGAATTTGTGAACAGTCTTTCCCATTTTTTTCACTGAAAGAAGTATAACAGGGACATTGCAGGCATCTGCAGTATCGATCATCTTTTTAACTTCTGTAAATTTGGCAGGCAAGATGTGAGGTGCCCAGCCTAAGCAAAACAGGCACTCCAGATGTAAAATCTTATCAGCAACCAGAATGATGTAAGGCACTTCATTTTACTTAAGTCAGTTATAGTGTACAGTACTGAAGCCCTGACCACAACTCAGAAAACTTGGGTTTGACTAATGACCTGGGTAACAGAAGAGCCAGCCAGGAGAGAAAGAAGGACGAAAAGACTCATGCCTGCTCACCTCTCTTCTCTTGTAGGGGATGTGGGAATACATTTGATGTGCACCATATGGCATCATCCTCAGTAGACACAAAAGGAAAATAACAAGGTCATTAGAATGCAGAAAGGGGACTGGAAAGGGTGAGTAAAGGGCATCATATGCAGAGAAGGAAGATGCTTTCACATCACTGATAAGCACATCAAGCCTGTAAGCAGAGTTTATGCACACTTAGGGATGGCTGGAGCAAAAAAAAAGTCAGGAGGGCAGCATTACTGATGCTGCATGTCAGGATCTCTTTCCCCTATGTCACAGCAATCTCCTTTGAAACCGATATATATGGAGCTAGCGGCTGTTAACTGAAGGCATTAAACTGGACAGACTAAGGAAAAACAATGTCCAGCAACAAATGACCCACATGTCAAGGATGGATGTCACACTTGTTAACCAGGTCAAGAGGGATAGTCCATAGACACTTTTCAGCCATAAATGGGCCACAAGGGCAAGACTAAATACTCAGAAGTGATCCTTCAATGGATGTCCTTCAGCTCTCTCACACTAAATGAATGAACTTGTTTCTGACACTACCACGTATTTAAAAATATAGTAAATGCAGCACAAACATCTGACATCTACTTCGATTCAGGTGCAACATTGAACAATAAAACTAAATACTGTACAAACAGAATAAAACAATGGAAAACATTGATGCTGCAGGAAAAGTAGCAGCTGAAAGAAACATGAATGGCTGAAAATCTGTGCAGCATCAAATAGATGTGCAGCACCCAATAACAAGCACAATAGCTTTTGAGTTCTGACACCTGTCAGCATCAGTCCTGTATCTGTTGCTTGTCACAGGAACAAAAATGAAGTTAAGATCTCTCATTCATTTATGTTCTTACTGCCTGCCCTATCTCATTTGGGGTGACAAGAGAACCAGAGCTTACCTCTGAATGCAAAGGATGCAAGTCAGACATACTGATGCTGGATGGGGTGCAAGCCTCTTACAAGACACTTACGAAGTGCCCTCACACACATATGTACACAGATTGGAAGACTGCTTGTTCACCTTACAGATTAGGAAGAAATTGAAGCATATGAGCAAACAAACACTATGGCATGTCTTTTGGATTAAAAAAAAAAAAAAACGGGGCATTCAGCAAAAAACAAGACGACATGGGGAGGTCGGACAGGCTCTGCACAGAAGGCACCCTAACTGGGAACCAAACTGGAGAATCAAGTTTTGTGAGGCAGCAATGTTCCACTGTTCTGCCAAGATAACATAATAGTGAAACAAACTACTGCAGAACACAATTCTAAATTTCAATATTGTATGTCCAATAACCACTCTAAATAACCACAAGAAAAACACAGACAGTTGTCTATGCTTACAGATAAAGAGATATACATGTTTCAAGCTACAAACTTACATAATGCACATACAATTCAATCAATTCTGACTCCCTATTCACAGACCTGCCTACTTGAAAATTATCCTTGTCGATAGTGGTTCTAGGTTACATACAATTCCATCCCACTTTCAACAGTTAATAGAGAATCCTTAATGGACTCCTCTCCAAATCATTAACCTAACTTCTACAATACCAAACACCAGCATGTCAGTCTCTCTCCTCTTCCTGTCACACAATGTAATTTATTCAATAGATAATCTGGTTAAGTCTCCTAGGCACAAACGTCTCCTTTCAGGCATGACCTGGAAGCCCTTTCTGGTTAACAAAGTCTGATTCTCAGTCAAAACATATGCAAGTGGACAAAACAATTTTGCCCTCTGCTTGCCAGTAGGTTACTAACACATGAATCATCTTGTAGCTTTCATCGCAACTCAGGCATTAAACTCAGTAGGCCTTCTTTTTACCATAGCCAACTGTGAGTAATTATTCTTCAAACTTGCCCTTTGCTACTGGAATTGTCTTCCCACTGACATTACTAACTCACAGGATCTCTCTATCTATTTATAAATAGATTTAAGGCGTACTTGTTGAATAAAATAAATGTTCTTGCTTCAATGATACTTGTTAACTCTCCTCTCCACTAACTACGGATGCATATTTTTTCTTGCCAGGGTTGATATTCTCAACTTAAATCTTGTACAAAAATGTATGACAGACTAGCACCTTTGGTTATGAGTACATTTTCAATGCATTTATTTTTAGTATTGTATTTTTTTAAATATACAAGTCATTTTGTTTATTTTTTGTACCATATTAAACCTATTTGTTTCACCTTTGGCTGCTGTTGTAGGTTTGCCTTACCTTATGGCCCACATAGAGGCTGAAAAGGGTCATCATTCCTCCAACCTAGTTAACAAAAGTAAATATAAGTATATACACCCTATTCAAGACTATAGGGTGAAGATTATTAATAGCTTATAGCCTTCAAACATCTCTGTTAAAACTGATAGACAAAATCCGGAATCTTGTGTCCTTCAGCTCTCTCACACTAAATGAATGAACTTGTTTCTGACACTACCACGTACTTAAAAATATAGTAAATGCAGCACAAACATCTGACATCTACTTCGATTCAGACAAGCTGTCTCCAACTGTCTGTAGTTTTTGCTTCCCAGACCATTCTTTTAAGGCTTCTTGTAAAGTAAACCCCCACGCGCCCGCCGCGCGCGCGCACACACACACACACACACACACACACACACACACACACACACACACACACACACACACACACACCATTCCCAAGTGGAGTTCAGAAAGCTGAAATCATTTTTAATTAAAAACATTTTAGACAGATTCTTATACAATCCTATTTTATACACACACTCACTAGAGAGAGATTACTGCACATGCATGTTTATTTATAAATAAACATATACGGACACATTTTAAATATATTAAACCCAACACTGCAACAAAACAAAAGGACTTTGGGTGTCCTACTTTGCATTAGGAAGGTACTTTACATTTATAGTATTTTTAGGAGTTTAATTTTTTTTACTTTATAACTGAATTTATTTTACAGTCATACAAGTAGTGCTGTTGTTTCTCTTTTGTTACCTTTTAAAATGGGAAACCTTTGGAAAATGTTCCTCATGTTCAGAGGCATTACTCCAAGACATCAACTAGAAAATTAACCAAATAACAAAGCCGATCCAAATTATTGACAGTCATTCTACCTTTGCCCATCATATGAGTCTCTGATAGAATACATGCACTTATTAAAAAGCCGAAACACGTTACAGTAGTATACTATGTAAGCTTTTAAATCCCATGATTTCAAACCTAAAACACGCTCTGTAAACTGATTTATAAGTCACCCCCCCTCCGAATGTACTTATCTGAGCCTCTAGCTTTAGGCTGATCCAACAAATTAATGATGCACAGAAAAGGGCAATGTTCACTCTACGTCTGTGGCAAGAAAGAACCAAAGATGGTGTTGGCTAACTACCGTTTACACTACAGGTGTCCTGATGTCAGAAGTGGAAGCTGTCTGCCAGACTACAAGGGAAAGGTGGGATCTCTGGTACACAGGCAAGGCCAGTGTCAGGTTCCTATAGGCAGGATATCCCAAGAGACAGTACTACAACAACGTGCTGTCAGTTACAAAAAAAAAATAGAGATTATCTGTTAATTTTCCATTCATGTACAATCCTGCCCAAATCTCAACTTCTGAAGTTTAACTTTCAGTAGGTGAACTTTTTTTGTTTTATTTTAAGAAGAAGAAATGCAGTTTGTGAGCTTAAATATGGGGAATAAGGCTACACATAAAGTATCTTAGTATAAGGCTAATCACTTTTTGAGGTTTTCAATCTGACACTAATTTCTTTATTTTACTCAGTGGCACTCAAGTAAACCTCTACAGACCCCTCCTCCTTTATATTCTACATGTGCTAAAAACATATTCATATGCAAGGCTTAAGAAGGGTACCTCACAATAGTAGTAATAAAAGCAGAACAATAAATATTGAGGCCCAATAGTGAAACCTTAATGCATCAGCTAAATGCTTTGTAATTGAAAACATTATGCCCATTACAATGTATGAAAAAGCAGTTTGGTTTTATAAAGCCACACACTGCTCACTAAAGGAAAACAGAAAAATGTACTTGTTTGACGAGGGTCCCAAAAGCACAGACCACACTTACTGGTGTTTCGTCAACCTACAATGTTCTACTTGCTGGAGTCAATCAAGTTTACATGCTGTACTTACTACTTAAAAAAGTGCTGCATAAAGATACTTCAATACAGTGTTCTTCTCTGGTATTTACTTTCAATAAAAATAATCAAACATTAAGAGATTAAGGAAAGCAACTGAAGGCACTTTCAAGCACCAAAGGTGGCAAACTGCTACTGCCTCTCAAATGGTGCATCACATTTTTTTTTAAAAGTATTCAAGGTTTCTGCAGAATTTCTTATTCCTCTTCCAAGCCTGTAAGAAGCCTGAGGGCATTACACATTAAAATGGTACTTGCACAAGAAGCAAATCTAATGAAAGGCTAAAGCATCTAAAACACTAGTGGTGCTGGGTTCTGATGAGAGAAAAAAATCCAATAGCAAATTCCACCAGATATTTCTTTGATTTTAAGCCTCCCTCATAACCATCAACATTTGGGTACCAGCTGTTTAAAGGAGTTATCTGGCAGTGCAAGATTATCCAGCTGTTCCACTATTGCTGGTGGGTCTTGATGCAAAGAAAGCATTCAATACAGCTAGCTGGGATTTTTTTAAGTGCAACATTTTCAAAATCCACATTTCCTGACAGAATAATTGAGTTAATTAGGGGGATATATGAAGGGTTATAGAGACAAAAGGCAAATTGGGAGGGTCCTTCTCTGATAAGCTGTGACTGAACAGAGGAACAAAACAGGGCAGTCTTCTTTCACATTTGTTATTTGCCTTATACTTGGAGCCATTGTCAAAAAAGGATTCAGAAATTCAAGCATGTAACAAGTATGGTACTATACAAAAATTAGCCTTGTTTGCAGATATTTTATACTAGATAAATCCAGAAAAGGATATTTCAGTGATATGGAACATTTTGAGACTGTTTCAAGTTTTATAGAGTATACTGTAAAATAACTGAAGATAAAACAAAGGCTATAGCAATAAAACACATTCCCCACACACAAATTGGTTTAGCAACAGTCATATTTACAGGGATATGAAAGGATGAATTATTTAGGTTTTTGGATTATATATTACTCTATTAAGGCAGCTAAGGATATGTGAGAAGAGAACAAACAAAAGATAATACAAAAGCCAAGAAGTTGGAAGTTCCTCACGATCAGGCATATCTTTTTTAACAAGCAGAGAAGAAGCTGTAGACCATAATTAATAAAGAAATTAAGAAATTTATTTGGTAGGGAAAGAGGGCAAGAGTTAAGTGAAATAAGTGGTTTGTCCCATAGAACAAGGTGCTTCAAGATTACAAGATCTGAAGAGATACTTTACAGCTAAACAGTTAAGGACCATAATATATTTGTGAAGGGAGGTTATGCTGGAAGGCACGGATCCAAGGTTACAATCTGAGGAAGTAGCTGGATAACAGAAAAGTACTTTTGAAATGTAGAGATCCTTGTAAGAGTTTGATTCTGTGATTGATGGGAAGCCAGTGTGCTCTGGCAAGGACCTTGGTAGTGGCGTTGTGTTTTTTTGTGATAGTGTTATAAAATCTGCAGAAGTTGTTTGTTGTGGCTTGTAAGGAAAAGTGGCTTTTCTTGGAGGCAGAGGCTACCAAAGGAAGACAATATTCAAGTTGTGTAAGAAGCAGTCCTTTGCAAATGGCAACCCTAGCTTTAGAGGAGACAAAGTGAGAGATCTTGGTGGCCTAACTTAGTTGAGTTTTGCTTTAGTTGCCTGAACGTGGAGTGCTGAGGTGTTGGTCTGACTGTTATCCTAGGAAATGAAAATGGATGGTGATTTCCAAGGCAGTCAACTTATGAAGAGTTATTTACTATGTGTTGGCAATCTTGGTGAGCTTGTGTTTGATAGTACAAACCAAAGCAATAATATGGAAATTAAGCTTTTCTCCTCGGGTCCCCACTGAAAATGGGCCACTGGCTCAGTTGGACTAACCTGGTTAACAAATCTCAATAAATAAATAAATAAATAAATGGAAATAGTGACGCAAACTGTAGACCAAGAACTGAAAATATGACTTTCCGAAAACTGAGACGAAGGAACCACAGAGTGGATCAGTGATCAATTACAGTCACAGCTTTATTAAACAGTTAAAAACAGTTGAGCACAAATTTAATAAAATAAAACAATGTGCTTTCAAACCACCGCAATTCCACTGGGACTTCTCCAGAACTGTTGCATGTGGTTACATCATATAAATACCCATATTCATGTGATACCAAAGTAAATTAATTTCTACAATAAAAAGGATAAGTGGCAAAACTAATAAACCTACTTCCTTATATCATAAAATTTGTTGTTAAAATAAGTTAAAAAACTTCTTGTGTAACATCTTAATTAAAAAGTCACTTTAATAAATAATTCATTTAATAAACTGTAAAATATTTAATTCATGGTGAGATAACGTGTGTGCCCCACAGGCAAAAATATGACTTACATAAAATCTGTACACAAATTACCTAATAATTTATTAAAAATAAATTATAAACTGATATTTTATTAAAGTAACAGTTCTCAGTTTTAACACAGGATTTACATACATGTAGTCATTTATAACACAAGAGTGGTTATATTCACACATTTTTAGCATTTAAGATTAGTTTCCATTGTTTTAGCCAATTAGAGTAGGACATATCCTCTTAAAGCTGGTTCTGACAATTGTGTAGAAAAAGTGGGACCTGTAGATTACAACACGTTCACAGGCAAGTACTAGGCTAGCTGTCAAGGCCATCTTATGTTTAGCCAATTTCCCTTTTGGTGCTTGAATTAACATATTCCATTTAGGGTTAGATTATTCTTACCCATCCCATGGTCAATAAATATACATCACCCCTAATGACAATAACTAGGAACATACCACAGACAACCGGAGGGGACCCACACATGGGATAAAGCATCTAAGAGCGGTCTCTGTCCAATAGCAGCAAAAGGGACAATCCTGAAGTGAATCTTCCATTACTCATCTATAGACAGGTATGAGCTTTGTTTTATATGGATGAGGAGACTGTTCTATAGTACTGACATCGTCTGTGATATACACCTGTCTCTCTAAAGCTTTCTGTTGATGCTTAGATCCCTAGACAGAGCATTTCTGTTGTCATTTGACCTACTGATGAAAACAGGTCCATCAGTATCTGGTCAGTGGTTGTCTTGTATGCCACTCACAGGTCACCTCTTAGCCTGCAGAACACTGACAATAGTAAGAGGGTTTTGAGATAGTCAATGTGGGATATTTTGTTTACACCTTGTATCATTTTAGTAAGGTATGTCTATTACATTATCTGCATAACGGATGATAGGTAGGATAGGAAGGTTTGCTGTGAGAGAATTAATGAATAATGAGAAGAAAAAGGAAGGGAGAACTGATCCTCGAGGCACATCTGAGTGAGGAGGGACAGAGGTGAAGACAGAATTGCCTGTTTTGACTTTGAAGTTTCTGCCTCAAAGAAAGCTGTGAGGCAAATGCCAGCATGGCGAGCTGGAGTTTTATAAAGAATGATATGTCCTTTGAATATCAAACTGATTTACAGAAGATGCTTGTGTTACAAATGTATTAGAACTGTATGTCATTTGTATATCAAACTGATTTTGTACCGATGCTTTAATAGGGGATACTGGCACAGCAGAGGTTAACTTTAGGAAAAATAAGGGTAATGTAAATGGGCTGTTAAATCATTAAAAGGCACCCCACAGTGCTGGATAGGACCAGAGACACTAGGTCTGGGACACAGCCTTTGTCCATTAGTTCACTGAAAAGAAGGGAGGCCCCAGCAAAATTTGATATGTCCTACTGATTATCCCTGTTTTGAACAGCAGGTTCTGTTCCAAATTTGACCAAAAAACTCTATTGGAGCAGGACTTTCACATGGGACTCTCTATCTTTCTCTTTGCTTATACTCTATCAATCCATGGTAGGGATGGTAGTCTCTAACCCACAGTATAAATTTATTCTAGGCCACATCTCACTCTATTATCTATCCCTCTCTAGTTATTTGCTCCCAATACCTTGGTTCCTTTGCCAGTTTTCTCTTCTACTTTTCTAGCTGATTTTCTTTCAAGCTCCTTCGTTTCTTCTTTGCAGACATCCAGGCAATGTACTTACTAGCAGTGTTGTAGGTAGGGTGGAGCAACAGGGGCAAATGCCCCAAGCGCAAAGTGTTGAGGGGCCATAATCAGCCCATCCTGATTGTTCTTTACAGAGACAGCAACTTATAAAAGCTGGTATTGCACTTATGGTCAAACCTCAGCACTGTAGCACTTTGTGTGTGGTCCAAACCGTGACAGCTGCTAGCTACGTTGTAGTAAGAGAGTAGGTAGGGTATAAACTCTAGCAACTGTTTGCCCAATATCTTAATAAGTGGGGGCTTTGTTTTACCTTAAATTACAATACATCAAGGATTTCATTTTTGGATATATTAGTTGAGAAGAAACCTGGTGGAACTGTTAAAATGTCTTTATTTAGGAAAGAATTCCATAAAAAAAAACCTCTTATTACAAGCATCCAGAGGTCATCCATGGCACTTTATTAATAGCATCTCATTATCACATTATTACATGGTGAAAATAATTTTTCCTGAGACAGAGGACTATGAAATGGTAACCCAGGATTTAACACAGAGATTTGTTAACAGGGGTTATAATCCCAGAATGTTAAATTAAGCTTTGTGTAATACAAATAACAAATCTAGGGATGACTTGGTTGAGATATCAGTGTAAACCAGCTAATTGTGGATGCAAGTTACGTCATTACAACTTTTGGAAATAACATTGAATCTTTCCTTCAAACTGTTAATAGGGGTTGGTCCATCATGCAGATAGACAAATATTTGTCAAATTCTTTTTAACAAATATCCTTTCTCTTACATGCATGGTAAACTGTAGGAAATTATTTTAATCATTATAAAAAGGGTTATAGTGTAGTTAGTGAAGTACAAACATCAATGGATGGTCAAATTTTAAAGGGATCCTTTTCCATGCGGTGGAAGCATATCATGTGCTGTTATTACTCAAAGTGAGGAATTTACATCAGCCAACACCTATGTTGTTTATGAGTTGAAGACTATTACTTGTAATTCACATTGGGTTATTTATCTAGTTACATGTTGTTCAGCTTTCATGTGAGTTAAATCTCTAGGTTTTTTTAAAACACACATTTTTGAACATTTAAGTAACATTAGATGTCAGCAGGAATCCAATCCATTGTTTAAGCATTTGTGTAAATATTTCTTCATTCATTTCATTTCTTGGGAATAGATTAAATCATGGTTTTAAAGTCCAAATAAATTAGGATGGAAACAAATGTTTAGTCAAAAGGAAAGTTTTTTTGGACTTGGATTGTGCTATTTTCTCTGGGTTTGAATGAATATTAAGGAAATGGGGTTTCAGGCTGATACATCTTTAAAAGAAAATTAACTGGTTTGTAACATCAGCAACAGTAAATAAATAAATGTTTGAGATTTGATTTTTGTTACCATAATAAAGAAGGCTTTTGCTGAAACAAAATAAATTACTCTTGGTATATTAGGTTCTTTTGGGTGCTGGCATTTTGTTTTAATATGATGGACTTTTTTTTTTTTTTTTTGTGTGCACTATAACCATCCTTGTGAGTTTTGACTTTTACTCTGGTGGGGCTTTACCCTCTTTGGATAATACAGCCACTGCAGTTTTCTTCCAAGATGCTGGTGCTTCCCTTCCTTTTAAAATGCTATAAAACAATATCTTCCAAATCTTTATCAGTTTCTTCCATTCCACAGTTCAAAAAGAACATTTGTTCCTGGAGACTTCCCTGCTGACTGATTATACATTACCATTTTATTTCATCCTATCTTAACTGTTAGTTGTTGAGTCTCATCTTCCTTTGGCCTTGGCATAATTAAGTCTTCCGTTCATATTTCCATTTGTGCTCTTTCTCAGTTTCTATATTCCTCTGCTTTATACAAATTGTCATAAAGTTTCCAAAATACCTACAATACCTCTATAAGGATCTCTGGTTATTTTACTCATCATAGGGTCCCTAAGCTTGGCAAAACTCTTTCTATTTTCTGTTGCCCAAGTTGCTGAGCTAAAAGCCTTTCTGCTCCGGAATTACCAGAAAATAGTTGTTTAACAACTATCTTTCTAAACTCATGCATATTACCAAAATACTCCTTTTATTTTCCCTTTAGCACTATGCAGGTTCTATTCTTTTCCTTTTGAGATTCCCCTTATTCTGCAATACTTTAACCTTTGTCAGCACCTGCAAATAACTAGTAGTAACCTTATCTCTCTCGTTTATTTCCACCATATTTTTAAACTCCATTTCCATTTTATCCACTCTCTATTCCTTTGAAGAAAATTCTATCCTTCTTAACAGTACACAAATAATTTTCAATACCCATTCCTTAATTTCCTCTTTTTTTTTAACTTGTGAGAAAGTGCCAGTGTCTTATTTTTACTTCATTACCCTGCATTTTTATATTATTTTTTTTATTAGGACATGATCTGAAATAGTTACTGGATATGTGTATCCGTTACTTTTTATATTTAATTTAACACTATTTGCTTTTTGCCTATACTTGTAACGTCATTTACATTTTGAGCTAATACTTACAAAGGAGACAGACTGATCAAAATGCCAAAATGCTATTACTCACACATATACATGATAGTTACTTTGGAAATGTTTCCAGCATGCAGATTACATGTACCCACTAACGTTTGGCAGACTGGGCTTGTATGCAGTTGCTTATCGCTATTTGAAACGGTTACCTTTTCCCGCACTTTCCACTTCAATAAAAACACTTTAAAAAAAACTAAATGCTCATTTAAAACTCCATCCCATTTCAAGTCACAGCAAATGCGCAAAATTATATACATTTTCCAAAAATGAAGCTTGCTCCTCCAAATAAGATCACTTGTCCCAAACTAATCACTGCACTCATGGACATTACCTATTCAAAGTTAAAGTTAACCATGCTAAAATGCAAGTTAGAGTGTCTATTCCCACTTCTATATATTGCTGTCTGTTCTTATCTTGTATTTATACATACCGCCACAGATTTAAAAAAAAAACAACTTGCACTCTTTCAGTAACATTAACTTGTGGACTTGATAAAAAGTGTATTGGATACCCATAAATAAACTACACTCTGAATTGTTATATTTAAACATTAGAGTTCTAAGGTTGTGGAAGAGGAAAATGCTTTTATTAACTCTTCACTCCTACAGTTTCCAACTTTATTTGTTTTCATAAAAGCTCATTACATTGCTCCTTGTAGATTTCACTCAGAGCACACTTTTCAGACCTCTCAGGTTTAATTGCTTGTACCTGCAGGTCCCTTCTCACCAACTAACAGCAGGAGATAATATAGAAAAACACTAGTAATGTTACAAATGCAAAAAAGAACCATCACTGTTCATACAGTTAGTCATTTTTTTCTACATGCAAAGGAAAAGTAAGCCTCTGGAGGGGAGATCATCAATATGGGATCTTTTTGTCAATTCCAAAACTCTAAGTGCTGAAACCAGGCCCTGGGAAGGAACAGTAATAACAGGTGGGATGACTTCTCATGTTGCCCTAGACATGGAGGAGGCAGAGAGAGTACCAATCTGGAGCTGAGCCTTCAGAAATCCCAACATCTTGTTTCAACTGAGATGAGTGGGGCTCCTTTGACGGCGAAAGGCTGCGGTACCAGACAAACACAAGATTTTTTCACCCTGGTGTTGTGTTTGTTTGAAGTTTAGCTCCGGTTTTGTGTTTTTGCATGGGGCTCAGAAGGAACCGTCAGGTGTGAAAGGAATCAGCCAAAATATGTCTAGAAGAGCCTTTTTTTCTGGGAATTCTGACTAGTAAAGGTTTATCAAGTATAGAAGGCTCAGCTTCCTCTTCTCTTCTCTTTTTTTCTTTATGGGCTTTTCCCTTCAATAAGCCCTTCAACACCAGCCTATTCCTGCTATCAAAGAGAGTCCCTGAACAAACATTTTTACAAATAGAGCATTAGGCATTAAAATATGCCCAACTCCAAGGTACACAATGCAGAAGTCATATGGAACCTGGGGCAGGATCTTATGACCACAATTAGAACATTTTTTTTTAAAATGACCGCTCTTGCTCGTTTACTATGACTAAACATCTGTGTACAAACAGCAGAATATAATAATTGTCTTGCTAACTACACAAATAGCTACAGAAAAGAAAGAATATAAACATATTTCTTTTTTTTTTTTAAACAGGGATGAGAAGGTTGAGGTGGAAAAATGCAGGACTGAAAAAGAGTAACTTTTGATTAAGAAAAAGTCAATCAGCAAAACTATGAAGACAAAATGCTTACCTTTTCTCAGAAGATAACTGAAATTTACACTAACTCAAGATGACTCAGAAATTTGAGATCTTTAGAAAAGGGTAGGAGCAAACTACATAGGAAAAATAGGAATTGTGGGAACAATACATACAGGGATTTGTTTTTCAATTGATTTAGGTTCCAGGCCCTGAATGCACTGCCTTGCCAAGTGAGCCCCCCATGCATAGACTGATGCATCTGTTGTTTGGGTTTGGGCGGTAGGGGTAGAGTGAATGGCAGTCCCTTGTTTTGGTGTCAGGCCTCTGCCCACCAAAGGAACTCTATCTGTAGACAAGGTATGACAGGAATCATTGATTCTAGATCCTGAGAATGTTGACACCATAGGCTTTTTTTAGATACAATTGTAGTTTCCTCATATGCAGTCTTGCATATGGAATTTGTAGAATGTAAGAGGCCCTTTACCCCAGGGTTTGCAGTATTTTCCTTGCAGATAGCTGGGTCTTTGTGGCCAGTAGTTTGAAGTAGACTGTCAAATGAACTTGTTTCTCTGGCGTGAGGTAGGCCATCTGGAAAGTTGTATTCAAGCTTGCTCCCAGGAATAGAATTTGTTTGCAGGGTACAAGATGTGATTTCTTTTCGTTTATGGTGTACTCCAGAGACGTTAGCAATTTATTTACAAATGCCAGATGATTTAATAGTATGTCCTGGCTTTCTGCCTGAATTAGACAATCGTCCAGATATGGGTATATTTGAATATTTCTTTGCCTGCAAAATGCAATGACTGGAACTAGGCACTTTGTGAATACCCTGGGCACAGTAGATAAGCCGAAGAGCAGTGCAGAGAACTGATCGTGCATGTAGCCTGCTCTGAAGCATATGTATCTTCTGCAAGATTCCCTTATTGGGATGTGCAGATAGGCTTCCTTTAAATCCAGTGTTGCCTAGCATGGGAAGCAGCTGATGAAGAGTTAGCATCATGAATTTTGGGATTACCAAAAATGTGTTTAGGATAGACAGGTCCAGGATAGGATGCCAGGAATTGTCTTTTCTGGGTACCAGGAAAAGTCTTGAGTAGAAACCTTGCCCCCATTCTTCTTTATGACAGGCTGAACAGCCCTGGTGCTTAAAAGAGAGAGAACTTGCTTTTGAGCCTCTGCCCACTGATTTGGGGGTAGGTCTGGCCAACCGTTTGGGGTTAGTAAGGAGTGGAAGTGGAATCTGCATCCTTGGGAAACTATATTTAAAACTCATTTGCCCTGGGTAATAAGTTCCCAATTTTTGCATGCAGGGCAATCTTTCCCCCTAAAGGAACAGTCAGTTGAGCAGGGCTTGGAAGGTTTAAAGTTAAGTCATTGAGACAGTTTACCATAGGGGGGAGTCTTACTACTCCCTGCTTTGGAAGTGGGAGTCCCCCACTGCTTAGCCCTGTGAGTACCTTGGGACTGAAGCCTGAGTGCTCTGCTGGTTCTGGGTTTGGACTGAGAAGGCCTGGAAGAGGCAGGAAAGGACCAATTCTTAGAGGACAAATGCCTACTAAATCTGGGAGGCTGTACTCGCAGGAAGTCTTTAACAGTTTGCATAGATTTAGCTTTTTCATCCATCTTTTCAAGTACTATGTCTGCTTTGCTGCCATTCAGGCAGTCTTGGTTTAAGGGAGCATCCGGTAATTTAGCTTTAACTTGATCTGGCAAAGATTTCTCCTTAAGCCAAGCGTGCCTTCTAATTACAGACCCAGTGACAGCAGCCCTGCAAGATGCCGCTAAAGAATCAAAACCACATTGCAAAGCATGTTTTCCAACTTGTTCAGCAGAATGCATTAAATCCTGTAAATCTTTATTTTCAGCACAGTCAGGAATCAGTTTCATTTTCTGTTTAAGCAATCCAATAATATGCTGCTGATACTTTAACATATGAAACTGGCAGTTTAAGGCCCTAATGGCCAAGGTTGCAGAAGTATATACCTTCTTACCCCATCTATCCAGTGCCCTGGAATCTCTATCAGAGGGGATAGGATTTTTGGCAGTAGTAGCCTTAATGACCTTGGGTCCCTGTGAAATTATCTCAGGATCCGCAGTAGGATTGTTAAAGAGGAAATTGTGAGAGTCAGGTACCCTGTAATACCTATCAGGTTTTTTGGGAGCAGGAGGTAAGGAGTCAGGGGGCAGGCTAGATTTCAAGAAGGCATCATCTACAATGTCCAGTACAGGAGGGATAGCTAAAGACCTGTGTTGAGGCAGGAGTAAGAATTCTCTAAGCCTCTTTTTTGGAGTCAAAAGTAATCCTGGCTTTCCCAGCGAAAATGCTCCCTAAGAGAATGCAAGGTTTCACCAAAAGAGAAATCCTCTGGAGGGGAAGCAGAGGGAATGGAGTCCTCTGCATCAGAATCCTCACAGGTAGATAAGGGCAAATCCTGGTCATCAGAGAAAACAGAAATTTCAGTATCTTGATCAGAAGACTCAGAAGGAAAATCAGTCCTAGGTCTCTTCCCCTGATTAGAGTAATAAGGTCTTCAGCCATTCTTATCATTTGTTTTTTAGGCACAAGGGCCTGACCATGTGGTCTAGGCATCAGTTTTCTAGGCATGGATCGAGTTTTAGGCCTTGAAGAAGATGGTGTATGTTTAATATGCAAGTCAGTAGGCCTGAATACACCCTCAGAAGCCAGTGCCTGCACAGCGGCTCCGGACCCATCCAAGGTAGAGATATCCGCAGGTTCCACAGTAGAAGAAGCATCTTGCGGCATACAGCACTCTGAATGGGTCATAGTAGAGGCCTGCGAATCTGAAGTAGTGGATATCAGGGGCTGCAAAAGCGCCTCACTGAGTACCGGTGAACTGGCGACTAGCTTAGGAGAAGCATCATCGGTAGCTTTGGACCTACATGGTCTGTCTCTGTCTTTATCTTTTTTTTTTTTTTTTTGGAATTTCGGTAGTCGGGTGGCTTACCAAAGCCATTTCTGGATAATTGAATCGTTTACCAAAATATTTAGATACATAAATGAACAGACAACGAATAGTACAAGATTTGAATAAGGCACAAAACTGACAGCGAGGTACGTCGTGGTCTGGGCCGAAGCAAGGAATGCAGTACAAATGAAAATCTTTGAGGTATTTGTTTTCCACAAGAAATACAATTGTTAACTTTTACTGACACATCGGTTTAGAGCAAGAAAAAGGATCGCCAATACGGTACTTAGCTTAGTTGAAGACTTTGGATCTGAAACTCGAAAACGAAAATTTCAGGAGTCGGACAACTGGCACTTGTGAACTGCTTTTGCTTCGGGCACCGCACGGCAAGAAAGACTGATGTAATGGCATTAGCTGCATGCTTTACACTCCTGACTACCTGACATCATGGAAATTGAGACAGCAACTGACGCAGGACCCAAGACTTTGACAATCAGGCTGACTGAGGGCTACTGCAAGCAGATAACCCAAATGTGATGACTGCAACAGTGAAACACGAAGAACATCTGGAATGCTCACCTTACTAAAAGGATACAAGGCCTACACAACATGTCCTACATAGAATGGCACAAAGCCCTATCACTATACTCGGTATCCTTCTTCTTCTTTCGGCTGCTCCCGCTAGGGGTCACCACAGCAGATCAACTGTTTCCATTTCTTCCTGTCCTCTGCATCTTGTTCTGTCACACAAACCACCTGCATGTCCTCTCTCACCACATCCATAAACCTTATCTTAGGCCTTCCTCTTTTCCTGTTACCTGGCAGCTTCATACTCTGTATCCTACAGAATGCTAAAATGTGACCTGTGTGTCTGCTAAATAAGGCATCCTCTAACCCATTACTGACGATTTACAGCAGCTAAGTAAAGTCAAACAGCATCAGAAATACTCAGTTTAGGGATATAAACCTCATCAACAGAACAGTTTGGAGGAAAGGGTATATTTTGCAGAGAATACTGCTGCTGTGGAACAGACTTCCATCCACATAAAACAAAGGTCATCCCTGTCTATTTTCAAGTGTAACTTAGATCTGTAGATGGGAAACAGAAAATTTACCCCAGAACTGTCCCCTTGTACTACTAATGGACAGAGGCAACTCCTAAATGCTTTATCACATACATGAGTCCCCTCAAATTATCTACTGAATTATCCCAGTTATTCTTATACTTTTTAGGGGTAATATATAACTATCAACCATGGGATGAGTAAGGCCACCAAATGGGATAGGTTATTTTGAATACAAAAAGGGAAACCGTCTAAGCTTAAAATGGCCCGCAAGGGGAACTCGCCTAGTAGTTAACTATGAATATACATGTTTTCTTCATAACAACGGACATTCAGTCCAACATTACACAAACTGCTCAATGTCTGCATTCCCGTAAACCTCACTCCTCCTCCTCCTCATTATTTACCATGAATTTATTGTCCCCATAACTTGCACTTATTTCTATGTAATTTGCTCATTTTCTTTTCTAAAAATCCCTCTTGCGGTTCTTTTATCTCTTTTAAAATATTCAGTAGTTCACACACAGTTTGTGTAGATTTTGATATCTATTTTTTAGTAATTTCTTTTTGGCAGCCAACAGAATTAAATTTAATAAGGCCTTACTATGTCTAGGCAAATCAGATCCTTTGAACCAGCTCAAAATAATTTCCTTAGCTAGAACCATTTGCTCCACCAATATTTCTGAGAGGGTACTCTGTAGGGTATTTTTAAAATCTGCCAACTCGTTACACTCCTAACACCTCTTTCTTCCCCACCATACCTCCATTTCCTTTCTAATTGAGGAAAAATTAACTGAAGTCTGCTTGGGGTATAAATAGTTATGGAAACACTTCCAAGCAAACAACTTAAACTTTCTGGACTTAGTTGCATATTTGGGAGCTGTAATCTTGCTCACCTATTGTTGCCTTGGAAACAGCTTTTCCAGACTCTCTTCACAGTTTTTATTAACCTCCTCTGATTCATTCTTGGTTATCATGCAATATTTTATATGCTCTACTAATTACCCTTTTTTTAACAGAAGCTTCTTTTTTTAGAAATGACTAAATACTCTACCAGAAAAGGACTTTTATACAGAACTTCTCTATCCCTTTCTCTCTGCCTATACTCTGATAATCAATATCTGGTAGTGAAGGCAGTCTCTAATCTGCAGCCCAAACTACTTCTTGGCCTCATTTCACACAATTACCTTTCCACTCTCTAGTTATTTGATCCCAGTACCCTAGCTCCTTTGCTAGTTTTCTCTAGTTAATTACAGTCCCCTCTTGTCAATTTTCTGAACCCCTACTTACACTCATCCCCACTGAAAAAAAATCTCCTCTCTCCATTCCCATGTTGGCATAGTTCTTTGAACAATTTCCACAACTTTATGAATATAGCATTCTGTAAGTTTTTTTTTTTTTATTTTCCTTAAGAATTGTCTTCAGAGGACTTCCAAGATGGCTGCAGCAATTAGTTAATTTCAGGTCTCCCACTATGAAACAGAAACTGAGAAAAGACAGCTACAGATATTGACAGACTTATTATAATTCAGTTACTGGCTAGTAAGCAGAAGCGTAGCTGGTACAGTTGGTTCAGTTTGTGTCCTGAACTGGTACTATGAACACCCCACCCTCTCAGCTCATTCAGGTCCCATTTCTGAGCCCTGCCCCCAACTCTCCTTTAACAAATTTTATATCTCTCTCTTTCTCTCTCTATTTTATATATATATATATATATATATATATATATATATATATATATACATACATACACACACACACACACACACACACACACACACACACACACACACACACACGCATAAAAACAATATCTTCTTTGCTACACTTTATACCTGCCTGCACAGAGTACAATCCCCACTCAATATTTAGTTTAAAAGAAAGAAACATCACTTATTTTTAAACTGTAACAAATTGCTTGCTAGAAATGTTGCAAACAGTTGCTACAGTTTTCCCTTGCCACCGCTGGCACAACACAGCAAGTAGTTGCTACAGTTTAGACCACACATGAAGTACTACAACGCTCAGGTTTGACTGCAAATTCAATACCAGATTTTATAAGCTGCTATTGCATTAAACAATGATTGGGATGGGCTGACTGTTGCTCCCCAACACTTTGTTCTAGCAGCAGTTGTCCCTCTTGCTCTGCCTTACCTACAATACTGCTAGTAAGCACACTGCTTGGATGCCTGAAAAGAAGAAATTAAGGATCCCAAAAGAAAATCAACTTGAAAAGGTGAAGAGAAAATACTGACTGTGAAGAATCCTGCAGCTGTTCAACAAAAAGTACTCCAGCTTTGGTGCAAGACATGGCTTCCAGTAAGCTATAAGAAAAAAATGCTCAGAGCTGATTAATATAGCAATAACCCACGCCTGGGTGTGGGTAATGCTAAATTTACCCACGGTTGGCGTGGTTTGGTCCCGAGGGACCAAACAAAGCCAACCGTGGAAAGCATTACCACCAGAAGTGAGTTATTGCTATTACTATGACATTATTTAAGAAAAGAAACTGTTACTTTTCTTAAATAATGGCATAGTATAATGCCTGTTTACTGCCCTTCCGCAGATGTCTGGCATCCGCGGCAGTTCTGATGTACTGCGCCTGCACGGTACATCAGAGCTGTGGGCAAAAGCAGCGGAGAAAGCAAGATCTCCGTTGCTTTTTAGTGTCTCGCTATGTTAAATGAGTTTAACATGGCGAGACAGTTAAAATAAACAGCGGACATCTCCGTTGCTTATTTTAAACTGTCTCGCTATGTTAAACTCATTTAACATAGCGATTTCTAGCAACGGAGATCTTGCTTTCTCCGTTTTTTAAACACTGCCTCGCTATGTTAAATGGGTTTAACATGGCGAGACAGCTAAAATAAGCAGCGGAGATCTCCATTGCTTATTTTAAAGCTGTCTCGCTATGTTAAGCGCATTATAGCGAACAATGTTAAAAATGAGTTATACTAATGGAAAAAAGTCCGGGCGACCGGACCTTTTTCCATTAGTATAACTCGATTTACAACGGGCACGCTGGCCAATCAGCGTGCACGTTTTGGGGGGATCATGGTATAATATAAATGGAACACTGAAGGCACTGACTGTGAAGAATCCTGCAGCTGTTCAACAAAAAGTACTCCAGCTTTGGTGCAAGACATGGCTTCCAGTAAGCTATAAGAAAAACAGTGCTCAGAGCTGATTAATATAAATGGAACACTGAAGGCGTATATTAACTCAAATAACAAAAGGATGGAAAAATGGATGAAGCTTTAAACAGACATTCAGATGAGCTGATAAAAATGAAAAAAAAAAAAAAAAAACAAAACAAAAAAAATGGAGGTAGAAATTAAGTATGAGTATGAGATTGCTCAAAAAGATGTTTCAAAAAGTGGTAGAATTAGAGGACAGAACACAGGGAAAATCTGAGATTTTCTGCTGTACCAGAAAAATTAGAAGGAACAGACTGTAATAATTTTATGAAAGCACAAATAAACTGTCTGACTGGTATTCCACATCAGAAACTGTTAGGGCACACTGTGTGTATGCTCCAAGTATGGCCATGAGAAAGCAGTCAAGACCTTTATTAGTAAAGATGCAAACCTACCAGTAGAAAGAGCTGATCTTGACAAAACTGTTGAAAAAGGGCAAAGCATTAAAAGTTGGAGACAGTAGAGTGTTTGTGGAATATAATTATTCACTGTGCAACAGGCAGAAGAGACATAAATGTATTCCAGTAATCAGGAATGCCGAGAGGCAGGTATGAGACTGAAGCTGCTGCATCCAGCTCACTTCAGAATATTTTTTTCCCGGAGGATCAATATAATTTTCTGATGCAGATCAGGCTAAGGAGGAAATACAACTGGTTCCAACAAAAAAAAAAACAAAAACACAATCAAGCAGAAGAGGACTCTGCTTCTCAGTTTTCTGATAATAAAGCAAACACAGAGGACTTCGTAATGAAACCTTTTCCACTTGTCCAAAGGAAAATGCTTGAGGGACACAGAAAAGCACAGGAGTTGACCAGAAAATTCGACAGCACTGTGGAACTGAACTAAAATCTGATAGCAGATGGAGATGAGTAGAAAGAAGACCAGAAACATGGACATTACTGAATAAATGTGAGACTGCAAACCACCAAACGCATTTGTGAAATATGTCTGTTTAAAAATAAGTGGAAAGAGCAAGACATTTGTTGACTGTGTAAAACATATGAGGGTCTGGCAAGCATTTGCCTTATTTCATGTCATTTATGTCTTGAAGAACATTAAGGGGAGTGGAAGAGGAAGGAAAAAGGTAAGTGTAAGTAAAACAATTTATTTTTTTTAACAGTATGTCTATGAAATGTTTCACAAATATAAACTGCATATTTTATAGTAAAGCATCATATGTGGTAAAGTAAACACGTGACTTTGCATTTTTTCCTTTTCTCTTTCTTCTTTTTTGACATTAAGAAATGTAGACACTGCAGTGCAGAAATAGAATAAAAGATGAAAGTTGCAATACTGGTTTGTTCTGGTGGGAGATGTGTGTAACGTACACTAGTCATAATATATGTAGATTAAAAACACTTCTAAAGCTAAAAGAAAAAATACATGGATGCTGAGCTGTTACTGAGCTTTCAAAATATTTACACTATTCGCTGCATTGTCATTTGATAAATGTTTTATATAGTTACATGATTCAGCTTTACTTGTGTTATTTGATATACAATTACTCTATATTCTGTCAGCTGACTGCATTTTTTAAAACATCTAGTTATTGTTGATTGGCTAAAATAATTCACTCTGGAACATTTTTATTATTTATTGTCTTCTATAATAAAATGTGTTTCATATTTTAAGCAGTTTCCATTATATTCACTGTATTCTGAAGAAGTTATTTTACCTAATAACAATGAAAGCTCATTCTTCTATTTTTTACGGTTTTGTCATAATATATGTAGAGCTGATGCATTTTCTCTTACTTTTACATAGGTGAATGTCTGGATTATGACCCTTAGCGTAATCTAAACAAATTTTAAGTGGAAGCAAGTAAATATGAGAACTCCAAATATAATGAAAAGTTTTCTTTTAGCAAATGTTTCAGCTTGTCTTTCAGGCTGCAATACAGGACTGCATTTTTCTTTTTTCTTTTAATTCTCCATGGAGGCAAGCTGATAATAGGGCAATAAAAGACAGCACACTGGTTTCATCAAACCTGAAAGTTAATTACTTCTGAAAGAGGTTCAAATAATTTTCATATCTGGGGAGGGAGAAAAAGATAAAAAAGGAAAACAACAGACATTGATTAGGGTACGTAAAAGTACATGCAATATCTTGCATCTTAGTAAGGATAACCTAAATTTCAGGTTAAATAGGTGCTGTGTTAGCAGATGTCTATCTGGCACAAATGTTCCTATTTGGAGTGTTGCACTATTATTTGAAGATGTACATAGTTGTGTGTTTGTATTAAGTCAATAGGTTATGGGGCATTACGGGGGTGGGGGTGTTTTTAAGTCTTGTAAAATGTGACATATGTTTCAATACTGATAAGAAAAAAATGTGTAAAGGTTTAACCTGCCAAACATTAACAGGTGCATGTATCACACAAGCTGGAAAAAGATATTTAAAAAGCTGCCACATATATAACAGGTGGGAATAATGACTTCTTACCATAAAGGCAACACTTTCCATATTACATTGGAATGTCAATGTTTACACAGGTATAAACAAAAAAAAAGAATACTTAACTATATTAAGAAATGCAAAGTGTAAACAATAATGCTACAGGAGACACATTTGAAAATAACCCAGTATGTGAATTTGATAAAGAAAGGATTTCAGGATGATTATTCTGCAAAGTATCAGAGACAAAAGAAATGAGGTGTACTTATATTAATTGCTACAGGAGCTCCAGTAGTGATAGAAGAGGGGGAAAAACAGTAATAGTAGATTTGTGACAATAAGGGGCTGCTGACAAGGGATAAGTATTATGCTGGCATGTATTTATATTCCACGTAGAACTATTATTTTGGAGCTTAAAATTTTCTGGGAGAAATAATTTGTTTTCAACAGGGGAAACTACTTGTAGGTGGGGACTGGAATTTGATCTGCAACAATGATGATGTATCTGGGGGTCACAGAAGGCAAAATATAACTCAAGAGAGTAAACGTTTGAAGAAATTTATGAAAATATTCTGTATGAAAGACATAAATTAAGCAGTAGGAAGTCTGACAGAATTTACGTATTATTACCCAAAGTACAATGACTGGGATAGATTTGACGGAAATTATATTTTACCAGAACATGTCCATTAAATTGAAAACTTTGATACACATCCAATAATTATTTCAGCTCATGCACCAATAATTACTCAGATAGAAATGCAGGGTAACAAAGTAAAGATGGGACATCCCCCATTGTTAAGAGAGGAATTTAAGGAATGGTTAGTGGAAATTATCCAGGAGTTAGACAGAATACTCCAGAAGTTATAGCCAATGAATGGGATAAAATCAAGTGGAGTTTAAAAATAGGGTAGAAATAGAAGAAAAAAGAGTAATGGTTAAGAAGTAATAAGAATTATTTAGAGGGGCTGACAAATGCAAAAGTATTACAGAAGAAGGGGAATCTCTCAGAACAAGAGGAGGTACAACTGCAGAGTGCTAAAGAGAAAATAAGGGAGTACCTGGATGTATGCTTGAGTTTAGAAAGATTGCTGTTAAGCAACTGTTTTTTGATAACTCCAGAGCACAAATACTTCTGGCACAATGACTTGGCCAACAGAAAGTAGAAAGGGCAGTTGCCAATCTTAGGAAGCCTATGACAAAAAAATAAAAAAGCGATCCCATAGAGATGATATTAGATACGTTTTGGAATTTTTATGAAAAATTGCGCAAGTCAGGCAAGAGGGGAAATGAAGAAAAAGCACAAATGGAAATATTTACGAAAGACTTAAATATGTCATGATTAGAGGTAGATCAGGCACAACATCTAACAGTTCAGATAGGAGGAGATCAGATAAAAATGGTGATGTATTACCAAGTCTCCAGGAATGGGTGGAAGTTTGGACGTTAGGAAGGAAGAAAGTGATAATAAAGATCTGAAAGGTTTTGTTTAACAGTATTTTAAAAGGAGGGGAGGTATCAACATCCCAGGAAAAAAAAAGCTGTGGTAGCTGTAATATCTAAAGACAGTAAAGACCTATTTCATCCAGCTTCATATAGGCACATTTCAATTTTAAATTATGATTATGAATTGGCAGCAGTTTTACCTGAAAGCATGTATTAGTTGTAAATTCAGACTGTAATATAATTATATAATTCTTGCCTTCACTAGATTGTAACAGTCACTACATGTAAATAATTTTGTACAATTTTTAAACAACTCCTGCCTACTCTTTAGATTATAATAGTTTTATTTCATGTAACAAATGTGTGCTTATGTACTGTCTTTATCTGTCTCACAATCTATTTCTCTTTTGTACTTTACTGTTTGTATTTTTTGTGGAGCTTTTCTCCCCATACCTCTGCTGAAAACGGGCTATCTACCCTGTCGGACTATCCCGGTAAACAAATGTACAATAAAATAAAATAAATTATACAATGTTTATATCTGCAATGGCTAAAAGAATGGCAGGGGTGATGCCAAAATTGATAGATATCGACCAATGTAGTTTTCTGGACGGGATGCAAACATTTGACAACAATAACAGAAAAATGATAATACAGAGGGAAACAGAAGATAGGAAAATACTGCTGATACTGGTGGGTCTTGATGCAGAGAAAGCATTCAACAGAGTAAGCTGGGATTTTATGAGTACTGCAAAGGAAGCATTTGCATTTCCTGATACAATAAGGTTAATTAGAAGGATATATGAGGGATTGGAGGCAAAAGTCAAAGTGGGATAGTTACTCTCTGACAAGTTGTAGCTGAACAGAGGAACCAGGTAGGGGTGTCATCTTTTCCCTTTGTTATTTGTGTTATATTTAGAACCATTTACAAACAAAAAGGGAATCAGAAATTCAAGGATATAATTGGTATGGTATTCAAGAGAAGTTAGCTTTATTTGCAGAAGACATTATTTTGTACTTGATGGAACGAGAAAAGGACATCTCACTGCAGTTTATTTTCAGGATATAAAATTAATGAAGATAAAACAAATCCTATAACTATAAATTATGTACCAACACATGAATTGATCCAGCAATACCCACTCTTATGGGGACATGATAAAATGAAATAGTTAGGAGTATGATTTAAAAAAAAATATTCAGTTATGGCAGCTAAGGATATGCAAGAAGAGACTAAACAAAAGATAATACAAAAATTGAGAAACTGAAAGTTCTTGCCTATGGATACGGATACAAGCATAAAAAATGTCTTTAGCCCCAGGTTTTATACATAGGTCAGGCATATTTTTATCAACCAGCAGAGAAATTGTGGACAGCAACAGCTGAAGGATTTTATTTGGAAGGGGAAGAGGGCAAAAGTCAAGTGTTATAATTTGATCCTTCTAACAGAACAAGGTGGTTTAGGATTACCTGATTTGAAAGATATTTAAGAGCTACACAGTTAAGGCTCTTATACATACCACAAGCAGAAAGCTACAATTCAAAATGGAAAGGGATGATAATGAATCATGTGGTAATTCAAGAAATACGAAAGGAATGGAATTTTGGACGTAGATCCTTAAGGAGAACAGTGACAATCATGCAGAATATTATATTCATAAAGCAACAGAAAGCATACTAAGAACTAAGCCACACGGGAATGGAGGAAGGAGATTCTGATGATAGGGATGATTGCAATTAGGGGTACAGAGAATAGACAAGAGGAGTACGGACTTTACTGGAATAAGGTGGCAAAGTAACCAAGGTACTGGGACCAAACTTAAGAGAGGGAAATGTAACAGAATGGTAAGAGACCAAGAAGCTATTTGGACTGCAGACTAGTGACTGCCTTCCGTTTCAGGGACTGATATCACAGCATAGACAAAGAGAAATAGATAGGTGAATCCTAAATGAAAGACCTGCACTGGTTGAGATCTTATTGAACCAAAAACAGAAGCTACTCTAAAAAAACTGATAATTAGTAGGGCATATAAAATATTGCACAATAACTATAGGAAACAATCACAGGTCAGGAAAGACTGAAGGCAGATCAGACATGCAATTCACAAAGAAACAATGGGAGGACATATGTACGGCTTGCAAATATGCAACAAAGTCTAGAAGATTTAGGATTTTTGCCTGGAAGTGTTTGCATAGATACATTTATACCCCATTCAAACTCCAAAAAAATTTTTCATCTGGTAGATCGCAAATGTTGGAGGCGTGTTGAGGAAGAAAGAATTAACCGGAAACATAGGTTTTGGAAGTGTAACGAGTTGGCAGACTTTAAAAAATTCCCTAGAGTACTCTGTCAGGAATACTGGGCGAGCAAATGAGTGTAACTAAGCAAATGATTTTTTAGAGTTGGGATACTGGACATGAACTGGCAAGAACAGTGGTCAGCAGATAGTGTTGCCACCTCATAGCAAGAGGTTCTCCAATTTCATTCTCAACTGGAGTGTCTTCTGTGCAAAGTCGGCATATCCTCCCTATGACTGTGTGGGTTTTTATGGGTTCTCTGGTTTCCTCCCACATTTCAAAGACATGCATTACATGGACTGGACACACTAAACTGGACATAGGTTTGAGTGTGCACATGGTATTGAAGAATGACAGCAGCAGGATTAGCTACTCAGTGGTGTGAAACTGTGCTCTAGATGGTTGTCACTGTTAAAGTGACACCCTGACTGCAATGTGCAGAAATGGTAAAAGGGGTTGTGGATGGATGGATACTGGATCTGAATTTCCTAGACATAATAAGGCCTTGTTAAGTTTAATTTTGGTGTCAGCTAAAAAAGCAATTACTATACTTGAATAGTGAATATTGACATGCAAAGATAACAGAACAAGACGTTAGATCTTCGGAAAGGGGTAGCAGTAAATTACATAAAAATAAATGTTAACTTTTGCCATCTGACTTTATATTTTTCCTCCAGTGTTTCACTTATTTCAAACTCCTCAATGCACTTGATTCACTTTTCCTCTAAATTACTAAAAGTTATCTCCTCTAATGAAGCTGTACTAAGAACTGTTTTTTTTTTTTGCTGAAAAGGGTACAATTTTTTTTCGCAGCCAGAGCTTTTTCCTCTTTTCTAGCTGATTTTCACTTACCTTCTCCAATTTTTTCTTTGCTGGCATCCAGAAAGGGTAACTACTAGTCAATAACTGACTTTAATCCAATCTGATAATACTTACTGGCTTTTTTTAACATGTTTTCACAGTGGGAGAGCTCTAATCAACCTGTTACTCAGTGTGCAGCCATCATAAAAGTCTGTACCCACCCTTCTTGAGCTGTTTCCTACACCTTCACAAACCAAACAGTACCAAAAACACCAGTACTGAGGGTTGACATCTTCAAAAAATAAATAAATAAACAGGATGTGATAGGATGACAGATTCATCTCCCAAATTCATACCCCATCTCCAGAATACACTACATACTATTAAACAGACTGAAAAGCCAACTTTAAGACCAGTCTGATGGGTAGTCACGTATTCTCCCCAGGCTTATTCTGTATCACTGTCCTGGAGACAAGAAGAGCCATTGGGGCAGGGGGGAGGGCTGGCAAGACATTAACAGTCCATGGCTTTTTAATTTCTCCAAATGTTTTGGGTCTCTAATACCAAGATGGGAATGGACCCCATTCCTAACTCAAAGTATGATGAAATTAGTACTGTTTCAGTCTCTGATGTTAGCCAAAAGTGCTCTTCCCAGCACCTGCAATGTGCCCAGAACTGACTCCTGTAATTCTTACGGAGTTACATGTACAGGTAGCATATCTAAATAAGACTATAAAATTATTTTCTATGACACCCATTGCTCCTACTACTACTGGAACTATCTAGGTATCCTTCTTCCACACCGCCCTTGTTTCTGCCTGCAAATCCTAGTATTTTATGATTTTGTATCTCTCTGTCCCTAAGACACTATAATCAGTGGGTGGAGCAATTTCACTGATCAATGCTACTTTTATCTTCTTTTCATGGATTACTACATCTGTTTTTCTTGCAACTGTTTTCTGAACTGCTGGTAATGGGTGATTATAAGTGATATAAACTTCATCATTCTCTGCATAATGCTTTGTGGCTCATGTTTCCAATGTTTCTCAAGCTACTTCAATTTTCTAATGTTTGCACAATTCCAAACACGACAGTCTTGCCACATTATTATGCTTTTCAGTACACAGGCCCTCTACCATTACTGTATTACACCCAGCAACAAGATGTGCGACTGTTTTCTGTTTTACAGAACCGGCATTTGTCAATTTCTCAAACAGGTTCAATGGACTTTGTAAACCAACATGTAACAGTCCACTACCCTGGGAAGCTAATATTAACCTTTCATCTTCTGGTTTAAATTCATCTCTCCTTAGCCAATCCTGCATTAGATCCTGATTGACATGAAGCTGTTCTAGGAGTTTTCTGTATTTGCAACTATATTTATGCCTTTTCCACATTTCTTTCCTTCTTATTTGATTCTTCTCCTTACATTCTTTCATTGTTTTGTTTGTTTTTCTTTTGTTTTTGGCACCTTCAATTACCTGTCTGATTTTTTGAACATCTTCTGGTTTGATTTCCATTCCTGCTTGACACCAATACGCTTCAGCTAAACTAAGCAGGGACGTCATCTTAGATTCGTTCTCTTCACATTTCACAACTTTTACTATGTTTGGATCTGAGGGGGGTCAGCAGATATAGATGCAGTCCTACGAATACAGATCTATACATGAAATCAATTTTGATGAGGCCCATACCTCCTTCAGAATGGAGAATATAGAACCTTGGTATAAACTGATTTTTATATACCACAAGCACAACGACCACAGCTCACCAGGGCACCAAGGAATCAAGCAAAGACGTGTCAATAACACATAAGTGAAAATTTATTGCAAACAATCCACTGACTGTCAGTGGATTGTTTGCAATAAATTTTCACTTATGTGTTATCGACACGTCTTTGATTCCTTGACTGGTGAGCTGTGGTCGTTGTGCTTGTGGTTTGTGACATTGTGCCCTGCATTGGGATTTTCATCGTATTCTTTGATTTTTATATACAGTTGATATAAAAAGTCTACACACCCCTGTTAAAATGCCAGATTTTTGTGATATAAAAAATGAGGCCACAATAAATCATCTCAAAACTTTTCCCACCTTTAATGTGACCTATAACCTGTACAATTTAATTGAAAAACAAATCGGTTAGAAAGAAAATATATAAAAAATAAAAAATGTACAATAAGCTGGTTGCATAAATGTGCACACCATTAAATTAATACTTTGTTGAAGCACCTTCTGATTTAATTACAGCATTCAGTCTTCTTGGATAGGAGTCTGTCAGCATGGCACATCTTGGCAATATGTGCCCACTCTTTCTTGCAAAAGCACTCCAAATCTGTCAGATTGTGAGGGCATCTCTTGTGCACAGCCCTCTTCAGGTCACCCCACAGATTTTCTATTGGATTTAGGTCTGGATTCCGGCTGGCCCATTTCAAAACTTTGATTTTGTTCTGCTTAAGCCATTCGTTTGTTAATTTGGATGTATGCTTGGGGTCATTGTCATGTTGAAAGGTGAAACTCCTCTTCATGTTTCACCTTTCTAGCAGACGCCAGAAGGTTCTGGGCCAAAAGTGACAGGTATTTGGAACTGTTCATAATTCCCTCCACCTTGACTAAAGCCTCATTTCCAACTGAAGAAAAGCAAACGCAAAGCATGATAGTGCCACACCCATGCTTCACCGTGGGGATGGTGTTCTTTTGGTGATGTGAAGTGTTGTTTTTGTTCCAAACGTACCTTTTGGAATTGTGTCCCAAAAGTTCACTTTGGTCTCATCAGACCATAACACATTTTCCCACATGCTTTTGGGAGACTTTATGCATTGTTTTGCAAATTTTAGCTGGGCCTGGATGTTTTTGCAACCCTACCCCATAGTCCAGACATATGGAGAATACAGGAGATTGCTGTCACATGTAGAACACAACCAATACTTGACAGAAATTCCTGCAGCTCCTTCAGTGTTGCTGTAGCTCTCTTGGCAGCCTCTCTGACCAGTTTTCATCTGGTCTTTTCATCAATTGTGGAGGGACGTCCAGTTCTTTGCAACGTCACTGTTCTCCCATTTTTTTTCCACTTTTTGATGACTGTCTTCACTGTGTTCCATGGTATATCCAATGTTGTGGAAATTTTTTTGTACCCTTCTCCTGACTGATACCTTTCAACAATGATATCCCTTTGATTCTTTGTAAGCTCTCTGTGAAACATGGCTTTTGCTGTAGCAGGCAACTGAGTAAATGTCAGGAAAATTCTACTAGGACAGCTGAAATTTACTTGGGGTTAATTATAGTCTATTTAATTGATGGCAGGTGTGTACCCAAGAAGACTGAATGCTGCAATTAAATCAAAAGGTGCTTCAACAAAGTATTAGTTTAAGGGTGTGCACAGTTATGCAACCAGCTTATTGTACATTTTTTATATTTTTCCCCTAACAGATTTGCTTGGTTTTCAACTGAATTGTACAGGATATATAGGTCACAGTAAAGGTGGGAAAAGTTTTGAAATGATGTACTGTGGTCTCATGTTTTTATATCACAAAAACCCTGCCATTTTAACAGTAGTTTGTACACTTTTTATATCCACGTATCATTTGATAAGTGTGAAGCATTCTTCTTATTTTCCTGTCCAACTGATCCAGTACCTTTGGGGCAGTAAAACAAACTGGTTTACAGCTTGGACTTTGCTCCGAGATGTCAGGGCTGTTTGCAGTATTAATTTTAGTCTTCTAAAATATTCTTTACTGAGCTTTGTTCGCATTTGTTCATGTTTTTTGTCAATCCTTCATCAATACCTAAATATTTATACACTCCCTTTTGCTCACACGTTCCTTTACATCACAATCTTGTCCCACACTGAGATTTTCTTGATCCTACAGCTATCCTGCTTTAAATGTTGCTTTTGCACATTTATCAAGACAAAATGACATTCTTTTATCATCTGAGAAAGTTTTGACTACTTCCAGTTGTGTTTTCAGCTCATCTGAAGAACTATACAGTTTGAAACCACCCACAAAATTAAAATGAAAAGCCTTTAGACTTTGTTGTTGTCTGGGAGCCAAATTATAACTATGACCTAATCTGTTAAGTAGACAGCTTAATGGGTTAACGGCAAGACAAAAGAGCAGCAGTGACAAACAGTCACCCTGGAATATCCTCCTTTGAATTTTTATCGCTGGGATAACAATCTGTCCTTTACTATAACTTAGCTGCTGTTTCATGGTCACTAATGTAACTGATCAATATAGAATGCATCTTATACATCTATAAGCACTCCTTTATCCATCAATCTGCTGTCAAATGCTTTTCTGTATCTGTCCATGCCATACTTGGATTTTTCCCCATTATACAATTCTCCATTATGACTATTTAATAAATAATCTTTTATTCCATATGACTTACTTTTAGCCAGAAGTGAGGTACTGCATCTGGGCCTGGGGTTTTCCAGTTAGGAGCTTTTCTTAATTTTGTTTCAATTTCTCTGGCTGTTACTTCATCCAATTTCATATTCTGTACATTTGAACTTCTTACCGTTTCTCTTACTTCTTCTACCCATTTAGCATCTTTGCTATGTCCCATGGGGTCTTTATAGATATTTCGCCAAAATGTGTCTATTTATTCTTTTACTGGTGGTGTTTCTATTCCTCTTGCTTTACCTCCCAATTCTCTATAAAACTTTTTGGGTTCATTAATAAATTGTTTATTTTGTACTTTTGATTTATATTTATCTACATATTTTCTAAGTTTTTTCTGCCTATGCTGATATCTTTCGTTTATTTGCAGTCGTGCAAAATAGATCTTGGTTTGTTCTGATACCGTGCATTGCTTTCATCACATCTATCTTTCCAAGTATTTTTGTTGATCTGTTCCCTCTTCTCTACCCTTCTACAGTGACACTTCTTGTCTTAATTGTTTTATAGTTTTCCTGTTTGACACTTTCATGATGGCATTTGATTTCTTCCCTTCCTTTCCCTTACTGCCCTGTATTTTTGCAGTAAGACTGTTATTGATTTTGTTGCACAGTAATATATCCTATTTACTTCTGTTATAGCATATAGATTTCTGTTAAAAGCCTTGGTTACTGTGTTCATTTGCTTTATTAGACTTCTAACATTTTGTGTCTTAATGACTTTCTGTAATCTATTTCTTTCATCGATCTTAATATGTCTATCCATCTCTATTAAATCTACAATCTTGCCTTAGATCTTTTTCTTCTAAACTGAGGGCCCAGTCTTTATTCTCCATTCCCTGGGAGCATTCTAAAGAAAATTCCAGAACATCTTCCTGTGACATATTCTCTTCAAACACATCCAGCGTCATCTGTTGCTCTTTCATATGGGAACTCACTGTCCTATCAGTCCACAACACTGACTGTGTCAGAATTGCCACCGTTTCCTGTTCCTTCCCTTGCTGTGTAACTCCAACTGAACTTTTATACTGGTTTCCTGTTGAAGGCTCCAAAGTACCTTCATACAGCAACTAATCAAATGCTTCCCGTTCCACCTGTTTCTCCTTAGTTTGGGTACTCACTGTTCCACCATACTGTGACATTACTAGTTGGATTTTCTATACTAAATCCTGCTTATCACAAGTAATCCATAACCACAGTTTCTATTTCTTTAACTTCATCATTACTAATCCTCTTTTGTACTTTTCCCGTTTGTTTTCTTAACCTGCGTTAGACTTTCTACACTATGTCCTTCACTTCACAGGTATTCCATAACTTGAACTTCTATTTGTTTTCCTCTCCCTTTGTGAGAACTTTTTGCATTGTGAAACTTTCCATATTTGAGTACCTTTCCCTGCATTTTCTACAAAAATTTTTGCAGCTGTTTTTTTTTTCTTTTTGTCTTGATTAGTTTCTCCTTTGCATAAATATTACAGCATATCAGATCTCTTTTTCTTTTCCATGTCCATGTTTCTTTTTTATACCATTCAAAAATCTCTAGATTTTTGTTCTTTGTATTTTCGCACGACCTCAGTCGCTTTTTCTTCCAAATGGCCTAAGATTTCTTGGTCTATATAATGTCTTTCATGAATCTGATGTATTAATGAACACAAATCTGCATTTGAAGCTTTTGACAGTTTTTCCTGTGGAAGTATTTTTCTTTCCTCTAATTTCTCTCTTAAGCTTTTTAAATTTCTTCTATATGGAAATTCTGGGCTTCCTGAATGTTGTCTTTTTCAGCTTTTCCCGGTTAGGGGTCACCACAGCGGAACTCCGGTCCGCTAATGATTGGTAGTTGATTTTTACGTGCCGAGTTACCAGCCCTGACGTACAACCTTCAACGAAGGTACACCCATTCACGCACGTCTCCACGCAGAAGACGCTCTAGCTGAGAATCGAACCGGACAGCGTCTTATTGTGAGGCAACAACACTACCACAGTAATAATACATAATTTCTTATTCTCAATAGTCCACTCTATCATCTTTATGGCTCTTTTTTAGCCCATCAGTTTTTGTGGACTACTACTTCCTTCTACAACAGGGGGCCATCCTTCATACTAAGCCTGGCCTAACCCAACTGTAGGAATGTATCAATGTCTTGAGGTTTTCTACAATGTCATTTTTTCCAGTCCTGGCACCAGTGTTCCTACCAGGATTGGACACTTTTTTTTATTCTCGGACTTGTGCACCCAGCTGTCTTTATTTTTTATCCTAATTATGTCCATGACATAAACCAGTGTCGTCTTCGTAAGATTTTGTAAAAAAAAGGGTCCACCTCATGTGGGTAATTACAAAAACTTGAGGATGAATTCAGTTCCAGCAACACTAGTTTCCTTTGCTTTATCATCTCTCCATCCGGTCCATGGCAGTGCAAGGAACTCACTGCAATAGCAGATATCAACTAACTTTGCTTATCTTGATGTAAGCTCTCTACCTCCAACTCTCTGGTTACCCTACATTTTGTAGGACTGCCTGCTGTGATGTTCCATTATTGGAGATGATTTTGCTTGTAATGTGGGCGATGAAATGGCTTGACAGCCTATCAACCTATAGCACAGATCAGGGCAAAGAATGGAATAAGTTAATTTAGCCTGCATCTTTTAGGTATATATGGGGAGCTACAGTGAGAAGCAGCTTAACATACTGACAAACTCACACAGCATTCATATTCTTCACAGAGGTGCTGTCTTCTCTACTTGTGCCTTCACTCTGACTTGGCAAAGACTTAAATGATGTAATTCTGAACCAAGGGTGGGGGGTTTGAATACCATTTCTGCCACTATAAGGCACACTTATTTAAAGTTAATATTTTGGGGACTCCAAGAACTCTGCTGTCGTTCTGACATTTGTTATCTAAGTTACTCCCTATCAGTGGCAAAGGGGTGAAGATGGGGGCTGGGACAGTGTGTTAAATAATGCTTTCAGGAACAGGTCAGTACACTTCTAGAACTGCCGCATGTTGTCAGAAGTATTTCCACAGAAGTGCTATCTGAAAGTACACATTGGACAGCTTGTAAGGTTGTTTTACCTAGGAAACACTACAGGAGAGCAAGCTGCAAACTTGAGTAACACTTATTTCCCATAAGGAAAGGAGAGTGTTCTATTTGTACAACTTACTTTAAACAAAATTCAGGGGAATTGTGGGGGGATAACTCTGACAGCTTCTGTCTTGAACAAAAACACTAGAAGAAGCTAAAAT
The DNA here is from genome assembly GCF_019279795.1 of Protopterus annectens. NCBI lineage: Eukaryota > Metazoa > Chordata > Ceratodontiformes > Protopteridae > Protopterus > Protopterus annectens. The sequence continues at coordinate 502,814,379 of NC_056750.1, forward strand.
ATACACACCTTTCATTTTTACATGGAATTCTCCAAGACGATTCTCAAGTTCAGTCTCCAGCACACACATGTTCTGGGGGAAAAAAGAATACACAAAAACAAAACAAAGTGTCACTTCATTTTAATTAAAAAATAACATTTCTCAGCTCAGTGATGAAAATTAAAATAGCCTGCATTTAAAAATAATTTTCTAGGGCACGAGGTTCAGCTACACATCACAAAAGCCTTGCCATCCCAATCAGATCTCCTCTTCAAAACATTTTCTATGAAGCACGAACAAGCACTTACTTGCTCAGATTGTATAAGAAGTTCCTTCCTCTCACCTTCAATGAAATCTGTCACATACTTCTGTAAAACTATAGTCAGAAAGTACAGTTGTGTACACTTACCATAAATGTAGATGTTCGAGTGTATTCACTGTTGCAGTCATTACATTTGGGTAATCCTGCTGGCGAGTTGCCCTCAGTCGGCCTGAATTCCAAAGTCTTGGGTCCTGCGTCGGTTGATGTCACCCATTCCCTGACGTCAGGTCATCAGGGGTATAAAAGATGCAGCCGACGCTATTTTCTTCAGTTTTTCTTGCCTCAGATATCAGGTGCCCCCTAAAGGGTAGCGATAATTTTATATATATATATATATATATATATATATATATATATATATTTATTTATTTATAAAAACACATGCACCAATATAAACTTCACCTTTATCTACAAGCAAATACACCACATAGGTTGTATAAATCAGAGAAGGAAAGATAAGTTCCAGCAGAAATAAGGGGGATGGTGGGTGGGTAACCTGGACTGCAGCAGTGAATACACTCGAACATCTACATTTATGGTAAGTGTACACAACTGTACTATGTTCTTCATGTTTCACTGTTGCAGTCATTACATTTGTGTAGAGTCCCAAAGCTATGGTTGGGAGGCTGGAGCTAAACAGCATTAGGAGCGGCTATGAGGCCCTGCAAAACTGCAGTGGCAAAGCCTGCCCTGGATTTAGAGTAGAGTGGCAGATGACAATGCTTTGTAAAAGTGTGCACTGAACTCCAAGTAGCAGCTTCTAAAATGTCTTTGGTTGGCACTCCCCTAAGAAAGGCTGCTGAAGTGGCTGCAGCTCTGGTTGAATGTGGCCTAATGCCCTTAGGCACTGGTTTGCCATGCTGTAAATAGTAGAAACGAATGCAGTGGTCTATCCACTTTGAAATAGTCTGCTTGGAGATAGCCTTTGCTTGTGATCCTGCAGCATATGCCACTAGTAATTGCTCTGTCTTCCTGAAAACATTGGTTCTGTCCAAATAGAATCTAAGCTGTATGTGTATGTCCAAAGAATGCAGAATTCTCACCCCCTTGTTCTGTGGATTTGGATAAATAGTTGGCAAAAGAATAGTTTGGTTAAGGGCCACACTAGACACCACCTTAGGCATAAATGTTGGGTTTGTCCTCAGAGAGACCCTGTCTGGACAAAACATGATAAAAGGTTCCACAGCCATGAGTGCCTGTAGCTCTGATACCCGTCTTGCAGAAGTTATTGCTAGGAGCAGAGCTGTTTTCCAAGATAAGAACTTTATATCAGCAGTAGCAGCTGGCTCAAAAGGAGCCAGGGTGAGTTTTTCCAAGACATAGTTGAGGTCCCATGCAGGTATTGGTGATCTCCTTGGAGGCCTTAAGTTTTTGGCTCCTCTGTGGTACTGCCTTAATAAAGGATGAGAAAAGAGTGGTGGCTCTGTATTGTAATGAGCCGAAATGGCAGAGGCATGAATTTTAATTGATGAAAAAGACAGGCCTTTGTCCAGCATCTCAGTTAAGTATTGCAAAATCTGAGGAATATTTGGTACAGCTGTATCAGTTCTTTGTGTCTGGTTCCAAGCACAAAATCTCTTCCATTTTCCAGCAAAAGATTTTCCAGAACTAGTCCTTCTGGCTTCCAAAATGACATCCATCACAGCTTTACTGAGAGGTGTGCTTTGTATGCCTACATTATCCGCCATGCTGCCAGGTTTAGAGTCCTGAGTTGGCTGTGCAGGATCTGATTGTTTTGTTGGGACAGCAGATAAGGAATTTGAGGTAAGGTCCAGGCTGGGCATTGAGACAAGTTCCTTAAGATCGGATACCAGTACTGGTGGGGCCAGTCTGGGGCAATCAGTATCATCTTTGGCTTCTCCTGTCTGACCTTTAGGAGTACCTTGGGGAGGAGAGGCAGAGGAGGAAAGGCATATACTGATAGATTTTTCCAGCTGAAAGATAGGGCATGCACTTTCCATGCTTGTCTGTGATAAGTCATTGTGCAGAATCTTTTTAGTTGGTAGTTGTGAGGGGAGGCAAATAGATCTATGTCCAGGCATCCCCATTTCCTTGTTATCATGCTGAAGACTTGTGATCCAGCTGCCACTCATGGGGATCCACAAGGTTTCTGCTTAGTTCGTCTGCCAGAGTATTTTCCTTTCCTGGCAGGAATTGTGCCTGCAGATGAATTTGGTAAGTCAATGCTGTGTCCCACAAAGCCATGGCTAGTCTGCAAAGAGGGTAAGAATGTGTGCCCCCCTGCTTGTTTATATACCACATGACCATGGTGTTGTCTGTCTTTATCAGTAGTCGGTCCGGCTGAAGTAGGTCCTTGAAGGCTGTCAGGGCATTTTGAACAGCTAGCATCTCTTTTTGATTGATATGTAGATGGATTTGGTTTGTGGACCATGTGCCCTGAATGCATCTTCCTGCCATGTGGGCCCCCCAGACATAATCTGATGCATCCGTTGTTAAGTTTTGCCTGGCTGGGTGTAAAGTGAATGGCTGTCCCTTGTTCTGGTGACAAGCCTTCGCCCACCATCGAAACTCCTGTTGTAGGCAGGGAATGAGAGTAATCATTGTTTCCAGGCTGTGGCAATGTTGAGTCCAAACACTTTTTAGGTACCACTGAAGTTTCCTCATATGCAGTCTTGCATATGGAATTAGTAGGATGCAGGATGCCATGAAACCCAAAGCCTGCAGAATTTTTCTTGCAGATTACTGGGCCTTTGCTGCCAATCTTTTGAAATAGGTAGTCAGTTGCCTTTGTTTGTCTGGCGTGAGATAAGCCATCTGGGCAGTTGTATTTAAGCTTGCACTAAGGAATATTATCTCTTGAGAGGGTATTAGTTTTGATTTCTTTTCGTTGACTGTGTACCCTAGGCATGTTAGTACAAACGCCAGATGCTGTAGAAGAATGTCCTTGTTCTCTGCTTGAATTAGGCAGTCATCCAAGTAAGGATATATTTGTATTCCTCTTTGTCTGCAGAATGCAATTACTGGTGCCAGGCACTTTGTAAAGACCCTGGGCGCAGTAGTTAAGCCAAAGGGCAGTGCAGGGAATTGGTAATGCATTGAGCCATCCTTGAAACTGAGGTATCTTCTGCATGACTGTGTGATTGGGACATGCAGGTATGCCTCTTTTAGGTCTAAAGTCACAAGCCAAGCCTTCGTGCCCAGCATGGGCAGAAGCTGCTGCAAGGTCAACATTTTGAATTTTGGTATATCCAGGAATGTGTTTAGAATAGACAGGTCCAGTATTGGCCTCCAGGCTTTGTCCTTTCTAGGTACCAAGAACAGTCTCGAGTAAATTACTTGTCCCTGCTCTTGCTCTGGTACTTGTTGAATGGCCCTCCATGTCCATGAGGGATGAGACTTGTTTTTGTGCCTCTGCCCATTGATTTTTTGGCAGATCTGGCCAGCCATTTGCCTTTGGCAGGGTATGGAAGTGAAACTTGTAGCCTTGTGACACTATGTCTAGAACCCACTTGTCCTGGGTTATAATGTGCCAGTTTTGAGAAAAAAGTGCTAGTTTTCCCCCTAAGGGTGCTGCCAGGAAATAAGTGCTTGGTGCAGGCAGGGGGAAGTCATTGGGACTGTTTCCTGTAAGGTTGTGATTTGTCTTCTCCACTTTTGGAGGTAGTAGAATCCCATTGCTTTGACCTGTATGAACCTTGTGCCTCGGATCAGCCTCTTGGGCGTCTGGATCTGCCCCTTTGAGGTCTGTCTGACACAGAAAATGACCAATTCTTTGTAGGCCAGTGTCTACTAAACCTAGGTGGCTGTATTTGTAAAAATTCTTTGATAGTTTGCATAGATTTAGCTTTGTCCTCCATTTTCTTTAACACCTCTTCTGCCTTAACACCAAACAAAGTATCATGCTGTAAAGGTACATCTAATAATTTAACTTTGACATGATCAGGCAGATTTTGTTCCTTTAACCAAGCATGCCTCCTAATTACAGAACCCGTAACTGCGGCCTTGCAGGAGGCCTCCAGAGAATCAAAACCACAATGCAAAGTATGCTTTCCAACTTGTTCAGCTGCATGCAATAAAGACTGTATTTCCTTGTTTTCAGCACATTCAGAGTTCAACAACATTTTCTGTTTAAGCAATGCCTGACATGTTGCTGATATTTGAGCATATGAAACTGACAGTTTAAGGCCCTTATAGCCAAGGTAGCAGATGTGTAAACCTTTTTCCCCCATCTATCCAGTGCCCTAGAATCTCTGTCAGAGGGGTAGGTTTTTTTGCAGCAGAAGCCTTAACCCCTTTGGGACCCTGTGAAATAGCTTCTGGGTCTGCAGCAGGGTTTTTGAAAAGGAATTTATGATAGTCAGGAACCCTGTAATATCTGTCAGGCTTAACAGGAGCTGGAGGTAAGGAGTCAGGGGTCAGACTAGACTCTGAAAACACATCATCTACAATCTCTAACACAGGTGGAATGGCTAGAGGCCTGTGTTGAGGTAGTAAAAGGAAGTCCCTGAGCCTCTTTTTAGATTCTGAAAAATCTTGGCTCTCCCAGTGGAAGTGCTCCCTCATGGTATGTAAGCTTTCCCCAAAAGAATAGTCCTCAGAAGGAGAAGCTGAAGGAATAGATTCTTCAGCATCTGAATCCTCATAGGGTGGAAGAGAATATTCCTGATCAGAAGAGGAATCAGAAGAAATAGAAACCTGATCTGAAGATTCATATTCTGTCTCTTGCCTAGGCCTCTTATCAAGAGGGGGGTGGGAACCCCTGATCAAGGTAATCAAGTCTTTAGCCATTTTGAGCATCTGTTTTTTGGGCATGGAGGCCTGTCCATGCGGCTCTTGAGTTTGTTTCTTTGTCTTTGAAGGTGCTTTAGTCTTTGCCTTTTAAGCTGAAGTTGGTTCAATGTATAGATGTTTAGGTCTGAAAACACCCTCAGAAGCCGGTGCCTGCTCAGCGGCTCCGGACCCATCTGAAGGAATAGTGTCTGAGGCTCCAATACCTTAAGTTTCCAGTGGCATAGCCGACTCCATGTGGGAGTCGATAGCAGCCTGTGACTCTAAGTAGCGGGCGTCAGGGGCTGCGAAAGCGCCTCACTGAAAACTGGTGAACCGGCGACTGGCTTAGGAGAAGCTTCATCGTCGGTTTTGGGCCTCGGTTGTCTATCTTTTTCTTTTTCCTTGCATTTTTTGTGAACTCCAGTAGTCGGATGGCTATCCAACGACATTTCTGGATAATTAAACCTTTGTCCAAAATAGTTTAATGCAAAATCATACCGACACTTGATAGTGCGTTGGTTAAATCTAGCACAAAACCGACAACCTGAAACGTTATGGTCAGGGCCTAGGCAAGGAATACAGTAAGAATGAAAGTCCTTATGAGATATTTCCTTTCCACAAGAAATACAATTATTAACTTTTTCTGACATCGGTCTGGAACAAGAAAAAAGTTTCCCCAACGGGGTTCTTAGCTTTAATGAAGACTTCGGATCTGAAATTCGAACACGAAAATCTCAGGAGTCAGCCGACTGGCACTTGCAAACTGCTTCTGCTTCGGCCACCGCGCAGCAAGAAAGACAGAAGAAAATGGCGTCGGCTGCATCTTTTATACCCCTGATGACCTGACGTCAGGGAAGGGGCGACAGCAACCGACGCAGGACCCAAGACTTTGGAATTCAGGCCGACTGAGGGCAACCTGCCAGCAGGATTACCCAAATGTAATGACTGCAATAGTGAAACACGAAGAACATCTATGAGTGGACTGCCCCATTCAAATTTATTCAGATTTGATCCCCTTGTCATCCTTGTTCTCCTCTCATTAAGCAACAGCTAAATACAGATATTTTACTGAAAACTGAAATAAGTATTTTTTTATTTTTCTCTTCTCCACTGTGTGGTGACCTTAGAGACGACCATATAATCGTGTGTGTATGTGTGTGTGTGTGTGTATGTATGTATGTATGTATGTATGTATGTATGTGTGTGTGTGTGTGTGTGGGGGGGGGGGACTGGCCCAAGATTAAAACACACACTAAAACTACTACTACTTTGTTTTTTCAGATGAAGATCTTTATAACACATTTTGGAACCATCAGAGAACATCAGTGAGCCCAATTTCCCTAACTCAGTTGCTATCTGGATACTCTTTTGTTGATTTGATGGGTGACAAAAAGTGGAAATTTCCACTCCCAAGGTCTCCACTTCAGCTATTTTCCCTCAACTTTCCTCTTAGTGCTAACATGCTGTAAATGTCAGTATACCACCCCTCCCCAATGAGATGAATGCTGTAAGTCTGCTTACTGATCCCTTAAATCCTCCCAAGGCTTCTAACACCTATGGAGTTCTAGTATTCCCTCTGAATCAAGAAAGTACAGTTGTACAAGTCCTTATTATTTGCATCACAGATGTTCAAATTCCTCACTCTCATGACATTTTGGGCTATCTACCAAAGTAACCCAGTACTGGCCTAATTTCAAAAGCTTAGACTCTGCACCCTTTCTCTCTTGTTGGAACAGATGACTGGCTGAGCATTATCCTGCAAGAGCCTTCAGCTATCAATGGAAGTGAGTGGTTAAGCTTTTTTGCTTGCACAAACAAGGACAGAATAGTACCTGAAGGCAAAATCATCTAGCAAGAGTAAATCTGAAGGAAATCACAATACCATATAAATACCAAATCCAACAACTGAATCAAAGAGGATAAAACCCATTTCAACTATGCACAGACTGGAGGATGGTAGGTGTGAGGGTGCTGCCACTGAGATACTGAGAAATTCAAACTTCTACTGTTGAAAGTAAGCAGGATTTACAAAGCTATACTAAGTTCATCATTCCAACTGCTTCCGTGGCATTTTGTGTATATTCCCAAAGCTTACCCTACCCGGGAGGTGGAAGGATAAGGATCCTGCAGCGCCTGGGAAAAAGTCTTAGCAAAGCATTCTCCAGATGCTGAAAAGAAATCAATTTTTTAGTGCTTTGTGATGGTATGAACAAAAGACCAGGTTGCATCTTCTAAAATACTTCGACACCATCCCTTTCCAATATGCCACTGAAGAGACCAACGCCCTACCTTGCCTGAAAGAGATTTACCATGGTGAGAATAACAGAAGAAAAAGCACTTGACAGCCATCATGCAACAGTTTGCTTAGAGATGGGTTGACCTTTCATAGCTCCCATACAGAAGACAAACAGTTGCTCAGCATTCCTAAAGGGCTTTCTTCTGTCAAGGTAGTACCTGAGCTGCCTGTGCACATCCAAGGTATGTAGAATGTTTTCTACCTTGACTTTTGGATCAGGGTAGAACATTGGGAGACTGATGGCCTGAATCAAGGTAAATTCAGAAACAACTTTAGGCATTAATGATGGAATAGAGCGTAACACAATCTGACCTTGTGAAAATTCAGATGGGGGTGCCCCACCATGAGTGCTTGCAGCTCAGAGACTCACCTTGTAGATGTCAGAGCAATCAGTAAACGTCTTCCAAGTAATGAACCATAAATCAGCCCAAAGAGATGGGTTCAAAAGGAGGCAAGGTCAATTTCTCAAGAACAAAGCTGAGATTCCAGGGAGGAAGAATTTGCTTTTGAGGGGGGGGTGTCTTGCATGCAACATAAACTGTTTGATCACAAACAGAGATGGATTCATGGGTACATAAGCTGAGACAGCTGCAAGATGTATTTTGATAGAAGTATATAACAAACCATTTCTAAGTAGCTCATGCAAACATTTCAAAACCAGAGAGATCAAAACCCTTTCTGGGCCTCTTGTGGCTGGATAGGCACCACCTAGAAAACCTCTTCCACTTGTAAATGTAAGATTTTCTAGTTGCATGTTTTCTTTCCTCCTGAAATACATGCTGCACCTCCTCTTGGAATAAGTGCCAAAATGTATTAAAATAAAAGTGTACCATTCAACCCTGAAGCTGTGTGAGCAGATCCAGTCTATGAGGAAGCTTGTGGTAACTGCCCTAGGCCAATTCCATTATAAGGGAAAACCAACTTTGTCTGGGGCAAGGGGGGGGGGGGTTACCACAATATTTGGTAATTCTCTTTAGAAGTACTTTGGGAATCAGTGAAAAGGGTGGAAATGCATACAGGAACATTCCATGACTGTGGGAATGATAGAGCATCTTTATTCCAAGCATAGCTGCAAGATGCCCTAAACAGAAGTTTTTTAGTTGTCCATTTTTAAAGATGTCGAACAGATCTACTTGACGTGCTCCCCACATATGGATCAAGTCCTGGATGATTCCACTTATGAGGGTCTGTCCAGGATCTACCTAGTTTGTCTACCACTATGTTTTACTCTGACAAAATGTATGAGACCCAAAGAGTCAGAAAATGCTGTAAAGTCAGCTCCCAGGCCATCAGTGCCAAACGGCAAAGAGAGTATGTCCTTATACCCATTTGCTTGTTCGGGTACCCCATCACAATAGTGTTGTCAGTGACTACTAGAAGAGGACCTAGAGTCCCATAACTGGTGAAACATTTTTAAGGCATGAATCACTAACAACATTTACTTTATGTTTATGTGTTTTGGAATATCCTGAGGATTCCACAGGCCTTGCTCTTGAACTCCCATGCACTCCCCATGGAAAATCTGAAGAGTCCATCTGGACAGAGTGGACTGGGTTCTAAGGAGAGAAAGGGAGTCCTGGATTCAGAGACAGTTGATCTCTCCATCACTTCAGTTCCTGTGTCACAAATCCTAGTACTGGTACCTGGAAATCCAAAGGATGAAAACGCTGGGTCCAGTGATACTTCAAGTACCACTGAATTTTTTCTCATGTGTAGTCTGGCTAGTGGTATCATGAGGATTACAGATGACATGAGGCCTAGAATTTTGAGGATCTCTTTTGCTGAAGTCATTCATCCAGAGGATCAGATCCAAGAAATTGCCGTGATAAGTCAGAACTTTGTCTTCTGGCAGTAAGGACATCCTTTTTATTGCGAATATACAACACCCCATAAAAACAATTCATTGAAAGGGTGTGAGGAAGGACTTTTGAAGGTTCAGTTTAAAGCCCAGGTGTGAATGAAGGGATAACCTCAACTAAGGGCTTCAAGCACCTTGATACAAAATCTGCACAAATCAGCAAGTCATCTAAATAAGGAAAAATGTGGATGCCTAGGGTTCTGTAACAGGCAACCAATGGGACCATACACTTTGTAAACATTTGAGGTGCAGTAGAGAGCCCAAAGGGTAATACAGAAAAGCTGATAATTTAAGCCAGACATGGCAAATCTCAAAAAATTCTTAAAACTGGGAGCAAAAAGATTATTATAAGTGCCCTTGATCTTTAGAGTCACCATGAAAAAGTGGTCTGGAAGCAATGCTAGGACTGACTAAGGTGATCATTTTGAATTTCTGAACTTTTATAAAGTTAAGTTCAAATCTAGGATAGGTCTCCAGAAGAGCTCCTTTTTGGTAGTAAAATGATCCTGGAGTAAAATCCTTTACCTTTTTGTTTTATGACCTCTGCTTCTACCATGTGATGGAGCAGTGGAGGAAACTGCTCTGTCTGGTCTGGGAGGTGGGGGTGAATTCCCCTAAAAGGTGGAAGATTTGAGTATCCTCTCTGAATTATTCTCAGAACATAGTTGTCTGAGACTATCTGCAGCCAAGATGCACTGTTGAGAGACAGCCTAGGGAAAGGAAGAGAAGAAAGGGTAAGGGGGTGGGGTGGGTTAGGGATGTTCTGCGACTCAGCACAGTCATTCTTTTGTACAGGATTGACACTTTTTGGAAAGGAACCGTCTTCTTTGGTTTTGAAGAATTATCATCCTTCCATTTTTGTATCCCTATGTTTTACTTGGCTGGGATTTTGTTTGTTCTGCCACTTGAAGGATGACGTCTTGTTTTGGGAGAACTTGGGTACATTAAAAATCCTAGATACCCCATGCGTTAATTTGCTTTGATCATCCCACTGTTTAAGAGTCTATGTAATAGAGGTTTCAAACAACAATTCAGAACTTAAAGGTGCATTCAAACTTTTGGCTTTTAAATCATCATAGAAGTTTCGATTACATGACCAAGTATATCATCTCAAAACAACAGAAGCAACATTTCTTGATAGTTCAAGTGCACATTTCAAACACACCTGTCAAAATGTGTTTCGAAACGTGAGTCAAATTAGAAATAATTTCATTCATGAAAGACTTTTGCTCTGCAGGAAGGATGCAGCAAAATCATCCAAAAAGTACGGAAACTCTAAAATAAATTTCCATATATAGCCTTGATAACTTAACATTCTAAAGGCTAGATTACTGGAAAAAGACATCATTTTGCCCTGAAGAACATTTCCTTCTTTATTAGGGACCAATGGATTAGATGAAGCCAATGTTTTTTTATTTGAGCAAGCAGCTGGGGAGACCACAGCTGGATCAGCAACTTCTCATATCCAAAAAAGATCCTATATTTTCTTTGAGGCTTTTCAGGGGCTACTAGACTAGATATTGGTATCCAACAGGCAGCTTTATAAACATCTTTCAAGGCTGGTAAGAGAGGGGGATAGCCACAGAATCAGGCATCTCATCCTGTATAAGGTTGTATAACCTGTATAGCTCGATGTAGTTCCTGACTACTCCCAAGCAAAATCACTAAATCTAGCAATCATTTGAGGAAAAGTGAATACTTGCTTGGGACTTAAGCTCAGGTTCACCATCCTAAGAATCAGAGTGACTGGACTTAGTGTTAACTAGGAAATCACTATTGTTCTCCTCAGATTCTTTATCATTCTCTGAAACAATAGAAAGCCTCTAGTCACACTGCTGTGTAATCTCGGATTTGGTGTACATAATTAGCGGGGGGGGGGGGGGGTGCAGTCTAGAATTAGTTATCTGAAGAATACTCTTAGCCAAAGAAACCACATCAGCCTTACCAAATAGTTACAATCTGATTATCAGCTATATGATGAACTTCTGTTTCCTTTTCTTGTGAAATTCACTACTACTACATAAAATATCTGGAGACAGAGAATTATGTCTGGAAAGGGGTGTCTTATTCCAGACTACTCCTGCACTTAAAGGGTTTGGTTACTCCACACCTGTTCCAGCTACTGATACTGCCTTGGAGGATGTGTTTAACCCCTGTTCCATAGTGACCACAAAAGTGACACTACAGGGAGTTGTGGCAAAAGGAAACTGGACTGTGGACTGAGCTATAGTCCTCACAGAATCACTACCCGTATGCTGAGGCATATTTTTAATTTGTTTTCTCTCTTTAGGTGTAGCCAGATTTGATAGGGGTGGGTGGACTGTACCAGAGCTAGGATCCAGTTAGTGGAGAGAACACCAGTCAGAAAAATAAACTGACAGTACTGGATAATGTATCACAATAAGCACTTAAACATTTCTAGTAATAAATATGACCACCACAAACTAAACTCTGCCAAACTATGACATTATTCCAAAAAACAGTTTGACATGTGTTCAGAATTCTTTTACAACTGACAGAAGTTTAAGAATTTCCAGTACATAAAGTTTTAGTGACAAAGCAACCAATGTACCAAACCAGTGTTAAAAATTAGCTCCACACACTGTAACCATGTTAAAATGCCATACAATAATTTTAACAGCAATTTAAACTATACTTTCTTGTCAGAGAGGGTAATATCTTACAATGATGTTGTTTGTCTTTTCGGCTTTTCCCAGCTAGGGGTCGCCACAGCAGAACTCCCATCCGCTAATGATTGGCAGTAGATTTTTTATGGTGCCGAGTTGCCAAACCGACGCCCAACCTTCAGCGAAGGCACGCCCATTCATGCATGTCTTTCGGAGGCCACTCGACCATGGGGAGGACATGCAGACTCCACACAGAAGGCACTCCAGTCGTGAATCGAACAGGAGAACCTCTTGCTGCAAGACAACAACGCTACCGCTGTACTACCGCGGCTATAGGGTAATATCTTACAATCTGATGTGAAAAAGACAGCAAAATCTTACATATAGTAAATAATGTATAAATGCTGAAAAAGTCCAAGTTTTGCAATATTTTCCTGTCAAAGGATGAAATTAAAGCAGAAACACATTCTGACTGCATGAGACGGTCCTTAGTGTTTAGCAGCAGACATACACACTGTGCTTCTGAGAGAAATACGGAAAGACACCAAATAAATACATCTACAAGCAGTAAGTGGGAATTACATTAAGTAGGAATTACAGTAAACAGTTACAGAAATAATATATACATTTATATGTTATATTTTTATGTGTGTGTGTGTGTGTGTGTGTGTGTCATATATATATATATATATATATATATATATATATGGGTCGATGTCAGAAGACAAAGTTCATAAGACTGAAAATCAAATTATCTAAAACTCAAAATATTGAAAACATTCTTAATGTAGGGGGAAGCTCCTCTGCACCCCTCATGTAGAGGGCTGTACCCTCACACCCATACTAATTATTATCTATCAACTCCAAGATTGCACAACAGTGGAGGAGGGGCAAATTCCATTTTAAAAACTTTGAGTTTTAGACATTTTCATTTTCAGTCTTTTGAGCTTTCAATCTTCTGAAGGGGACCCATAAACATAAAAGCAGAAAGAGAATAATAAATCTTATAATAAAATGAAAGGGAGTCACCATATGAGGTTTATCTGAGCAATAAGCTAAAACAATCAGCACTGGATACTCTGAAGAGTCAGAGGACCTTCTTTGGATGGCAGAAAAAGACTGATCACTCACTTCCTGTCACAGATTGAAGGCTTCCCTCTTGGGATATGCTTAGCCAATCAGCTGTCAAAGGAAGAGAGAGGAAGGGGAATTTGAGCTTTCGAAAGCTGGGCAGTACTGGGTTACCTTGGCAGATAACCCAACATTTCACTGAGGCAGTGGGAATGATTAACATTCACAACTGCTTTGCACATATAGGCTTTCTGTAACAACTTTGTTATTAGGGGAAACGGAGAAAAGGCATTCAGGAAACTAAGTGGCCAAGTATAAACTAGAACATCTCTTGGTAGCTGTCCCTGTTGAGAGATGACGGCAAAGTATATGCTGCATTTTAAATGGGAGGGAGATGCAAAGAGGTTGCAGCAATGCTGGCCCCAGTAGCTGAAATCTTCTGCTATCACTGTCCTGTTTTGGGACCACTTGTGAGGCATAAGAATGCACTTAATCAACCTATCTGCTGGAATACTAGTTTGACCTGGTATGAGCATTGCTATAAGAAAGCTTTGTCAAGACGCTGCTCATTATGATACTCTCATTGCCTCTCAATATAGGGGGCAAGAACAGGTTCCCCCATGCTTGTTGTTGTACCAGATCACAGAAGTGTGGTCTGTCAATCTGAATGTGTGGATAAAAATCACACCATGCGGAAGGAAGTCCTTAAGTGTCTGTAATGTTAGGAGGACTGCCTTATCTTCAGACTGTTGATATGAAGATGGGCCTTAGGCATTTCCAAGTTCCTAACCCACTGTCCCTTCAGAATACACCCCATCCCAATATGGAGACTTCTGTGGTAACTGTGGCCATGGGAAGAGCTAACATAAATGGTTGTCCCCGGCATATCCAGGGGGAAATTCATCCACCAAAATATGTGATGGTAACAAAGTAGACTAACCAAATCGGATAAGGAAGGAGGGTTGCCTATGACCCTCATGAAGAATCCTGCATAAAGAATGGCACTATTGAAACCACCACAGAACCCAGTAATCAGAGAATTAGACACACTGGTGGTCTGTGTGAGCTGAAAACATTCTGTGCTTGTTATTAAAGAGAATGATTGTGACAGTTTTGCTATTTCAAAGACTGCGTATAAATGGCAGCCTATGAATTCCAAGGACCGTGTCTGTTGCAAATTTGACTTTTCAAAGTTTAAGGTGATACCCAAGGATTGACACAAGTGGATAATGTAGTCCCTTGCTAGGATTATGGATTCCTTTGTGTTTGCAGTGAGGAGCTACTTGCTCAGGTATGGGTAGACTCGAAAAGCATGCAGTCTGAGACGTGCTGTTACTACAGTCATGCATTTGGGGAACACCCAAAGGGCTGTGGTGACACCAAATGACAAAGCTCGGAAATGATTTGAAAAGGATTATCAAAAATATACAGTTCTCCCTTCCTGAAGACAGAAGAATGGACTGCACCATAAACATTCAGATTTTTTTTTTTTTAACACGTGTTTAAGTTGCTGAGGTCCTTGTTCTTCAATGGGACTTAAAAGAACAGACTCTAGATCCTCTTTTTTTCCAACTGCTGACAGTTTTCTTGGGTTGTGTCACTTCTTTGAGAAGGTGATACATCGGGAAGGGTTTTGTAGGATAGAGTTGGTATGAACAGAAATGCTATTATATAGCCTCTGGATCTAATTATCTTCGCCCAAAGAATCCTGTGTGATAGTCATCCAGTTTTGAAGATGACATGACAATCATTCTGCAATTGCCTCCAGAGGGGAGCAGGCAAGTATATTTTGAAGAACATTGCTAGGGTTTTATCAGAGAAGGAGCCTCTAAATCCTTGATTCCGTGAACCCTCCCCATCTACACCCAAGGTGGCCTCCTATGGATATCACCCTCTAGAAGTGTGTGTGTGTGGGGGGGGGGGGTTCTGTTAGAGCAGGAGTTATAGGTAAAAATGCTGAGTTTATTTGAACCAGAGGCACTTTCCTCACCTTTGAATCCTAGAATAAGATTGTTGCAGATTAGAAACACAAATTCCAGTGGCAGAAAGTGGTTTGCCCTCTTGCTAACTCTTTCACAATTTGTCTAACTTTTGGACCAGAGAGAGAGATGATCTATCACAGGCAGCATTCAGGAAAGAAGCTTTAAAGGTGTCCATAAAACCATATAACCTCAGCTACGAATGATGACAGACAGCAATGCCAGTGCCTGCTGCCTCAGCTGTACCTTTGGCTGTATTAGAGATTTGTCTCATGGTAATATGAATGATTGACAACACAGCATCCAGTTGAGTTTCCACATCTTCCTAGTGTCAGAAATTGGAAGCTTCCTGAAGGGAATCTATTATTTGCCTTGCTAGTTCCTCTAGAACCTGGTAATGTGAGAAATATAATTCAATGCTCTAAAGGAAAAGGTCATCATAGATAAACATGCTTCCAGAAATGATCCTCCACTCTGGATTCCTTGTTCGGCTAATGGACCATGGAGCTCTCCTCTGACAGCTCTTTTTGGTGGATATTACAATCACAACTGAAACAGGTCATTTACTCCAAAATAACAGTCCTTGAGTAGGAAGAGCACCTTACTTAGCTTGTGAAGTATTGGTTCTAACAAAAAAGGGTCCTGAAAGGGCCTCTGCAAAATCACACAGATGAAGTGATCAGCAGGAAGAACCACCCCAGGTAGTAGATGCACCAGCTTCAAAAGCTTTGATAATACCTCTTAATCCAAGGAAGGTGTACCAGTGGGTCAATTTCCCCTTTGTCTTAGAAATTCTATTAGTTCACCAAAACTGGTGCCCTCAGGGGGAGTTCCAGGAGACCCTTCACATACACTGAAATCAATGTTCTTTGTCAGAGATTCTTGTTCTTGAAGAGAAGCCAAGTACCTCCTTATACACTTACACCTTGTGTTCTCTTCAGATGGGGATATTGCTGAAGAGTCAGACCTGTCTCTGGTCCCTTGTGGAAGAGAAGGATCTAAGCCATCACAGCAGGACTGTCAGTGGAAATGATGAGGAGCGATGATGGCTACAGATACATTGGGTAGTCTGGCGACGGGAACCAATGTAATTATAAACATCCCCTTCCAGTGTCGAATGCTGAGCTAAGCTCTTCTCAAAGGACTCAAAAGCTGATATAAGAACTGAAGAAAAGGGAAAGGCATTCTCTCTCTCTCTGATCCAAAACCAACTCAGAAATAGAAGGAGCTGAAGAGTGCATCCCCAGCACCAAATAACAGTCAGATTCAAGGCAGAGACAAACACTGAGGTGTTGAGGGCTGAGGCACCCAGCCTTGGATAAAGATGGAATCAAACATATTGAATTAACTCTGATCACAGCTGAACTGGCGCTGTGGCCCCTCAGCTCCAGAACCCACCTAGCTCAGTAGGCTTTGGAGTTAGAAAGGATCAAAGGAACTGCTGGTGAAGACTGCAGTACTGCTTACACCAACAAGAGAGACTATCAGCAGAAACTTTGACTCCAAAACCACCAGTTCCAAGACTGGAACTGGGAAAGCAGCAAAAGTAAGGGGACTAGAAAGGTGAGCCTGTCAAGTGAAGGAACAGCAGACGACTCCCATATCTATCTGAGCCTTCACAAAGGCTCTCATCATCAATTCCCAGTTGATATTTTCTAAACTCCTGGAGGATTTGACACACCTAATGGGTGCTGCGGAAAATGGCCTGGAGCACATAAACCTTAAAGGTTCCCTTTCAGAAGACCATCAGTCTGGAAAATAAACTCACTTAGGAGGAAAGATCTGAAATACCAATGGCCTCAGAGTCACTGGAGGATAATATCTGTGGTTGGGGTTGAGTAGGATCTGAAAATTATAGAACCAAAGGAGGAAATAATCCTGAAAAACTGGAAATCTTAAGGGCCAGAGCAAATAATGGTGGGTGTCTGTGGACTTTTCCCTTTTATCTTATCCTTTTCTTGGCTATTGTCTCTGCCATTATCTTTGGCCTCTCTAATTTTGTCTTGTCATTTTCTTTATCTGTATACTTCAAAGAATGCTTCTCAACTTCTTTGGGTTGCTGAGTAGTCGAAGTTGAAGTATATGAGCTAGCCAAATCTTCTACAGAAGTGGGGAAAAGAACAAATGTCACATGAAGCATCTATCCATTCAGGAAAAAGGCAAATCACACAGAGTGAGGGTACTGACCAGGGATTTTTTGCCCACAATTTAAACACTTCTTAAAACCTGAAGCCTTATCCAGATTTACAAACAAATTATGATAGATAATGTCCATATAAAAATTTTAACAGGCTTGGCTAGGCCTCAGGGAGAAGGACAGAGAGAGAGGGAGTGAGAATTCCATGGTAATTATTGAAGAAAAAGTGAGAAAAAAACCCCAGAAAAAATAAGAAGAGCATTATTGGCGAAGAAATTAATGAAATATCTTCAGAAGAAATATCTTTCACTTATTTGAATAAACCTCAAATGGACCACTGTAGAATAAAATGAAATAAAATAAGACGTCGGGTATCATTAGGCTAATACATGCCTATTTTGAAAAGTTTCCTTATTGGATATCTGTTCTCTTTCAGAATCCATTAGCAAGTGTACTCGGGGTAGGCAAACACACCCTAAAGATATTCATGCTAGGTGTCTTTCTTATGCTCTGTTTTCCACTTGGCCTCAGTAACCATTGAACTTTCCCTTCCACCTGGCCCATTCATTCCTCTCAGACATGACAGCCCTACATCCCATTTGTTCCTCTTAAGGGTTAGGGGTCAGGCAGTGGTGGCAGTCCCCCCATATATTCTCATGGCAGGTGTTTTGAATTTTAATGCCTTACCCTCCTACAACTGTGCACACCCGGTGGCATGCCACAGGGCTCGGCATACAATGGGCCCCAGTGACAAAATGCCACTCACTTTGTAAGTGACATACACCTCAACAGGCCCTGCTTCCAATGGGTCTCGACTCCATCAGGGATACAAGAAGTGCGCCCCAGACATACACATCACACCCTCACCCAGAGAGAGAGAGAGAGATGAGCAGGAATTGTCTTGTCATTTAACTCATTAACCCCGAGTACCTTCTCATGGCGCCTCTGTGCTTAACCCAGAGCGCGCCATGAGAAGTTTGTCTCTGTGAATGCGTGCATGAAAGTAGATTGTATGTGTGTGTGAATGCAGCAGCGACTGTGCATATATGTATGAGGGAGAGTGAGCGTTGTATGAAAGAATGAATGGTGCGTGCACGCAGCAGTGACTGTGTACAGATTTATGAGAGAGAGTGAGTGCATGCATTGAAGGAGAGAGTGAGCGGTGTATGAGAGAATGAATGGAGCGTGCATGAAAGCAGTTTGTATGCGTGTGTGAATGCAGCCTAGGGACAGGGACACATATGCATATTGGATGGTATTTTGTGAAGAAGAAAGTATTGTGAAGCAGTGGTCATCATGCTGAGAATTTATGCAGGAACAGACAGGAAGTGTTAGGTTTCACCTTGCCCGGGGGATTCGGAAACTCTCGGAGCTTATGCATGTCATCTTGAGGTACCTTCACATATGGACAATACTGATGCTACCAGAGTGAAATAGAAAAGAGAAGAGATGAATTAACCAATGTTGCTTTTTCATGTGTTTAACATGAAACAACTGACCTGTCTCTAAAAATTTGAGCCACTCTAGTTTACTGGTGCCAGAATGACTTGTTCAAAACTGCTCAGTAAAAAAGTTTAGGTGAGATGACTGAACCCAGCTGATTTTTTAATGATTAAACAATTGGCGAAATTCAACTTCTCAGAGGTACTTCCGGTCGTAATATGTATACCTAAATCCAAACAGATAAAGCATACCATACTATTTAACTGTAGTAACGGATGAAGAGAATAGAACATTTACAAAATGAATAAATATTGGCAGCAGTGCTAAGCTGATTTTCTACATAAAATCTCTGCTGGAAGTTTAACAAAGAGGATTAATGTTATGTGCTACTAACAGTGCTGCTAACAAGGTTCATCTTGTAATTCTGGGTTTATCCCTGAATTTCCATGCCAAGTTTGTGGTAAGAGTTTTTTTTTTTTTTTAATTTGCTGTTGACCAAGTGCATTGCTGCAAACTGAATGTATAAAACAATTGCTGAACTATTGCTCCCAGACCAATCATGTACTAGTAACATACAATTCCAAAACTCTTTAAATGGAAAGAGCATAGTTCACATGACCAAAAACTGTCAAAGGCTGGTAAGGGCACGACCTTCTTGAAAAATGATTACTAGTAAAGAGTTTGATGTATGCGTTCTGCATGTTTTATGTGGGTAGAACTGCCCATTTAAAAATGCACAAAATCACTGTCTTCAACTTCTCTCTGAACATATTCAGTACCTTAGAAAGCTAAGTCATATACACTTCTCATACATATAAATTAAAACACTTTCAGGACGAAACATTTACAATAGGAGGATTCTCCCAGCCATACTGGACAAAACTCAGTGGCTACTGCTTCATCAAAGCAAATGGGTATTTTTACACCATCTCATAATTAGTGTTTATTTTTATTTCACTGTAAAAGTCCCCAACTGATTTAACTCAGAATGCTGAAACCCAGCTTATAATAAATCTCTAGAAAACCATATTAATATAGTTTGCCTGACAATATACTACATTTTATTAATGTTATAGTCCTTCATTAGGACTGAATATGTAAACAGGTTCAGTAATTTAAGTCAAAAATTTAACATCATTGTTTATATAAAAACATGTAGACTTTGTGTGAAGAGTGAGAAGAAAATCTCAAAAATACTGCAAGTGTAATTTTCTACTGGGGCTTATCTGTTGCAATGGTAAACCTGGTGAGTATTGTCCTTCAAGAAGCACGACTGCCATTATCACATCAACATTTACTTGTCTGTTTTATTTTGTTTACATATTCATTTATTAGATAGATAGTGAACAACTTTCCTTAATCTGTTTGGCAAATCTATTACAAAGCTAGGACAGCGCTTGTGAAGCAATCTACCTTTTTATTACCTTTCCTTTTTTTAGTTTTAGCAATATGAAATTCAGCTTTCAAGCGTATACTTGAATTAACAGGAAACAAATGAAATGAGATGGGAATGAATAGCTAAACTTGTGATGAACAGATGTTAACAATATCCAAACACTATCTTCAAGAACATTGGT
The DNA here is from genome assembly GCF_019279795.1 of Protopterus annectens. NCBI lineage: Eukaryota > Metazoa > Chordata > Ceratodontiformes > Protopteridae > Protopterus > Protopterus annectens. Next base: position 502,834,399 of record NC_056750.1, read on the forward strand.
GATAAATAACAGTCTACAGAAATGTTGGAATGCTGGATAACAAGAACAGTGCTATAAATATATCCAAAGGTTCTGAATGTATATTTTGGTTCTCCTGAATAACATAAACTGAAACAGTCTTCTCTACTGACTAATGCTGGGGAATGTTACTGAAGGGTAGTTTGGGAAAATATTTCATTCAGGTGCTTGTGCATACATCAACAATTTTACTGAAGGGGTAGCTTGGGTGAATGCTTCATTTTGGTGATTGCACATACTACGAAATGATACTGAAGGATCGTTGGGGTAAATGTTTCACTTTGGTGATTATGCATACCTCAACATTTTACTGAAGGGGTCAGTTGGGTGAATGTTTCATTTTGGTGCATGTGCATACCTGGACATACTACTGAAGATGTTGCTTGGTGCAATAATTCACTGTAGATCAGGGAAGTGCTTTTGCATACATGGTCAGACTGCCACACCATGTTTGGGTGGGATGAAAGGCTGCGTGAGATACATTATATTATTGACTTTTTGGCATAGCTCATCCAGAAATTTTGGACAATATTGCTGCCTTTCTCACTGCTGTGTCTCGAGGGATGGTTGGGCAAGATAAAATGATTTACTACTTTTGGACTAATTCTTACATGGATCAGCCAGGTAATTTGCATATTTCTGACTATGTCATTTCTGTTTATGATTATACTCAGTGTTTGGCTCAGTGACATAAATGTTATTACTTGCACAAAAGTACCAGCATGGAGCAACCACATATTTTGGGCAATATTCCTGGCTCTGTCAGTAATGTCTGGAAGGGCTCAGTGTTACACTATTTGACTGAATGACTCGGGTCTTCTTACTGATGATACTGAGTCTGTATTACATAACAGCTGCACAGTGTAATATAATGAATGCCTACTCAACAGGGTATGTGCAGCAATTATCACCTGTGTCTCAGCATGCATACCTTTGCAGTAATGAAAGGAAGGTCATTATCACATTAGCAGTACATGCAGTTACAATACAGCAGAGAGTCATAACCACTTTTCTGGGAAAAGTCTCAGTTGCTGTTACTGTTATTCACATAAGTAGAAGTCGTTACTACTTTGATGAATGCACAAGTCAGGTTGTGGTTTTTCTCTGCTTGGAGTTATTGCAAGCACCCCCCCCCATTCTTCATCAACTACCTACCCTCCTAAACACCTGATTTTTTTCTTCCTGTACATATATATATATATATATATATATATATATATACACACACATACATATATTTGTGCATATGTGTGTACATGGATATATATGTATGTACATAATGTACTTGCACATATATACATTGTTCACACGCATATATATCTATATAAATAAAAATCTAAATGTTGGTTTGTTCAAAATCTTAAATCTCCGAAAGTTCTTCACAGATTGCTTTGAAATTTTCACACAATGCTGCATTCGAATTTGCGCGTGTTTTTATATTCCTACTATTATATAGATGTCACACGTTGCATTCGAATACGCGTGTGTTTTTATATACCTACTATTATATAGATGTAAATGCTTGCCTGAAATACTCTACTTTGTGGCGGCACGTAAAGACGTTAAAATTAACTACCAACATGCGTGTCCAGCTGCAAAACGATCGATCAGTTGAGATATTCTCACATCAATTGCTGGAAATTGGGAACGGAAAGGTGCCGGTTGATCTGACCTCAGGACGAATTTCATTGCCTCATAACTTCTGCAATTTTGTGACGTCAAAAGAAGAATTGGTTGAAAAAGTATTTCCCAATATTCAAACCAATGATAAGAATCACGATTGGCTGACTGAACGAGCTATTCTTGCGGCCAAGAACAAAGACGTCTATGAACTTAATAATATTACTCAGTCTAACATTCAAAGCGAGGCAGTCACATACAAGTCCGTCGACACTGTTGTGGAAGCAGATGAAGCGGTTAATTATCCAACAGAATTTTTGAATTCACTCGATCTGCCAGGGATGCCACCGCACGTACTGCAATTGAAAATCGGCGTGCCAATTATCATGTTGCGAAACATCAACCAGCCAAAGCTTTGCAATGGCACGCGGCTTGCAGTAAAAAAATTAATGAGCAACGTCGTAGAAGCAACAATCTTGACAGGACCTTTTCAAAAGTGAAGATGTCCTCATTCCTATGATTCCACCGGATATGCCATTTCAATTTAAGAGATTGCAATTCCCAATTCGATTGGCGTTTGCAATCACCATCAACAAAGCTCAGGGCCAATCTTTAGAATTCTGCAGTTTAGATCTATATATGGATTGCTTCTCACATGGACAATTATATGTTGCATGTTCTAGAGTCGGCAAACCAGACAATCTCTATATCTGCACAAACAATGGAACAAAAAAATATATTGTATACCCACAAGCATTGTGAAATTAAACATATTAGAAACGTGCGCTTTCTCTTTTCTTTCTTTTCCATTTAACCAGACTGAGCCACAGCAACGCGTGGCCAGGTACAGCTAGTATATATATATATATATATATATATATATATATATATATAGATATATATATATAGATATAGATATAGATATATATATATATATATATATATATATATAGATATATATATATATATATATATATATATATATATATAGGGTCTATATGATGCTATCAAATAGACTAAATAGCGAATGCTATTTAGTCAATCAGATACTGTCGAAAAGGCAAAATAGCGAAATCACGGAACATTAAATTTTTTCCAAGGGAACAAAATGTGGTGGGCCGTCTTCGGGACTTTGCCATTTCCTCCACTATGGTGTGATCTCGGAGTTAGTATATTTAAGTGTGTGTGTGTGTGTGTGTGTGGAGGGCAAATTTGTGTTTAAGTTTATTATTTTTTTTTTTTATGGAGCAGCAGTTCCGTTTGTTCAATATTTTGTTTCGATATTATCGGTACGATGAAATAGCGTTCGCTATTTACATCGTACGATAATATGATATAGACACATTATATATATATATATATATATATATATATATATATATATATATACACACACACACATATATATATATATATATATATATATATACACACATACACATACATACACACCCTTCACTTTGCGATCAGTCTGACAGTGCTCTCTCTTGGAAGATAGGGTGACGAATCTGCACATTTTGTCTGTAGGTCATTTAGAGGTGATTTTTTTGGTTCATTTTTATCTTTTCTTACAGATGCATGGTACAGTAAATGTATGTAGGTCAGGGCAGCAATTAGTAAGTTACTTCCATCCTTGATCCCTTAGGTCCACTGCTGAATGGGCACATGTAAAGAGAAAAGGCAGAGGTAAAGCAGACTGCTGACAGTAAAGGCGGTCGTGAGACTGTAGTGGTATCAGCAGTCTCAGAGTGGGCTGCCAGCACAGGTATTGGACACTTCAGATAACCACCAGCTGGAGCCCTATGCCTGTCCTTGGCATATTAGTTGGAGGGAATGATGTCCTCAGTCAACTACTCAGAAGGCTACGGTTTCAAATCACAACAATTTTTGAACACCTGCAGTCGTGGTGACCATGTTGTCATTTTGTGTGGTCTGATATAATTCCTCGACAGACATGGAAAACAGCAAACAGTCAACGGACAGCTCACAAGGCCAGACCTTTACTGAAATGGTTCATGCATGGCTTGATGCACAGGGGCGGTGGATCTACAATCTGCCATGACAGCATCACCGCGGAAGATGTTCACCTGTTTAGAAGGGATGGCGTTCACCTAACTGAGGAGGGCATTGAATTGTTCTCGACTGACCTCCACAATGGCGTGAGAAGAGCTTTGCAGGATTGGTAACATGCAGTGTGTGAGAAGAATGGAAAACACCCATGACCAAGTAGGACCAGTATGGTAAGTAAAACTCTATTATGAAATGTGTTCAGTAAAATATATTTTTCTGAGTTTGGGAAATAACTGTGGTAAGGAGCTGGTGAAGATGCTGAGAAAGAACAACTGTTTCAGGAGAGTGCTACCACGTACAATTTAATATGTCAGTGACCATCCTGCAATACTTCTTTTTTTATTCTGCTTTTATCAGGCAGGTGTAGTGTTTAGATGACAGGAAGGGCTTACTAATACAGAACTTGATCCTTTAGTTCCATTGCTGAATGGATACATGTAAAGAGAAAAGGCATAGATAAGGCAGACTGCTAACACTGAAGGAGGTCGTGAGACTGCAGTGGTATCAGCTGTCTGAGTGGGTATCCAGCACAGCTATAGGACAGATCAGATGACCTTGCCTGCCACTGAAGTCCCATGCCTATCCTGGGATCATTATGGAGTGGCAATCCTTACCTTGCTTTTTCTCTTTACATGTACCCATTCAGCAGTATGTCGGCTACAGCAACAATCATATGTGTCTACATGGTAAAACAACTGGTCCTGAATGCTGTACACATGTACAAATATCAGTTTTGTTAGGACTCAGGTTATGGAAATTATGATGTTTTTCATATGTTGGTAAATAACTTTGCAAGGGAGCATCTGAATGTGCTAAGTAATACCTCCTTTTGAAGACAGTATTGCTGGTTCCAACATGGTAAAATAATTGTGCCTGTATGTTGTACACATGTGCAGATATCAAAGTTTGTTTTGGACTTAGGTTATGGAAATTATGATTTTTTTCATATTTTTGTAAATAACTTTGCAAGGGAGCATGTCAGTATGCCAAGTAATAGCTCTTTTTGAAGACACTGTTACTCCTTACAACATGGTAAAAGAACTGTGTCTGTGCACTGTACATATGTACAGATATCACAGTTTGTTTAGTCTTGTAAGATTATGAAAATTATACATTTACAATACTTCTCATTATTATGCCCATATCTTTGCAAGGGACATGGTGATCACACAAATGATGCATCATTTTGAAGCTGACATTCAGATGCACAACTTCTACAGTGATATGTAGACTCTGTTACATGTGATGCAATATCAATTATGAGAAATATATTTCTGTGAATATCTCAAGAAAGGAGCATCACATAGTAATGGTTAAGGTATCATTTTAAAGCTGACATTCATACTAACAAATTAAATTCAAATTGTATGGATCTGCGTAGTACACTGACCAATATACTGTTCTTTGCTTTTCCAAAAAGGTAAACAAATATGCACAATATCAACATTCCTTGCCAAATATTTAATAATGACTTTGATATGCACTATCAACATTTACACTGTTGGAAAGGTCAGTGTCTGCTGAACAACTTTCGCATTTACATTTTTAGTCTAGCTCTTATAGTTAAACAGTTATGAACATTTGTTTTCTGTATGGTATTACAAATGGATTTTCTGAAAATGAGCTCAGGCTGCACTGTTGCTCCTATGTTGGAATTAAGCAAGCAGCTTTTTCTGAGATGCTCTAGAGTGAATGAGTTAATACGTCTCCACAGCCTTCACATCTGTATTGTCAAGACCGTCAATCAAATCCTAGCCCTCTCAACTAGAGTAAGGGCTTTATTTCTCTGCCCTGGGAACTTGGTGGGAGGGGTGGCACAAAGTGCAACACAACACTAGTAATGAGTATTTTCTTCTGGCGTACTGAAAATTAAAAATGAAGCTAAAAGACACACTTCGAGTCATACATTTAAAAGTGGAGAAGAATTTCAGAATGGAAAAAAAATCAACTACTCAGTTCTTAGACTATTTCAGTCCATACCTCTCAAATGTGCAGAATTTAGCAGAATGTCCAGATTTTTGTTTCATATTTGTGATCCGTTTTTTTTTCAGAAAATTGTGGTTTACTGGCAAATCACTGAATATTGAAGTCAGAAAACAATGACAGACATTTCAGTCTCATTCTTCATACACTTCAGAAAATTCATGCTAATGCAAAACCTGTTATTCTATCAACTTTCTAAGTTTCTAACAGCAAAATCTAAAAAGTGTCCCTAGTTTTGGGCCTTTGCCCCCCCAACTATTTATGACTTTGTCTAGATTTTTTGCTCTAAGAGGTTGAGAGGTATGTTTCAGTCATCTCCTTGAATCTAATTAAGCCTCCTCCTTAGAGTACACTTAGTCTTCTTAAAGGAGTTTTCCATTTAGGATCTCAAAGAAGACAAGTACCACCATCATGGGACTAGATTTTTATAGAGAAATTAACTTTATCTTCATTTGAATGAGCAGATTCAGTGAACTTAACTACCTGTTTATGGCAGCCTGTCTTCATAGTGGGCAGTTACCTCAGAAGAACAATCTCTGAACTGAAAGCTCTAATGTGTAAAACTCCATACACTGTTTCACAGTGATAAACTTTAAAGTAACTATATAAAATGTTGTGACCATCGTTCAGTGAGTCCTGAAACACAGAGACTTAACAGATGAAAAAATACAGGCTTGTATACAGCAAGTCTGTGGTCGCCATTTTCAGAATATTCCGTTTTCTCCAAGGTATGGAGATCTTAAAGTTGGTATATACAAGTCTGAGGGGTGTGGGAAGCCCTCCCCTCGTAAGGAGGTGCACGAGGGCTTGCCCCCCCACAAAAATCAAGTTTAAAGGAAGACAGTGATGTGTGATATTTGTGCTTTTCCTGCATTTTCGGTCTTATTTTTTCTGTGTATTTTTAATAGGGAACTGGTTTTACACACACACACACACACACACACACACACACACACACACACACACACACACACACACACAGATAATATCCATTGCTTCCTAGAGTCAAACAGCTCAATTGCTAGTGTTTTACTCAATCAAAATTCTGGAAAACAATTTACCACATGCTATTGAGGATCACAGAAAGTTGATATACTGCATCAGGAAGACTCCTCCTATTAGAAAATATGATCAACTTTTTGTCTACATAAGTAAGGGAAATGAAGCCTTGACTGGTACTAAGTAAACACTATCAAGTGGTTGATACACTGCTCTGCCTTTTGTCATCAAGTACAACAACATGCTTCAAGGCCTTGCCCAAGCTAGTTCTACAAATACAGAAGACACTATTACAGCATACCATCAGGAATATTTCTACAAAGGACATAATACAGGCAGCAGTTCAGTCTGTCCACACGTTTCCTAAACACTACAAGGTAGAAAACTTGCAGTGTAGGACACGTTTTTGTGTAGGACAAGTTTTTGGAGGGATTACTGGAAAGAGATCTTTTAAATGTCTATCACCTAGGCACTGCCTTGTAACTGCTTGGGGATGCAACCCAAACATTATGTTTATTGCTAGTATGTCAGTCCCTGAAGCAAGGTAGTATAGCTACGTGACGTACCTACCATAACAGATCACATGAGAGAAGTGGTCACTGTCACTACAGTAGTAAAACTTCCCTTCACCCCCTCACTCCAATTACTAGTTACTTACTTTTTTCCAGAGGACAAGTTTTCAGTATAAATAAATACATACACACTGTACACACTTTATTCAGTTTGCTGAACTTCAGAGAAGCTACTTGGGTTGATGCCAATAATGCTTATATGGAAGCCTCATTTCACCACACATCAGCACCTATTTGCTAGCATGTATAATGCACTGGCCTTTGTAGTGGAACAGAGCAGCTAAGAAAAAAAAAAATTCCCGATCACTACAGCCTTCCTGGTGAGCAACCAACCCCGAAAGTTAAGGCTAGTTCATTCAGTGAACACTTCTCAAAAATCTATTGTCACAGTGAGCCCCTCTCACAAATGTACAATCAGTTTGATTAGTAGGTCATATGTTGTTACAGCCAGGCACAGAAAGGTGGGAGACAGCAGTTTACTATAGCTCCCTCATCCCTTTGCTGGGTGGGGGGAGTTAGCAGTTAAGGACTGCCGACTTGTTCCTGAGCAAGCAGGAACTTTTGTGCAACCCATGCGCACAGGATTGCAGGATCTGAACTTGGCAATCTGAAAACAGTGACAGCAGCCCTCACGGGACGTGTGCATTAGAGACAGCACAAATCAAAGGGTGGATATAATACACCCTCTTTGGTGACCCAGGTGCCCATATATCAGCTACTGGGGTAGGATTAGTATCACAACAGAATTACCCCACATGATTACCTGTGTGACAGTCACAAACTGATTGCTCTCAAGATGAGGTCTGATAGGCGGTAAACACAGGGGTAAACAACAATTCACAAAGACGAGCAAATGTACTTTAAAAGATTGCCCAAACCATTAAACTGCTACAATCTCCCAAACTTTCCAAGGTAGGGGCAGGGGTTGGATTACATTAAATGACAAGTTTATGAATAACCACTGGATACACAGAGAACATTTGATACATTAAATTCCTGCCATTATTACAATTACCATCTCATACAATATGGAACAAATCAAATGCTAAAGTAGATAGGAGCTTATGCAGAAGTAAGCGGCTACATTTTAATTATTTTAAAATGTTTTACTTGCTGTTTTAGCAGCACTGCTCATCATTAATTTATTTTTAATGTTGCAGATGAAAAGCATATTGCCTTACTGACATACCTCATTATATTCTTTGTAGCCCCTCATTGCTTCTGCAAGGCTCTCTCTGGCCTCTCTGCTACCCGGAGATCCCGGGGAAGCATTGTATGCCTTGACCATGTTGTGAGCACCATCTCTGAGTCTTCTCTGGATGCAATAGGCATCATACAATTCATCAATCTGGAACAAAGAGCATAGCACATATTAGTACAAAGGGATAGCAGACAGCGGATACTAACAAATTCACTGGATAGCATTACATTCACAAGCTCTTCCCAAAATTAGTTAAAAATAAATAAAACTGCAGACTTTATGTCACATGGATAAAGCTCTAACTGCCACATCTGATCCAGGTTCAAACAGTATATCAAGGAACTGGACAAGTCAGCCTGTCAGGAAAGAAACGAGCAAAAAATATCAACTTTCACATCTAAAAGGAACTCACTCAAATCCCACTGTTTGAATTTTACTGATGGGCAGTCAAGGGATAGCTCTCAAGTTACAGGAACACAAAGGCAAGGCCTGCCAAGGGGGGGGGGCATGTACCCTTAGTTTTTTTTTTTGGGGGGGGCATGTGAACCTTTAGTCCCACTACTGTAGGATGTCATGCCCCTGCTGACCAAAAGAGGGGAAGGGATGGGGTAGTGTTTAAAAACACAAACCAGCTGTGGATGACAGTCCCCCTGCAAAAAAGTTTCCATTTAATTTTTTGTCTGGTTGAATTCCCAGTGTTGGTTCCTCACCAAGATGCAATATTATAGGTCAAAGTGGAAGCCATCTCTCTCTGTTACAAAACCAAGAAGCATAATGCCTTAAAATTTTCAAAAAAAAATCTTACTTCATGTCATGTTAAAGCAAACATCTGGCATGTAAACACCTTTCTCAGCAGTATTACTATTGGCATACACTGAAAATATTATATTACTATTGGCATATACTGAAAATATCATCTTTGATTAAGAAAAGTTATATACTCACCATAAGTATGCATCTGTGTTGCCCATTTTCATTTTCCCTCAACATATGGGTATCGGATCTGACCCGAATGCTTTTCTTCCTGACTCTTGGATCCAACTCTTGAGCTCCTCCCCTTATCCTTAATGCCCCTTGCACTGTATTACCTGAGACTGAGTTTGCTGTCGCTACATAGTAGTCTAGAATATAAATTAGAAAAAGGAAAGGAATAGCAATAGTGGCTCAAACAGGAACAGTGGTTCCAAAAAACTATCCAGTCACTCGTAAAGAAAGGAAAACGGGTGGGGGGGGACGTTGAAGAATGAAAACAGGCAACACAGATGGATTGTTATGTTGAGTACATGACTTTTATTCTGATGTTGTCATCTTCATTCATTCCTCAGCATATGGGACACAGTCCCCATCTACAATAAACCTGAATGGTAATCATGGAAAGATGTTCCTGAGTACCGCAGAATCAAAAGCAGCCCTGTTTCTGGATACAAGGTCCAACTTGTAATGAGCCATAAAGGGATGAGAATTAGACCAAGTGGCTGCAGAACAAATATCATCAATGGAAGCTCTGCCCCAGAAAGCAGGTGACATGACCACAGGTCTAGAAGACTGAGCTTTTGGAAGTCTTGTCAGAGATGAACCTCCCAGAGAGTAAGCATAAGAAATGCAGTCTGAAATCCATCTAGCTAAGGTGACTTTAGATACTGTTTTTTCCAATTTGTGACATGCAAAGGAAACAAAGACTTGGTCAATCTTTCCAAGATGCTTCACTCTGTGAAGATAAAAACGCAGCTGCCTATATAGATCCAAAAGGTAAAGTATGCATTTTCCTTTACTTGAAAAATTTGAAAAGAAGACTGGTAAATTAATTTCTTGGACTATGTTTCTTTCAGAGGCTATTTTTGGTAAAAAGGATAGAATAGTACGTAAGGTAACGCTATATTTATGGAAAATCAGATAAGGTGGTTTTGAAGAGTGCTTGGAGTTCAGAAACTTGCCTAGCTGCAGTAATAGCTACAAGAAAAATGGTCTTCCAAGAGAGAGATATTTGAGATAAGACTTGGCTGAAAGCTCAAAGGGAGGTTGAACCAAGGTTTGCAACACAAGTGTAAGATCCCAAGGTGAAGTAGGATCTTTAATCGGAGGTCTACACAAAAAGTACACAGTCTGGATGAAGCTAGAGGAAAGGTCTCATCTCTAACGTGATAGTTACAGATGGCAGCTAGCTAATCTTTAATGGTGTAGAAACTTGCATCTCCTTGAAAAATTGAAACAAGAAAATGTAAAACAGCAGGAATGGTAGTAGTGAGGGACCCAATTCTCTTTGTTGTGCCCAGTAGGAACATCTTTTCCATTTACTCTTGTACATTTTCCTCATAGAAAGGTTTCTAGGATGATACTAGAATTTGACGAACTAGAAAAGAAAGCCTTAATTGGAACTGGAGATACCACACTGTCAACTTGAAGCCTGGAATGTGTGGAAGAGCCATTACTGAGGTATGAGATACCAGGTCTCAACTGGGGAACAGCGTCCAAGGAGGACATAGAAGATAAGACCACAGGAAGGGGAACCAACCTTGCAGAGACCAGAAGGGGGCAATAAGGTTAACGTTGTTCTTTAACCAAAGTGCTTTCTGAAGAAATTTGTGGATTAGAGGAAGGGGAGGATAAGCGTACAGGAGACCAGAGGGCCAAACCTGGACTACAGCATCTCTCGTTGACACCACGGAGGGAGAATTAGGTTGAAAAACCTGCTGCACTTGTTGTTGAGGGGCGAGGCAAAAAGACTGCTGCAAGATTGACCCCACTGGCAGAAAATCTCTTCTGCCACTGCATGACTGAGAAACCACTCATGAGGCATAAGAATAGTTCTGATGAGCTTGTTGGCTAGAACACTATGGACTTCCCTAGCATGAACACTACTACCAGAAAGTGGTTGAAAGAGATCACCCACTGCCAAACACTCACTGCTTCTCGGCAAAGGGGGTAGGACCTGGTTCTCCCAGTTTGTTGATGTATGACACTACAGACACGTTGTCTGTCTGGATAGCAACTGTCCTAGAGGAAGAGAGTTCTGAAAGGGTGTCAGTGCTACATGGACCACTCTCATCTCTAAGACATTTATATGCAAACTAGTCTTTTCTGAGGACCACATGCCTTGAACAGTCAATTCCAAGAAATGCCCCCCACCACAACTGGGAGGTATCCATGATCAACGTGGCCACTGGGTGAGGAAGGATAAAGGGACACCCCGACAAATGTTGGACAGGATCCAAAGTACGGAGTCCCTGCAAACCCAAGAAAGCTTTATAGGATGACTTGAAGGTTGTCGAAGAATCCACCACTGTACTGCCATAGTCCACTGGAGAATTTGGATGTGAAGATGAGCAATGAGCAGTAAAGTAATCACTGCAGCCATAGAACCTAATGCCTGAAGTACCAGTTTTGCTGGAGGAGGAGGATCTGATAAGATCTGACTGGCATGTAGTCTCAAGGTGCGATCTTTGTTTTCTGGAAGAAAGGATAACTGACTGATAGTGTCCAGGTAAACTCCTATGACCTCTAAGCCTTGAGCTGGCTGAAGATGGGACTTGAGGTTATGAGCCCCAGGGACTGACACAGACAGTAAGTAATCCCTGGTTTCTTTGAGTAGATGCCTGGTTGGAGTGGTGAGGAGCCAGTCATATAAACAAGGAAACACTCTGAACATGTGCTGTCTGAGATAAGCTGCCACATTGCCATACACTTGGTGAACACTCTGGGGGCTGTGGTGAGCCCAAAGGGCAGGGCTATTAACTGATAATGACTGGCCCACAGTCGAAAGCGCAAATACCTCTGAAAATTTCTGTTCAGTCTGATGTGATAGTATGCATCTTGAAGGTCTATGGCACACATCCAGTCATCCTTCTGCAGAAATGTAGTATGGGTTGAACCATGACCATCTGGAACTTCAAGTTCTTTACAAAGTGATTCAGTTGACTGAGATCCAGAATTGGCCTCTGGTCCCCTGTTTTCTTTGGCACTGAAAAGAATCTTGAGTAAACTCCAGATCCTCTTTGGTCTAGTGGGACCTCTTGGATGACTTCTGTCTAGCAGCTTTTGAACTTTTAGAGTTGCTAACTCCCATTGATTGGGTGGTAGACGGTTCAGTTTGGCTGCTGGAATTTGTAGAAAGGGAATGAAATAACCTCTGGATATGATCCTTTGCACACAAGAATCTTTTGTGATGGCTGCCCAGGTGTATGGGTGCAAAGACAAGCACCCTCCTCCCGACTGCCTTCACAGAAAAACAGTCAGGCAGCTCTTCAGGAGCACTGAAAGGGCCTATCCAAACAGGAATCTCTGAACCGTTTTGTAGACCCCCTCTGCCACGAGGGTGCTGTCTTCCATTATTATTCCCCCCTCTGTCTCTGAGACAAATATTCCTTTGTTAATCCTGAAAAGGACATTGGGATTTTCAGAACCACATCTTTTTCCCAATGCATTGATTCTTGGAGGAGGACAGTTGTAGAGTAGAAAAATGGATTCCCACAGCAGATAAGGTCTTTCCATCTTGTTCACGATGGGAAAGTGTCACTAACAGTGGACCAAACAAGGAAGATCCATCAAAGGGAGCACTGATGAAAGAAGACTTGAAGGGCTCTGCAAAATCACACAAACACATCCAAGCATGTCTCCAGATGGCAGTGCCTGAACATGCAGCGCAGAAGGAACCTTCAAGCTGCATGAGAGATTAACCTCATGAATGCATTAGATACGGATTGGAGGGTGGCCAGTTGCGTGGAAAAAAAAGTACAGTTGTGCACACTTACCATAAATGTAGATGTTCGTGTGTATTCACTATTGCAGTCATCACACTTGAGTTATCTGCCTGCAGATAACCCTCCATAGGCCCGAATACCAGTGACTTAGTATTTCTGAACTGGTTGCTGTTGCTTCACGGCTGACGTCAGGTCGTCAGGGGTATAAAAACAGGTCCCCGACACCATTACATCAGTTTTTCTTGCCTCAAACGTCAGGAGCCCCCAAATAGGGAGCTACGTTATGGTGGAAAAACACCATCAGCAAAAAGTAAATACCAACTGCCCTGTAAGGGGTGAGGTAAGAGAGACAGATAAGGAGAGAAAAAGACAGACAAGTGGACTGGAGGGTGGGAAAAGTACAGTTTTGTACCTACCATAAATGTAGATGTTCGATAGATATGCAACTGCAGTCATAACATATGGGTTGTCCTGCCTCAGGCAGCCCTTCGGTCGGCCGGATTCCAAAATCTGGGTCCGGCATCGGCTGGTGTCGACTCCTCTCCGACGTCAGAACGGCTGGAGTATAAAGGCATCGGCCGACGCCATCTTCTTCAGTGTTTCTTGCCCCAGATGCCAGGTGCCCCCCAAGGAAGGCTACATTTGGTGAATGGATAAACAATTCCAGACATGCACAACAGTAATAAACAGATACACCATAAAAGATACCCCCAGCTAATAGGGTAGAGGGGTAGTGGACCCAAAAAGAGAAATGCAGAGGGGTAGGAGGGAGGGAAAACCCGACTGCAGTTGCATATCTATCGGACATCTACATTTATGGTAGGTACAAAACTGTACTATGTCCTTCAAGAATGCAACTGCAGTCATAACATATGGGTTGAATACCATAGCCAAGCTGGGGGTGGTTGGATCTAAGATAGGGATGGTGTAGCTAAAATGCCCTGCAGGACTGCCGAAGCAAAGCCTGCTCGGGATCTGGAGTATAAAGGCAGGTTGTAGTGTTTGGTAAATGTATGCACGGAGCTCCATGTAGCAGCCTCTAGAATGTCCTTTGTAGCCATTCCTCTTAGAAAGGCTGTGGATGTGGCTATAGCTCTGGTGGAGTGTGGCCTAATATTGGCTGGCACACTTTTTCCATTAAAAGAATAGCAGAATCTGATGCAGTGTCCAATCCAGTTTGAAACTGTTTGTTTGGAGATTGCCTTTCCTTGCAATCCAGCAGCATAGGCTACAAATAGTTGGTCAGACTTTCTGGTGGTTTTTGTTCTGTCCAAATAGTAACGTAATTGCCTGTGTATGTCCAAAGTATGCAGCAGCTTTCCCCCCTTATTTTGAGGATTGGGAAAGAAAGTAGGCAGGTGAATTGCTTGATTTAGAGACACCCTGGATATTACTTTTGGCACGAATGAAGGACTGGTTCTTAGAGAAACTCTGTCCTGATGAAAAATGAGAAAGGGAGGTACTGCCATAAGGACCTGTATCTCCGAGACTCTTCTTGCTGATGTTACTGCCAACAGGAAAGCCATTTTCCAAGAGAGAAATTGCATTTCTGAAGATGCTGCTGGTTCAAAGGGAGGAAGAGCTAATTTTTCCAAGATGAAATTGAGGTCCCATGCAGGTACTGGTGGTTTTCTGGGAGGTTTGATATTCTTTATCCCTCTTAGAAACTGTCTTAGCAAGGGATGCGAAAACACAGGTGGGTCACAATTGTATTTTGCTGAGATTGCTGAAGCGTGAGTTTTTATGGAAGAATATGAAAGGCCACTATGAAACATTTCTGCCAAGTATTCTAATATCTGTGGAATGCTCAGTACTGATGCATCCTGTCCCTTGTTGACATTCCAGATGATGAATCTCTTCCACTTGGCTGAATAGGTTTTTCTGGTGGAAGGTCTGCGCGCTTCCAGTAAGATCTCTTGAACTTTTTTGGAAAGCGGGATATGGGAAGTAGTCATGGAACCATCCAAGCTGTCAGTTGCAATGTTTTCAGGTTTTGATGAACAGTCCTGTAGTTGTGCTGAGTTACAAGTAGAGGCCACTGAGGCAGGGGCCACGGTTTGGTCCGAGTTATGCTCAATAGCAATGGGTACCAGTGCTGCCTTGGCCAGTCTGGAGCTATCAAAATGCCTGTTGGTTGTTCTGCCTTGATCTTCAGTAACACCTTGGTCAGTAATGGAAGAGGAGGGAATGCATAAATTGTTAGGGAATTCCAGCTGAAGGAGAGAGCATCCGTTCTCCAGACTAGAGGATGGTGAGTCCTTGAACAGAACTTTTCCAGGTGATGATTGAGGTGAGAAGCAAAGAGATCTATGTCCGGTCTTCCCCATGCACTTGTTTTTTGTGAGAAAATGTGAGGATGCAGCATCCATTCGTGCGGATCCAAGAAGTTTCTGCTTATCCTGTCCACCAGAACATTGTCCTTCCCTGGCACAAACTAGGATTGCAAGTGAATCTTCAGACTCAGGGACTTTTCCCAAAGAATCAATGTTAGTCTGCAGAGGGGATAAGAATGGGTGCCTCCCTGCTTGTTTATATACCACATAACAGTGGTGTTGTCTGTCCTTATTAGCAGATGACCTTGTTGAAGTGATTTTTCGAAGGCCTCGATTGCATGTATCACTGCCAACATCTCTTTTTGATTTATGTGCAGATGTCCTTCCCTTGGGGTCCATTGCCCTTGGATGCATCTGCCCTCCATGTGCGCCCCCCCATCCGTGGTCTGAGGCATCTGTTGTAATTATTTGACCTGCTTGAGGTTTGTTGAAAGACATGCCTTTGTTTAAATGACTTGCTTGAGCCCACCACAAAAATTCTCTTTGCAGACATGGAATGAGTGGAATTACGTCCTCTAGGTTTTGGCTGTGTTGGGACCATAAGCTTTTTAAGTACCATTGCAGCTTTCTCATGTGAAGTCTTGCCAAAGGTATCAGAAGAATGCAAGATGCCATGAACCCCAGGGCCTGCAGGATTTTCCTTGCAGTTAGCTGGGAGAGCTTTGCTAGGCTTTTGAAGTACTCTAGTAACTGCTCTTGTTTCTCCTCTGTGAGAAAAGCCATTTCTGATTTTGTGTCCAGTTTGGCTCCTAGAAAAATAATCTGTTGGGATGGCAGTAGACTTGATTTTTGAATGTTGACTGTGTATCCCAAAGCCTGTAGTAATTGGATGACATAATCCAAGTTTGTTATCAAGGTTTGTTTGTTGTCTGCTTGTATAAGGCAATCGTCCAGGTAGGGATATATTTGAATCCCTGCCTGGACCCTGCAGTGTGCAACTACTGATGCCAGGCATTTCGTGAACACTCTGTGCGCAGTAGATAAGCCAAACGGCAATGCTGAGAATTGATAATGCTCTGACCCTGCAAGAAATCTGAGGTATCTTCTGCAACTGTGTCTGATGGGAACATGCAGGTATGCCTCCTTGAGGTCCAGAGTGACCAGCCAAGACCCCTTGCCCAGCATGGGAAGGAGTTGCTGTAACATCAGCATTTTGAATTTTGGCACAATGAGAAAAGTATTTAGAGTAGACAAGTCCAGTATAGGCCTCCATTTGTTTTCTTTTCTTGGAACAAGGAACAGTCTTGAATAAAATCCCTGGCCTTGTTCCTGAGGAGGGACCTTTTCTATTGCTTTTATTTGTAACAGCTTTGAAACTTGAATGAGTGCCTCTGCCCTTTGATTTTGTGGCAGGTTTGGCATGCCTTGTCTTGTTGGTAAAGTATGGAAGTGGAATCTGTAACCTTGGGTCTATTAAATCCAGAATCCATTTGTCCTTGGTTAAGATGTGCCAGTTCTTTGAGAATAAGGATAATTTTCTGCCTAAAGGTGCTTCTCTTTGAGCCTTGGTCGGCGGTATGAAAGTCAAGTCATTGTGATTGTCCTTGTGGTGCAGCTGGACTACCTGCGCCACTTCTCTGATTTGGTGGTTGCCATTGGCAGCCCCTGTAGGAGCCTCGGTATTGCCCTCTACCTCGAGCACGCCTGTTCTTTCCCCTTTGAAACTTGTCAGTGTCTGGAAAGGACCAATTCTTTGAAGGCCAATTCCTGCTGAATCTGGGTGGCTGAACCTGGAGAAAATCTTTGACTGTCTGTACTGATTTAGCCTTTTCCTCAATGGACTTCAACACATCTTGTGCATTTGCACCAAAAAGCTTCTGTTTTTCCAGAGGTGCATCAAGTAGCTTTACTTTAACATGGTCTGGCAGTGGCTGTTCTTTTAACCAAGCATGTCTACGTATAACAGCCCCTGTCACAGCTGCCCTACATGAAGCTTCCAATGCATCATAACCACACTGAAGAAACTTATTGTTAACCTGCTGAGTGTTATGAACCAGATCCTGCAATGCCTTTCTATCTATAGGCTCAGGAGAGGCTAGCTTTTTCTGCAAATCATCTGTAAATAATCCTGGTACTGAAACATATGAAAAAGACAGTTAAGTGACCTCATGGCAAGGGTGGTAGAGGTATAAACTTTTTTACCCCATCTCTCCAGGGACCTTGCTTCCTTGTCCGCTGGCAGTGGATTCTTGGCTGAGGAGGTAGCCACTCCTTTGGGGCCCTGTGAAATAGTTTCTAGATCCACAGAGTGGGCCTTAAAAAGATGCTTGTGAGTGTCAGGGACCCTGTAATATCTGTCTGGCTTGACAGGAGCAGGAGGGAGAGAATCAGGGGAAGCACTGGAGTCGGAGAAAACATCATCCAGGACATCCAAAACTGGAGGGATAGCTAAAGGTCTGTGCTGGGGTAACTTAAGGAAGGTACGTAGCCTTTTCCTAGAATCAGAAAATTCCTGACCCTGCCACTGAAAATGTTCCCTCATGGAGTGGAGGACTTCACCGAAAGAAAAATCCTCTGGAGGAGAGGCAGAGGGAATTGATTCCTCAGCATCAGAGTCCTCATAGGCCTGGAAAGATTCTTCTTGGGTATCTGAATGCTCTGAATCCCCAGAGGCTTCATCTGAAGAGAGGTTGTCTGCCTGCTCAGTTCTAGGCCTTTTATCTGCAGGCGGCTGAGAACCTCTGTCTGGGTGAGGCTGAGACCCCCTGATAAGAGAGATTAGATCTGCAGCAAGAGACATGATTTGCCTATCAGAAGAAGGGGCCTGAGAAGTAGGTTTAGGATGGGCCTTGGCCTGGCTGGCGGCCTTAGCATGTGCAAAGGCCTTGATGGACATGGATACAGGAGGCCTAGCTGCCCCACGTGCAGGAGTAACTTTGTCCACGGGAATGGTGTCGGGAAGATCCAGAACTTCGGTTTCTGGAGGAAAATCAACAACCGGCACCGGTGTAGTCTCCGAGACCGAAGAACACGTTAACGCGGTGTCGTCGGCCTGGAGCGGTTGAATTACCGCTTCCGAAGGGACCGAAGCACTCGCGGAGGGCTTAGGCGTTGTATCGGTGGAAGACGCGGGCCGAGGATGTCGGTCCCGGTCCTTACGTTTTTTGGTAGTTTGTGCTGTCGGTTGTTCCGACGGCATGATGTAAGCGTAGGATTCGCCAAAAAAGTCTGCGGCAAATTCTGCCTGGTGCCTGAGAGTGCGCTTATTAAAGCAAGCACAGGCAGCACAGGCCGAGATGTCGTGGTCTGGGCCCAGGCAGGGGAGGCAGTAAGAATGGAAGTCCTTATGAGGTATTTGTTTACCACAAGACAAACAATTATTAACTTTCTCAATTTGTTCTGACATCGGCTGAGGCAAGAAAAAATGTTCCCCAATGGGGTACTTAGCTTTTAGATGACTTCGGTAACTGAAAACACAGGAGCTGACCGACCGGCACTTGTGAACTGCTTCTGCTTCGGGCACCGCGTGGCAAGAAAGACTGAAGAAGATGGCATCGGCCGATGCCTTTATACTCCAGCCGTTCTGACGTCTGAGAGGAGGCGACACCAGCCGACGCCGGACCCAGACTTTGGAATCCGGCCGACCGAAGGGCTGCCTGAGGCAGGACAACCCATATATTATGACTGCAGTTGCATTCTTGAAGGACATCCAGGACTGCAATAGTGAATACACTCGAACATCTACATTTACGGTAAGTGTACACAACTGTACTATGTTCTTCATGTTTCACTGTTGCAGTCATCACACTTGGGTTGATTCCCAAAGCTGGAGAATGGGTGGAGGCAGTCAAGAAGAGTTGGGTCTGGCTAGAATACCCTGCAGGACTGCTGTTGCAAAACCCGCCCTGGATTTGGAAAAGATAGGCAGGTGGTAATGCTTGGTGAAGGTGTGAACAGAACTCCAAGTAGCAGCTTCCAGAATGTCCCTGGTAGGGACTCTTCTGAGAAAGGCTGTAGAGGTTGAAGTTGCCCTAGTGGAATGCGTTCTGATCCCCTGAGGGGGTGGTTTCCCATGGTGTTTGTAACAGAAATGGATACTATGTGCTATCCATTTGGAGATGGTTTGTTTTGATATGGCCTTGCCCTCTCTGCCCCTGGTGCAAAGCTGACTAGTAACTGGTCAGATTTCCTGAAGGGCTTAGTCCTATCAAGGCAGAATCTGAGCTGGCTGTGCATGTCTAAAGAGTGCAGGATCCTTTTCCCCCTTATTCTAAGGATTAGGGAAAAAGGTGGGCAAATGGATAGATTGGTTGAGAGCCACACTGGATACCACTTTGGACATAAAATGAGGGTTAGTCCTGAGGGATACCTTGTCAGCATGGAAAATAATGAAGGGTTCCACAGCCATAAGTGCTTGCAGCTCAAGACACTTTTCTAGCTGAGGAGGTGATGGCCTTTACAAATGTCAGGTGCTGCAACAGCTTTTCCTGACTGTCTGCCTGAATCAGGCAATCTTCTAAATAAGGGTAAATTTGAATCTGTCGCTGCCTGCAATAGGCAATGGCTGGAGTCAGGCATTCTGTGAAGAGTCTAGGAGCAGTAGATAAGCCAAAGGGAAGTGCAAAGAACTGAGAATGCATAGATCCTGCCCTGAAGCGTAGATCTTTCCTCCATGAGTCCCTGATAGGGATGTGCAGATAGGCTTCCTTTAGGTCTAGGGTGGCTAACCAGGCATCTTTGGCCAGCATAGGGATAAGCTGCTGTAGGGTGAGCATTTTGAGTTTTGGTACTATCAGGAAAGTCTTTAGAATGGCTAGATCTAAGATTGGGCACCAGGTGCCCTCTTTTCTGGGTACCAGGAAAAGTCTGGAATAAAAACCTTGGCCTATCTGTTCTGCAGGGATAGGCTGAATTGCCCTTATGGAGAGCAGGGATTGAACTTGGTTTTGTGTCTCTGCCCAATGGTTTGGTGGAAGGTCTGGGAACCATTTTGGGGTTGACAGTGTGTGGAAATAAAATTTGTACCCCTGGGATACTATGTTGAGGACCCATCGATTGTTGGTGATGAGGGTCCAGTTTTCTGCATGGAGGGCAAGCTTTCCTCCTAGGGGCACGAGCAATTAGGCAGAGGAGAGGAGTTGAGAAGTCATTGAAGTCATTGTGAATTCTTTCTGTAAGGGGATGGCTTAGCACTCCCTGTTTTAGAAGTGGAGGTACTCCATTGCTTAGATCTCTGCATACCCTGAGACTGTAATCTGGGGGTCTGTTTCTCCTGGGTCTAGTTTGAGATGACCTTGAGGGAGCTGGAAAGGACCAAAATTTCGAGGGGCAATGCCTAATGAATCTTGGAGGCTGCACTTGCAAAAAAATCTTTGTCTGCATAGACTTAAGTCTTTTCTTCCAGCTTTTTTAAAATCTCTTCTGCTTTGGTGCCAGATTGTCCTTGTTCAAAGGAGCGTCCAGTAATTTTGATTTGACATAGTCTAGAAAGGTCTGCTCATTAAGCCAAGCATGCCTTCTAAGTACAGAACCTGTGACTGCTGCCTTGCAAGATGCTTGTAGGGCGTCAAACCCACATTGCAGGGTATGTTTGCTGACTTGGCTTGCAAAATGCATAAGCTCCTGTAATTCTTTATTTTCTGCACAGTCAGGAAAGGTAGATCATTTTTGGTTAATAAGTTCCATAGTATGTCGCTGGTATTTCAGCATGTGGAACTGACAATTCAATGCTCTAATGGCGAGAGTTGCAGAGGTGCATACTCTCTTACCCCATCTGTCTAAAGCTCTGGAATCCCTGTCCAAAGGGGTGGGATTCTTAGCTGTAGTTAGTTGCATTTATTCCTTTAGGCCCTTGGGAGATGACCTCTGGGTCAGCAGTAGGATTTTTGAAGAGAAATTTGTGAGTCAAGGATTCTTGTAGTACCTGTCTGGTTTCCTTGGAGCAGGGGGTAAAGTATCAGGAGTTAAACTGGATTCCATGAAGACATCATCCACAACATCCAGAACAGGAGGGATAGATAAGGATCTGTGCTGAGGTAAATCTAAAAATTCCCTGAGTCTCTTTTTTGACTGAGGATAATCCTGGCATTCCCAGTGGAAATGTTCTCTCAAAGTTTGTAGGGTTTCACCAAAAGAAAAATCCTCTGGAGGGGAAGCTCAAGGAACGGATTCCTCTGCATCTGAATCCTCATAGGCAGATAAAGGCATGTCTTCATATTCTGAAACCACACAGTCATCGGACTCTTGGTCAGTCAAAGCTGCTGAGGACAGGTCTCTTTCTTTTGGCAGGGGAAGGCTGGCTTCCCCTAATCAGCATGACTAGGTCTTCTGCCATTTTAAGTATTTGAGATTGTGGCAAGGAAGCATGCGCTTGAGTTTGGGTCGTCATTTTTGTAGGCGTAGCTCGTACTCTTGGCCTTAGAAACTCGGTAGTTTTAGAGAGATTTGAAGACGCGAAAGAAGTCGTCGGTTTGTATCGAATATCGGTAATGCGAAGAACTTCCTCAGAAGCCAGTGTCTGCACAGCCACTCCGGGTCCATCCAAGGTAGAGACATCCGCAGGTTCCGTAGTCAAAGAGTCTCACGGCATACCGAACTCCAAACGGGTCTTGCTAGCAGTCTGCGAATCCATCAAAGTGGGCATCAAGGGCTGCAAAAGCACCTCACTGAGTACCATCGAACTGGTGACTAGCTTAACAGAAGCATTGTTGGCAGTTTTGGACCAGTGCAGTCTGTCTCTGTCTTTATCCTTATGTTTTTCCGGAAGATTGGTAGTCGGATGGCTTATTGAAACCATTTCAGAATACGGAGATAGAGAACGAAAGCATTTAGATACAATAAGTGCCCGATGACGAATAGTTCGGGTGTTGAACAAAGCACAAAACCGACAGCGAGGTATGTCGTGGTCTGGGCATAAACAGGTGACGCAGCAAGAATGAAAATCTTGGTGTGGTATTTGCTTTCCACAGGCGAGGCAATTAACTTTTTCTGACATCGGTTAGAGCAAGAAAAAAGGATCCCCAATGGGGTACTTAGCTTTAGAAGACTTCAGGATGATTCAATTTCGGAAACGAAAACTCAGGTAGTGGCCGACCGGCACTCGTGCGAACTGCTTCTGCTTCGGGCTCCTCTGCAAGAAAGACTGATATAATGGCGTCGGCTGCCTGTTTTTATACCCCTGATGACCTGACGTCAGTCCTGAAGTGACAGCAACCGACCCAGAAATAGTAAGTCTCTGGTATTCGGGCCAACTGAGGGCTACCTGCAGGCAGATAACCGAAGTGTGATGACTGCAACAGTGAAACACGAAGACCATCTTTTGTTCCTCTAATAACATGGTCCCAGGGGTAGAGTTAGAGAGTTCCTTAATCAAATTCCTTTGTAATCTAGTAAAATGTGCAAAATAATTAAGAGACGGTAAGGCAAAGATTGTTGACATGTAGACACGTTTTCCAAACCTGTCCAACACTCTAAACTCTCTATTAGGGGGATAGACAGTGGAGCTTTGCTCAACCAGCTGCTTTTTTGTGGCTGCTACAACAATCAGATATCCTTTGGTAGAGCTAGGATCTTGTCTGGATGATGGGGAATTGGTTCTACAATATCTGGCTCCTTCCAAGCCCAATGGGAGCAAGGTCTATGAGGTCACCCGCCGGAGGGGTAACCCAAGGCATAGATGGGCTGGACACAAAGGCTTCTAGGAAGACGGTCTCCTCCAGAGAAGGGGTTTTGAAGAACCAACCACCTTTATGGTGAAGAGTATCGAGAATATCTCCAAAGGAGACATCATCTGGTAGTGATCTGGAGAGATCCTTCCATGCCCCTTCATCAAAATCAGTGTCTTCAGTCAGACATTTATGGGGGGAATCTAAGTGTCTCCTCTTATACAACCTCTTCAGTGGGATGATCTGCAGAGGTGTTGGAAGAAGTGGGAAGTTCCTGGACTGGAACTGCCTGGAAGCTCATACACGCTGGCTGTCCGTTTGGAATAGGAAGATGATGCTCAGAAGCTATATCCAAAGGAGGGATAGGGTTAGGATTCAAAGATGTAACAGTCAAAAATGATCTCAGATGGGAAAATACCCTCTCCATCACCTCGAAGACAGAGGGACCAAAAGAAGACATAGCCAACCTCATCAGAGCTGAAACTCCCAGTGCTGTCAAGCCTCAACCCCGCACAGATCTGTACTCTGAGGGAGGAGTTGGATCCGAGCTGTCCAGCACCGAGGCTCCAAGGGGAAGCAATGGCTCTGTTTTAGACACTCCCCGGATCTGACGCTGACACTTCGGCTCCAAGACTCATCCAGCTGAAGGGGGGGGGGGGCAGAGCCAAATGAGTCACGGTCATTGTCGGAATCGAGGCAGAAGGGATCTTCACATCAGACACTTCAATTCTCCAGGCTTTCAGATCCAATGGCTCCAAAATTGTTAGTTGGATTGGAGAAGGGGGAAATGATGGGATGTGAAACAGTTTGACGGGTCATCAGTCCGATGGGAAATGGAGCCAGTAAGACCCCCTTCTGGATCTGAGCTCTGAGAAATTTCATCATCCTATCCACATCAGCTTTAGGCAGACTTCAAGAGGACAAAGTGGAAGCTGGCACTGGATCAGAAGAAATCGGATTGCACCATTTTGGCAGGTGGGTCTGACATCAGAGTAGACTTTGGGGACTGAGCAGGAGAGTGTTTTCTGTGCTCCCTGGGCTCTGAAAAAGGTTTTGGCTCTTTGGTGGGGGTCTGAGCCCATGATGCAGAAGCAAACAAAGAAGGAGCTCAAGCAGGAAGAAGGCCCTTTAGTACCAGTTTATTGTGCCTATCACTAATGGCCCTGATATTAAACCGCATATAAATTTGACAGGGGGAATCCAAGTGGCTTGGGCCTAAAAAGTAAACACATTCTCTGTTGGCATTAGAATTGGGTATCTTGTGCCCATAGGAAGTGCATTTCTAATATGGTTGGTATTTCAGCCACGTTCAAGAAGAAGATAAAGAAAGCCAAAGGGAGACGAGGAAAAATTTTCACCAAAGAGAAACTTCCCCACTTTTTTTTATTGGAAAAAGGGAAAAATTACCAACAATGGTAACATAGAGATTATCTCTGGAAGACATGTACAAAAAGCAAAGGAAAGGGCTACCAACAATGGTAACAAGAAATACATGAAAAAGGGTAGAAACCAAGCAGAAACACTAAAAAGAGTAAAGGGAAAAATATGTATAGAAAAAAAAAATTAGATTACACAGAAAAAATAAACCTTTAAAAACTACAGCTCACAGTTCAAGACAGTGCAAACCACATGTTATAGGTTCACAGGTCTTTACTAGGCTAATGACCACAAGGGCCTTTTTAAGCCTAGCCATAAATCCAAAAATTCTGACAAGTTCCGATACCCTTGATAAGTGTAAGCAAGGGCCTGGAAGATGAACCATTTACAGGTTACCTGTTTGCATTAGAGACACAGCTGCCAACATATGAACTGTTAGAGTTGCAAACGAGATCTGAGGTAATATAGTTGCAAGGGGCATTACAGGTAAAGGGAGGGGCAGGAGAGTCAGATCCATGACTGGAAGAAAAGTGGCGGAGTTGGATTCGAGGTTGAATGAATGAAAATGACATAATCAGATCCAGACTGTGCATACTCATCCACTACGCATGTTTTATGTATGAGCTACTTTTTTCAATACATGCCCCATTCTAGGATTACTGATTATCAGGATTTTAAATGTCTATGACTAAATGGTTTGCCCTGCATTGACTTTAACAAGCTTTCTGGGCCCTTCCAAGAATTTAAGTTGTTATTTTGGGAAAGGTGAAAAGTCTTGAATTTCCCAAGATGCTTTCTACTGACAATAGCATTAGCCATCTTACTTAAATTTAAAGATTTAAGACCCACTCCAGTAACTCAAAAACTGCTGCGTACACATAAATATGCATGAGTTATTCTTATACAGTCACACATTGCAATTTTTTCATGTGTCCATTGTAACATGTACGATGTAGATATTACATGTTTTCTTTGTTACTGGTTGCACTAAATAATGAACAGAGGATTCTGATTGGGTCTCCAATCATAACAAATGTATTACATGTTTGAGACATGGATGACATGAAATTCACCATGAGAGAGAGAAGCTTGAGAGGTGAATCTTGGCATCTGTGTCATGAGCACATACAGGTTTATGATCAGCAAGATGATTCATAATTATTTGTAGTGCACGGAGCCTTGCTCCCTCAATGTACTGACAGTTAAAGAAAGAAAAAAAGAGAGAAAAAGAAAAAAAAGTGCAAGGGTGCTAAATGTTTTTACTGATTTTTAAAAGCCTTAAAAGCTGGCAAAACACAAATGCTGTCAGACAGCAGGCAGAAAAAGTATCCCTTTGAAGAACAAACCGCTTTAAACTATGTTAGACATCTTGTTCTTGTGTACAAGTGTGGCAATGTGAAATGTCAAACAGTTTTTTAAAATTGTTTTACCTTCTGCTGCTGTTCTTTGCTGGCTGGCTCTGTCACCAGTCCATCCTCAGCTCAAGATCTGATCTAAATGTGTTTAGGGAGTGCTTAACCGAAACTTACTAAGCTCGCTTCTGATATCAAACTTGTCTTTTTCCTGTTTTTGGAGTGCAATTACAATGCTCTACATACTACAAAATCTCCTTTATATTTATGTGTCTGCTGCCTAAACAAACACACACACAAGTTCCAAGGAAATGTAGTTTTCCAGACTTAAGGGTAGTGAAAATGCTCCTTAAGGAAGAACAAAACACAAAAAGGGAAATCTAACCGTACAGCAAAGATTATTCTCAATACTGGCATATGAATTAAAACATACTGTTAAATTTCTTATGTGAGACATATGTCATAGACCACTTTGCATTCTTATTAAAAATAAAACAGGATTCAAGCTGGCATCGCTTTTTTTAATTTTATAGGTAAGTAATAAGCTATCTGTCCTTGCAGGCCATTTTAAATCTAGCCACTATCCTCTTTTTATTGGTTAGAGACTGACATTACCAATCCCACAGTTGATAATTGTACATTACCCTGAATGAGAAGAACTGGGATCATACCATAGATAATTTTAGGGGACACATGCATGGGATAAAGCATTTAGAAGCTGCCTCTGTCCATTAGGAGTACAAGGGGCAGTCCTAGGGTAAATTTTCCATTTCCTATCCATACATCCAAGTTGCGCCTGAATATAGACAAGGAAGAACTTTGTTTTAAGTGGATGGGGTGTCTGTTCAAGAGCAAAGGTATCCTCAGAGACGTATACTGTCCGTCTAAACCATTCTGTTGACAATGCAGACGAGGTTTAGATCCCTAGACAGACTATTTCTGATGCCATCTGATTTTATGTGCAGTAAATGCATCAGTATTTCATCAGAGGATACCTTGAATACCAATCACAGATCAGTTCTTAACAGTTTGTAAGCTACAGGGCTTTAAGTCGGTCCATGTAGGACATGTTGTTAAGGCCTTGCATCCTTTTAGTGAGGTATCTCTGTGGGCTTTCCAACTGCTGCAAGTGTCTAGATAGATATATGGCAAAGGGGGCATTATATTGAATGACTGGCCTAATGAGGGCTAAATAAAGGGGGACAATGACATCCCTAGATCTAGACACAATCCCTTTGTTTATAAGCTGTGCAGTATAGAAGGGCTTTCTTACAACAATGGACACATGTTGGTCAAAAGTAATGTCACTGCCCACATTAAGTTCCCAAATCCCGAACAATGGGTCAATTCTTAGGAACATATTGTCAATGTGGTAGTTCAATGAGATAGATGACTTCCCAATGTCGGAACAAGAGACAAGCACTTTCTCCCATATCACAACTTTATCAGATCTAAGCTATATATAGCAGTAATACACACATTTCTATTTTCCACATAAAATGCTGTTCATATTACTGCAAGGGATTTAATCCAAGTGCACTTTCACAAATGACAGTGATCAGAAAAGTGGTATATACATAGATTGCATCTTTATTGTGACTGGTGCTCTTTACTCATCTAAGCAAGTAAAACGTTGGTGTGTATCTGGCTGTTTCAGTGCGCCACAAAAATATGCATATAACATATAATAAAACAGATGAAACTGAGACTACATGTTTTTTTCTGTGAAAAATTACACTCACCAAGGTGAACAGCTACGGGTAACCTCAATCTGCCCAAGGTTAAATATTGTGTATAAACAGCCATGTTCTAAGGAAGCTTGTTATAAAAGCAACAGCAATATTGTGTGTAGATGGGGGGGAGGGGCAGACAAGAAGGTACAGTTGTATACACTTACCATAAATGTAGATGTTCGAGTGTATTCACTGTTGCAGTCATCACATTTGGGCTATCTGCTTGCAGTAGCCCTCAGTCGGCCTGATTAACAAAGTCTTGGGTCCTGCATCGGTTGCTGTCTCATCTTCCGTGGCGTCAGGTAGTCAGGGGTATAAAACATGCAGCCGACACCATTACATCAGTTTTTCTTGCCCCGGATGTCAGGTGCCCCCATAATGAGAAGCAATTATATATAAGGTTACACCTCTAACAAAAAAGCAAATACACCAAAAAGCTTAAAGCATAGTAAATAAGAATAGGTATAGTCAATAGAAGTCAGGGGGCTGGAGGGAGGGTAACCAGGACTGCAGCACTGAATACACTCGAACATCTACATTTACGGTAAGTGTACACAACTGTACTATGTTCTTCATGTTTCACTTTTGCAGTCATCACATTTGGGTAGATTCCAAAAGCTAAGGATGGGAGGAGGTATTTAGATAGCATTAGGAGCAGCTATAAGGCCCTGCAAGACTGCAGTGGAAAAGCCAGCTCTGGATTTAGAGAAAACTGGCAAATGGTAATGCTTGGTGAAAGTATGTACAGAACTTCAGGTATGAGCTTCTAGGCTGTCTCTGGTAGGGACACCTCTGAGAAAGTCTGTAGAGGTAGATGCAGCCCTGGTTGAATGGGGGTCTAATTTCCTGTGGGATAGGTTTTCCATGATGCTTACAGCAGAAATTAATGCAATGGCCTATCCATTTAGAAATGGTTTATTTTGAAATAGCCTTCCCCCTCTGCTCCTGCAGCAAATGCCACCAGCAGTTGTTCAGATTTCTTTTGAGGTTTAGTCCTGTCCAAGTAAAATCTAAGTTGTCTATGCACATTTAAGGAGTGCAGTATTAATTCCCCTTTATTCTGAGAATTAGAAAAGAAGGTTTGCAAATGAATGGACTGATTAAGAGCCACACTGGATACTACCTTGGGCATGAAAGAGGGACTGGTCCTGAGGGACACCCTATCCACATGAAAGATGATGAAAGGCTCTACTGCCATAAGGGCCTGTAATTCAGATACCCTTCTTGCTGAAATGATCGCTAAAAGGAAAGTTGTTTTCCAAGAAAGGAATTTTAACTCAGCAGTTGCAGCTGGCTCAAAAGGAGAAAGAGTGAGTTTTTCCAATACAAAGTTAAGGTCCCAGGCTGGAGTTGGGGATTTCCTGGGTGGTCTTAAGTTTTTGGCTCCTCTGAGGAACTGCTTGAGCAGTGGGTGAGAAAAGAGGGGTGGTTCTGTGTTGTAATGAGCTGAAATAGCTGAGGTGTGAATTTTGATGGAGGAAAAGGAAAGGCCCTTGTGAAGCATCTCAGTTAAGTATTGAAGAATCTGAGATAAATTGGGTGATGCTGTGGCCATCCCTTGAGTTTGGTTCTAGGTACAGAATCTTTTCCATTTCTCAGCATAAGATTTTCTAGTACTAGGCCTCCTTGCCTCCAAAATGACATCAAACACTTGTTTACTGAGGGATGGTAACGGAGAGATTAAGTAATTAGCCAGGCTGCCAGGTTAAGGGTTTGAAGTTGGGGTGCAGAATCTGGCTCTCCTGCTGAGACAGCAGGGTAGGGGTCTGAAGTAGGTGCCATGGGGCCAGCTGGGACACACTGCGCAAGAGGGGGTACCAGTGCTGGTGTGGCCTGTCTGGTGCAATCAGTATCATCCTTGCTTTGTCCTGTTTGATCTTTAGAAGTACTTTGGAGAGGAGAGGCAGAAGGGGAAAGGCATAAACTGATAGATTTTTCCAGCTGAAGGACAAAACATCCACTTTACAAGCTTGTTTGTGGGGAGTCCTTGTGCAGAATTTGTCCAACTGGTAATTCTGGGGGGAGGCAAACAAGTCTATATCTGGGATCCCCCATTTGTTGATCAACATGCTGAAAATCTTTGGTTCCAATTTCCACTCATGTGGGTCCATGAGATTTCTGCTTAGTCCATCTGCCAGTGTACTTAGTTTTCCTGGCAGGAACTGAGCCTGTAGATGAACTTTTAGCTCAAGGCTGTGTTCCACAGAGCCATGGCTAGTCTGCAGAGGGGGTAAGAATGGGTGCTGGTTTATGTACCACATAACAGTGGTGTTGTCCGTCTTTACCATTAATTGTCCTGGAAGAATGTGGTCCTTGAGGGCATTCGGTACAGCTAACGTTTCTTTTTGATTGATATGCAGGTGCATTTGGCTTGGGTTCCATTTGCCCTGAACGTACTTCCCTTCCAGGTGAGCCCCCCATGCATAGTCTGATGCATCTGTTGTTAGAGTTTGGGCGGCAGGGGGTAGACTGAATTGTAGTCCCTTGTTTTGGTGGCAGGCCTCTGCCCACCAAAGGAATTCTAACCGTAGGCAAGGTATGATAGGAATCATTGCTTCTAGATCCTGAGAATGTTGACACCATAGACTTTTTACATACCATTGCAGTTTCCTCATATACAGTCTTGCATATGGAATTAGTAGAATGCACGAGGCCATGAACCCAAAGACTTGCAGTATTTGCCTTGCAGATAGCAGGGTTTTTGTGGCCACTAGTTTGAAGTAAGTTGTCAAATTAATTTCTTTCATGTGAGGAAAGCCATCTGGGAAGTCGTGTTTAAGCTTGCTCCCAGGAATATAATTTGTTGACAGGGTACCAGCTGTGATTTCTTTCGTTTATGGTGTACCCCCAGGCAAGTTAACACCTTTTGTACAAATGACAGATGATTCAGAAGTATGTTCTGGCTTTCTGCCTGAATTTGACAATCATCCAGGTATGGGCATATTTGAATACTTCTTTGCCTGCAAAATGCAATGACTGGAGATAGGCACTTTGTGAATACCCTGGGCGCAACAGATAAGCCAAAGGACAGTGCAGAGAAGTGCTTTGAAGCATAGGTATTTTCTGCAAGATTCTCTGAATGGGATGTGCAGGTAGGCTTCCTTTAAATCCAGTGTTGCCAAGCAGGCATATTTGCCTACCATGGGAAGCAACTGGTGAAGAGTTAGCATCTTGAATTTTGGAATCACCAAAAAGGTGTTTAGGATAGACAGGTCCAGGATAGGATGCCATGAATTGTCTTTTCTGGGTACCAGGAAATGTCTTGAGTAGAAACCTTGTTCCTTTTCCTCTTCTGGTACAGTCTGAATAGCCTTTAATCTTAAGAGAGAGAGTACCTGCTTTTGAGCCTCTGCCCACTGATTTCGGGGTAGATTTGGCCAACCGTTTGGGGTTGGTAATGTGTGGAAGTGAAATCTGTATCCTTGGGAAACTATGTTTAAAACCCATTTGTCCTGGGTAATGAGTTCCCAGTTTTTTGCTTGCAGAGCAATCTTTCCCCCAAAAGGAGCAGTCAGTTGAGAAGCGCTTGGAAGTTTTAAAGTTAAGTCATTGAGACAGCTTACCATGGAGGGAGTCTTACTACTCCCTGACTTGGAAGTGGAAGACCTCCACTGCTTAGTCCTTTGCGTATCCTGGGACTGGAGCCTGGGTGTTCTGCTGGTTCTGGTGTGAACTGAGAAGGCCTGGAAAAGGCAGGAAAGGACCAGTTTTTTGAGGGCCAATGCCTACTAAATCTAGGAGGCTGCACTTGTAAGAAATCTTTAACAGTTTGCATAGAATTAGCTTTTTCCTCCATCTTTTTAAAAACTTCTGTTTTGTCACCAAACAGGCGGTCCTAATTTAAGGGAGCATCCAGCAATTTTTTAACATGATCTGGCAAAGATTGCTCCTTAAGCCAAGCATGCCTTCTAAGTACAGACCCAGTGACAGCAGCCCTGCAAGATGCCTCTAGTGAATCAAAACCAGATTGCAAAGTATGTTTTCCAACCTGTTCAGCAGAATGCAGTAAATCCTGTAAATCCTTATTTTCAGCACAATCAGGAATCAACATACTTTTCTGTTTATGCAATCCAATAATATGCTGCTGATACTTTAACATATGAAACTGGCAATTTTAGGCCCTGATGGCCAAGGTTGCAGAGGTGTACACCTTCTTACCCCATCTATCCAGGGCCCTGGAATCTCTATAAGAGGGGGTAGGAGTTTTGGCAATAGTAGCCTTAATGCCCTTGGGTCCCT
This sequence comes from Protopterus annectens, assembly GCF_019279795.1. NCBI lineage: Eukaryota > Metazoa > Chordata > Ceratodontiformes > Protopteridae > Protopterus > Protopterus annectens. Next base: position 502,866,197 of record NC_056750.1, read on the forward strand.
GTGAAATGGTCTCAGGATCCGCAGTAGGATTTTTAAAAAGGAACTTGTGAGAATCAGGAACCCTGTAATATCCATCAGGTTTTCTGGGAGCAGGAGGTAAAGAATCAGGGGCCAAGCTAGATTCCGAAAAGGCATCGTCAACAGTGTCCAGCACAGGAGGGATAGTTAAGGGCCTGTGTTGGGGCAGGAGTAAGAAATCTCAAAGCCTCTTTTTAGAATTAGAATAATCCTGGCTTTCCCAGTGAAAATGCTCCCTAAGAGTATGCAAGGTTTCACCAAAAGACAAATCCTCTGGGGGAGAAGCAGAGGGAATAGAGTCCTCTGCATCAGAATCCTCATAAGTAGATAAGGGTAAATCCTGGTCATCAGAGGAGACAGAAATTTCAGAATCCTGGTCAGAAGCATCATAAGCAAATTCAGTCCTAGGTCTGTTAGAGGGGGAAGGTTGGCTTCACCTATTTAAATAATAAGGTCTTCAGCCATTCTTATCATTTGTTTTTTAGGCATAGAGGCCAGACCATGCAGTCTGGGCGTCGGTTTCCTAGGCATGGTTCAAGTTTTAGGCCTAGAAGAAGAAGATGGCATTGGTTTAATATGCAAGACAGTAGGCCTGAATACACCCTCAGAAGCCGGTGCCTGCACAGCGGCTCCGGACCCATCCAAGGTAGAAACATCCGCAGGTTCCACAGTTGAAGCATCTCGTGGCATACTGGACTCCGAATGGGTCTCAGTAGAGGCCTGCGAATCTGAAGTAGCGGGTTTCAGGGGCTGCGAAAGTGCCTCACTGAGTACCGGCGAACTGGTGACTAGCTTAGGAGAAGCGTCGTCAGCAGCTTTGGACCCAGGCGGCCTGTCTCTGTCTTTATCTTTGCGTTTTTTTCGGAATGTTGGTAGTCTGGTGGTTTACCGAAGACATATCAGGATAATTGAACCAAGCACCAAAATATTTAGAAGCGAAAATGTACCGACGACGAATAGTTTGTGGTTTAAATATGGCAAAAAACCGACCACGAGGTCCATCGTGGTCAGGGCCTAGTCAAGGAATACAGTACGAATGAAAATCTTTATAAGGTATTTGCTTTCCACAAGAAATACAATTACTGACTTTTACTGACATCGGTTTAGAGCAAGAAAAAGTTTCCCCAATGGGGTACTTAGCTTTAGTTGAAGACTTCGGATCTGAAACTCGAAAATGAAAATTTCAGGAGTCGGCTGACCAGCACTTGCAAACTGCTTCTGTTTCAGGCACCGCACGGCAAGAAAGACTGATGTAATGGCGTCGGCTGCATGTTTTATACCCCTAACTACCTGACGTCACAGAAGATGAGACAGCAACCGGCACAGGACCCAAGACTTCGATAATCAGGCTGACTAAGGGCTACTGCAATCAGATAATCCAAATGTGATGACTGCAACAGTGAAACACGAAGAGCATTGGGCAGGTACATCTTAATGGAATGTGATGTTTTTGTGTCTGAGTTGGTATGGCAAGTGCCACAGTATTCCGAAAAGTTAGTAGTCTGATTATGTACAGATATAGTATATGAATGCTATTTCATGAGACAAACCATACAAATATTCTTGGATTAGATGCTCCTTAGTTTGAAGAGAGTTGGAAGGGGTTTGCGAGTACAGTCAAGTGAATTTCAAGCTTAAACTCTGTGTAAAATGCTGTAATGGGAGAAGGGAGAAGAGTGAAGGCTATCAGAAGTCAAAAAAAGAAGTCTGTTGCTAGGGGCAGTGATACAAATAGGATGCAACAACTATTTGGAAGTCTAGGAAGCTTTTATAAGAAAAATGATCTCAGGGCTAGCAGGAAGTCAAGCAAGCTAAGAGAATAACTAAGTAAGAAGATGCATTTTTATGAAAATTCCCAGGTTCAAAAAACACAGTGAAGGAAAGGGGTCAGACAGAAGTAACCTCAAACCAAAAATACATAAGAGAGAGTATATACATTTACATATAATACAATGAAAAACAAAGTCTTCCTCTCTTTGATGACCTACTATGACTGTTAAAGCCTGCAACTAAGAATTTTAATAGTCAGACATTGAGAGTTTATATGCATTCCCTAAACCTATCATACAAGACATTTCATGCATCACATACGAGACACCTGCAAATACACACACACTGGCTTCAAATTTCGTCCAAAATTAAGTTTTATTTCTTTAAGTCTTTAACAACCACTTAATTCCTTCAACATGTAATTCCATTACTGAGGTTTTATTTAATTTTACTTTTAACATACACTATGCTTTCCCCCACTTGTCAAAACATTCATTTATACTTAAATTTAATATGTGAAAGTTTTGAAGTTCTTTGTTTCTTACCATTTCTTTTTGCTGTTAGTTATGCTCATGTCATGTAAAATAGGCTTTCTGATTCTAAAATGCAGAGTTTTTACTTACTTCAGTGGAGCTGTTTACTAATAATAGTAAAGATGGTGAGCAGCTGTATTTCCTGATTTCACGTCATGTGACCTAGTCTTCTAATGATTTAACTGTTTGCATAAACAGTTTGTAGTGGGTAGATGTCTTTTCTAATTTACAGCAGATTTCAACACATAAATGCAGCGCAATCCATCAGTCAATCGCACAGTACAACAAATAAATGCAGTTATATTCAAATAATACCAAATTAGAACATGAACCCAGCCACTGAGGATGCACAAGCCAGTGCATTTCTTTGTGCCGGTCCCAAGCCCGGATAAATGGGGAGGGTTGCGTCAGGAAGGGCATCCGGTGTAAAACTTCGCCAAAACATTTCATGCAGACACTAAGGAAAATTTTTATACCGGATCAGTCGAGGCTTGGGTTAACAACGACCGCCACCAGTACTGTTAGCCTACAGGGTGCTGGCGGAAATTGGGCTACTGTTGGCCGAAGGAGGAGGAGAGGCAGAAGACATGGCCGAAGGCAGGAAGAGATGAGAAAGGCTAGGACTGTGGTAGTGAGGGTCGGAACTTTGAATGTTGGCAGTATGACTGGTATAGGGAGAGAGCTAGCTGATATGATGGACAGAAGGAAGGTTGGTATATTGTGTGTGCAAGGGACCAGATGGAAGGGGAGTAAGGCTAGGTGTATCGGAGGTGGGTTCACATTGTTTTATCATGGTGTGGATGGGAGGAGAAATGGCGTAGGAGTTATTCTGAAGGAACAGTATGCTGAGAGTGTTTTGGAGGTGAAAAGAGTGTCGGATAGAGTAATGTTTATGAAGCTGGAAATTGATGGTGTAATGATGAATGTTGTTAGCGCGTATGCTCCACAAGTTGGGTGTGCAGTGGATGAGAAAGAAAAACTTTGGAATGAATTGGATGAAGTGGTGATGACTGTACCTAAGGGTGAGAGAGTGGTGATTGGAGCAGATTTCAATGGGCATGTTGGTGAAGGGAACAGAGGGGATGAGGAAGTGATGGGTAGGTATGGTGTTAAACAAAGGAATGCAGAAGGTCAGATGGTAGTGGATTTTGCGAAAAGGATGGACATGGCTGTGGTGAATACGTATTTTAACAAGAGGGAGGAGCATAGGGTGACATACAAGAGTGGAGGAAGATGCACACAGGTGGATTATATCTTATGTAGGAGGGCCAGTTTGAAGGAGATTGAAGACTGTAAAGTGGTGACTGGAGAAAGTGTAGTTAGGCAGCATAGGATAGTGGTTTGTAGGATGACATTGGTTATCAAGAAGAGGAGGAGGAGTGTGAGGGCAGCACCAAAGATCAAGTGGTGGAAATTGAAAAAGGGTAATTGTGAGGGGGAGTTCAGGGATGAGTTAAGGCATGCACTGGGTGGCAGTGAAGAGTTACCAAATAGCTGGGTAACTACAGCAGAGCTAGTAAGGGAAACGGCTAGAAAGGTGCTTGCTATTGCATCTGGACAGAGGAAGGATGACAAGGAGACATGGTGGTGGAATGAGGAAGTACAGGAGAGTATACAGAGAAAGAGGTTGGCAAAGAAGACGTGGGATTGTCAGAGAGATGAAAAAAGTAGGCAGTAGTATAAGGAGATGAGGTGCATGGCAAAGAGAGAGGTGGGGAAGGCTAAGGATAAGGCATATGAAGAGTTGTATGAAAGGTTGGACACTAAGGAGGGAGAAAAAGGACCTGTAACGATTGGCTAGACAGGGGGACCGAGCTAGGAAAGATGTGCAGCAGGTAAAGGTGATAAAGGATAATGAGGGAAACATACTCACAAGCGAGGAGAGTGTGTTGAGGAGATGGAAAGAGTACTTTGAGGGGTTGATGAATGAAGAGAATGAGAGACAGAGAAGGTTGGATGATGTAGGGACAGCGAATCATGAAGTACAATGGATTAGCAAGGATGAAGTAAGGATAGCTATGAAGAGAATGAAGAATGGAAAGGCTGTTGGCCCAGATGACATACCTGTGGAAGCATGGAGGTGTTTAGGTGAAATGGTAGTGGAGTTTTTAACCTGATTGTTTAATGAAATCTTGGAAAGTGACAGGATGCCTGAGGAATGGAGAAAAAGTGTTTTGGTACCGATTTTTAAGAATAAGGGTGATGTGCAGAGCTGTAGTAACTACAGAGGGATTAAATTGATCAGTCACAACATGAAGTTATGGGAAAGAGTAGTGGAAGCAAGGTTAAGAAGGGACGTGATGATTAGTGATCAGCAGTATGGTTTCATGCCAGGAAAGAGCACTACAGATGCGATCTTTGCTCTGAGAGTGTTTATAGGGAAGTACAGAGAATGTCGGAAGGAGTTGCATTGTGTTTTTGTAGACTTAGAGAAAGCATATGACAGGGTGCCTAGAGAGGAGTTGTGGTATTGTATGAGGAAGTCAGGAGTGTCAGAAAAGTATGTACAAGTGGTACAGGATATGTACGAGGGTAGTGTGACAGCGGTGAGGTCTGCGGTGGGAGTGATGGATGTGTTTAAGGTGGATGTGGGGTTACATCAAGGATCAGTTCTGAGCCCTTTCTTATTTGCAATGGTGATGGACAGGTTGACAGACGAAATCAGACAAAAGTCCCCGTGGACTATGATGTTTGCAGATGACATTGTGATCTGTAGTGAGAGTAGGGAACAGTTGGAGGAGACCCTGGAGAGATGGAGATATGCTCTAGAGAGAAGAGGAATGAAGGTCAGTAGGACTAAGACAGAATATATGTGTGTGAATGAGAGGGAGGATAGATGAATGGTGAGGATGCAAGGAGTAGAGGTGGCGAAAGTGGATGAGTTTAAATACTTGGGGTCAATAGTTCAGAGTAACGGTGAGTGTGGAAGAGAGGTGAAGAAGAGAGTACAGGCAGGATGGAGTGGGTGGAGAAATGTGTCAGGAGTGATTTGTGACAGACGAGTACCTGTAAGAGTAAAAGGGAAGGTCTACAAGAGGGTAGTGAGACCAGCTATGTCATATGGGTTGGAGACAGTGGCATTAACACAAAGGCAGGAGTTTGAGCTGGATGTGGCAGAATTAAAGATGTTAAGATTTGCACTGGGTGTGACGAGGGTGGACAGGATTAGGAATAAGTATATTAGAGGGTCAGCTCAGGTTGGAAGGTTTGGGGACAAAACCAGGGAGGCACGGTTACCTTGGTTTGGACATGTGCTGAGGAGGGATGCTGAGTATATTGGGAAAAAGATGCTAAGGATGAAGCTACCAGGTAACAGGAAAAGAGGAAGGCCTAAGACAAGGTTTATGGATGTGGTGAGAGAGGACATGCAGGTGTTGGTGTGACAGAGCAAGATGCAGAGGATAGGAAGAAATGGAAACAGGTGATCTGCTGTGGCGACCCCTAACGGGAACAGCCGAAAGAAGATGATGATGACCAAATTAGAACATGACAAGATTCCCAGTAAAGTGTATAATGCCTGACACACACTGTAGTAATGAGGTCACACTAATAGTGGTCTACTAATAAAAGTCCACGAGCACCTACAGTATCCTGACCGTGATGACTGGATGTAAGAATGAAGAAACACCAAAGCCAATGTTGAAACCCACTCTGATTCTATTCTTTACTACTCTAGTGGCTTTTAGGGAAGAGCTTATTCAACACAAAAGAGATTGTAACTGCTACCATGAATGCTTTGTACTTTGCTGTGATCATTTTTTCACAACGTGCATGAATCATACTGCATTGCAATATTAACATCATTACATATTGCATGTACTGGATTTTTTAATGTTTACTTTGGACCTGCCTCTCTCCTCCCCCCTGGCCTACTCTGGAGAGGCTTCAACCCAGTCAAACGTTCTGGACAAATGCACGTTTCCTCCCTTAAAGAACATCTACTGACAACAACAGTCTGCTTACTAATAACACGAAACGTATACCTCCTGTTATTTTTCTGCACAACTGTGGGATGGACCTGCTGTGTGTCTGCCCTAAAGACATTAGAATGCATGAAGAAAGCCAAATTCCAGGCTGAATCTGTCATTTAATGCTTAACTACAGCACACTGTATACCTGCTTAAATTACACAGTCTTAATATAACCATACAAAAATAACATTTTATAGAAATTGTAGAGAGAGATTCAGCACTGAGGCATGAAAACGCACTGGCTGCAATCTGACAATTAGATTGCTAGTTGCAAGAGTAATGAAGGAGGCAGAAAACAGACTATCCTTCCACACCTAGGCATATCCTATCACACAACAAACACACACCTCTAACTCCATTAATGCACTTCTACACTGCATCTATTTGAAACAGATTTGAAAAATGTTATTCTCAGTGCCCGTTACTTCTTTTTCTTTCTAAAATGGGCAGTTTTCATTCTTCTGTTATATCCGGAGTTGTAGTCCTTAAACTCATATCCCTTTCCCCTAAACACTTTCCTTTAGGATCTGTCAAAGTATCAAATTTGAGCTGTTTGCTGCTGTGACTGACAACTCGCAGCAGAAGACAAAGTTCATGGGCTGAGAATACTGTTCTGTGTGATTATCCGCTTGTCTTTTAAGCAGACATAGAAAAGCAAGAAATGGTAATTAAACCTGAATGACTAAAAGAAAGCAGGGTACATGTGAAAACACATGCAAAGTCAGTGCACTGACAGGAGCTGAGGGGCTATTATGTAATATTTTAAAGCAAACCACTGCATTGTGGGATACCTGGAGGTAGACTAAAAAAAAATCAAAATGCCAACCCCATGTGGGCAGACTCTGAAATTACATTTAAAAATAGAAAAAATATATATTGAGTCCAAAAGTAGTGTTAAAATGTAGGAAACATCAAAACTTGATGAAATAAACATGTTTTTTCAGTCTGTGTGCGATTCTCCTTTAAGAAATTATGAGAGTACATGAGGTTAAGCAGAGAGGAAGACAGTGGTAGGATATAAGACAACTACAGACTGTTTTGGTAATTCAGAGTTCATCTCACATGCTGTGCTGTGGAAAAGCATAATTTTCTGTAAATATAATGTGATCACTTGTATTTCCCTGCTGCAGTGGTTTCTTTACACTGTTTACTCTACTGCTCTACATTAACTTGATAAGCTTCCTTAAAAAATTTTCTCCACTATCTCCGTTTAGGATAATGTAAACAGAGAGTTGGCTACTATGACTGCAATAGGTGCAGCTTTAAACTTTTTTCCAGCATTCTCTGAAATGACCAGGAACATTTTCATCGGTGCACCCAGATGTTTCCTTTACTAATAACTTGTTTTTATAGCCTGACCAAGGGCAAATAAAAAAAAAATTCCTGAAAGAAACAAATCATTACAGATTTTACTCTAAGGGAAAGTAACTAGAGGACAATCCAGCACTCTGGTACCTTAACACATGAATGTTTCAATTACTTTTAAATCACACAGTGAATTCTTTCTACCATTAGGGAAGTATTTAATAACCTGACTGATACCAGTTCAAAAGAAAAACTGCTGAAACTTTAGAGGAAAAAAAGGAGCATTAGTTTACAGCCCCCGTTTACATTACTCCTCTGACTGCTGCCAGTTTTCATACCGAATATAAACTGAAACAGGAGTAGCAGCAGATGAAGAAATGCTTGTTACAGTGTTTAGCAGTCTGTGTAACCTCTTCCAGAAAAGGTTAGAAGCCAAGCAGATGTTTCCATCTCTCATACTAAATTTCTCATGGACATCACTCAGAACCTTATTTAAATACACCCTAGATGCATACTGTCGACTGGCAAACAGGCTTACTATTAGAATCCAGCTTTAAAAAGCCTTAGAACTGCATCACTTAGTTCATTTACCTTCTTTCTAAGTGTCAAGTCTCTACCCAATACTTCATATAAATGCACAAAAGCATTTCACCACCTGGAGCACTAGGACCCTAGTTAGGTTATCTGGTGCTGTGTTAAGTTCCCTAAACAGGTGCCTTCCTTGACTGAAAAAAACGAACAAAGGTCTTTTTGCATTTAATGACAAAAGTAGCTCTTTCCATTCCTCTTTAACTGTAGCAAGCCACGTCCTAATGTAATAAGTGGCTTGCTTTTATCATGCACAATGTGATTCAGTTGGAGAAGCACAAATGCAGTGCTCTCATTTATTTCTGAACACCGGTACTGCACTCAAGCAACATTGGCACCTATCAATCACACCCGACACCTTGCAAAGATAGTCATCCTATTTGCACCACCTCCACCCATGCCTCAGTGGAGCAAAACAATTACACACTAAATTCAGGAGAAAAGGAAACTTTGCTATGCACCTTTCAGTGTAAGAAACTATTAGGATATCAAGCACCTTTCAGTGATATTAAGCTTTAATATCACTCTAGAGCATGAACCATGGACACCAAATAAGAGTGGAGAGAAGCTAACACAGCTATAAAAGCTTTAACAAAAACTGTGGACTACCATTACTTTTTGTGAGGCACCAGTATGCTTGTTACAGCTTTTAAAGCTGTAAAATATATTACATTCTTAAAGTTTTTTTTTCTTTTGCTAACTAGTACATTAGGACAGCTTACGTTTCATGTACTACAAGGAACTATACCTGGGATTGCTCTGATCTTAACCGATTTTTGTTTTTGAGTCATAGATGGCAAAATTCATTTTTCAAGCTTTACTCTAGAGGTCAATTTGGCAAACGTTACAAACACATAAGTTGGTTATAATTAGAGGCCCCACTATCATAATCCTCTATATAGTCCAGACAGCTCAATACTGATTAGTTTACTAAGGCTTACTAATATACCACAATCATGCATCTATTACAAAAAACAAAGAAATTCTCAATTAACAGTTTTGGAAGGGGAATTACTACAGGGAGCAAAAAATTGGATTGCCAGTCTACAAAAGAGAAACTGAGAAACTTGGTAAGTGCAGTACACTGGAACGAAGGAGGAGACAAACTATGGAAAGGTAACTGAAGCAGGAATGGTGATGGGACAAGGACAAGAATGAAATTATATGAGAGGAGGACAAGCAGCATAAAGTGAAAGTACTATGCATGCACAAACACTGTCAAGAAGATAAAACAGCTGGTACCTGGTAAACCTAGATACCGTTACTGTCAACTCTCGAAGGAAAATATGACTATGACTGTACCAAGTCAGTACAACTTAACAACAACAGAATAGTTAATATGAAAAGTGCAAGCCTTAAAAAGTAAATAAAATACAAACTTGGGGTAGCTGATATTTTTCTTAGTATGAATTTATAAATTTCTAGTGCAGGCAGACAAAGATGAACACGGACAGACAAACAGTATTATTTGGCTATCTGGAAAGAGAATACCTCCTGTGATCAATAAATGTCAAAACAGACAGTACACTTTCTAAAATCTGGTTTTGGTATCAGCAGGAAGGAATCGGTCAGATTTCAAAGCAAAGAACCAACATCTGAGCAAACAAAGGCCTGTTTTCACATTTGTAGCACGGAACTACTAAAAAAATGCAAAGTGAAACATTTCCTGCACAAAAATGAAAAGTAAACTACTGAACAACAAAAAATAAAAGCTATCCTATACCACCACAGTAACATCAAACCAACATTCCTATCAAAACTGCTTCATAAAGAGGGAAACCATTATGTCCTTGGCAAAAGCTACGGGATCCAATTTCTTCATGGAAACCGGCACCTTTTCCCATGATGCTCTTCACAATGGAATATGTAGAAAACATTAAACTACGTTCAACTAAATGACACAGCATGGATTCTGTGATGTGCTGCCACTATCCAGTCCTATTCATTAACTAACAAGATTGGTTTTGAGGAGTCAAGAGAGATGTATTCCCGATTTCATGAAAAAGGCGAAAGATGGTTGCCGCTAGCAAAAGGGCAGGTGGTGTTACTTCTGTAAAGTTAAAATACTGCTGAAGGAGACAACTCTAAATTACACTGAATCCAGCAGTTTATGAGGCAATGTATACCTTACAACGTAACAGCATGCAGTAAAAAGTTACTTAAGTGTGCGACTATAGAGAGTTAGGTTACTTGTTACAAGGATCAACTACTTTGCAATGGTACATATTGCAGAAATTTGGATTAAATGTAGTGTACTGCAAAAATGTACAGCAAGTGTGTAGGACCCACAAGATGGCACATTAGATGCGAGAATGGTACTCAAAACCTTTGCATAAAGACTGTGTTGCAATACTCATTTAAGCAAACCATCAATCATGGCACAGTATGCCCTGCAGATTCTGGTACATATTACAGTGCCGCAATAAAACAGCAGGTGGCAGTGTGTTTATGTCCCTGAAAATGCAAAGAAAGCCTAGAGTTCACATCCTCAGTCATTACTTCAACTGCCTCATTAACCTATCAACAGGCACTCAAGCCACTGTGCTAATGTGAGATGTATGGGTCAGACTTACAAGATTTATCCCCCTACATGAATGGATATGGCAACCATTCCTATTTAAAAAGCCTTTGGGAGCAGCTTTTCCAAAAGAAGCTGAACAATGCTTGTCAATCCTATATCCCTATTAACTTCACTAAAAGACAATGTGTACATACACTGGCTCCTTTTGTAAATCTGTCTTTTTATCTTACATGCACGTTCTCTAAACTAGCTACAGGTTAAGTAGCAGCATTTCCGAGCCTAGTTAAGTTCAAACTTATGCCCTGCAAAATGGTTTTGCCTAATTTCATTTTTTATGGCTCTGGATTTTATGTGCATGAAAATGCTAATATATTGCTACCTGTAGATTTAAGCATAACTCCTAAGTCAGTATTCATTATGAAAATCTATGTAAGTTTACATTCTTTTTTCATCAACATAAAGAGAAAAGTGGTGGTGGGGGTTATAGGCAGTCTTTACAACTGTGCACATGGCCACTCCTGACAAATAAATGCATCAGGATAAAGTCATACAAGATGAAATTATGCATAGATGCTACACACCAGGATGGATGGCTGAATTATTTTGGGACAAGCTTGCACCCGTAAGGATGGAGCTTCAGTTTTCTCATACTGTGGCTGGAAGAACAAAACAGAAGTTATTTTTTAAACCATTTTTTTATTCAATAATCCTTAAAAATAAATAAAAGTGAACCTTTTAGGTTCACTCTGGTGTCAACTTAATTTAAGCTCACTGATAATTATATATGTAATGCAGTGAAAAACAGAGTTTACATTCCTTATATGCAGTTAAATCACACTTTTAAGTTCACACTTAACGCCAATTCATGTGCCGCCACTCCTAAATTCCTATGTCTCTGGTCAGTAGTACAAGTATTAACTGTGCAATATATTGGCACATATGCAATTTAAACTTTACTCTATGCTGTTTTTCCATCCCTTCTCCAACCTGCCTCCTCTCCAATGCCTTCTTTGCTCCAGCAGTTTTCAATCTTTCCTATGTGCATATGCTTTTTCCTCTAATTTTGTTTTCCAACTCTTACTGAGGTATGTCTCCAATTTCCCATTAAAGCCATTCCTTCCCATATTTCTTTCCTCCTTGCTGCACTGCTTCTCTCCTTTTTTTTCCACAGCTATCTTACTTATGAATTCTTCCAACTCTTCCCGTTAATGGGTTTGGTTTCTCCCTCTTTCTAGTTACTGCTTTTCTCCTATTACCATGGCCAACCTTACTATTTCTTTAACTTCCTCTGGTACCCAGTCTTTATATTTTAGCAAAAAAAAGTTTTGGGGCAATATCTGTAATCTCAGGAATCCTTTCTATGCATAATGTTGTTAATTCCCTCTTGTATCTAATTAGGAAACTACATTTTCCAAAATGTGTGAGCCCAGGTTCCTTCCCCTCTCTTCTCAACATCTTCAACAAATCCCATCCACCCCTACAGGAATCCTTACTAACTTAAAAAGAGTTCAAAAACACTTGCGTAGGCATTTCCAAGCAAAAATCCTGAACCTATGAGCCTTATTTATATACTTCAGTAAATTTATTATTTTTTGCCATCCCTCCTTTTCTTTGTTCCCAGTCCAAATTTCCACTGTCCCCTTTGTTTCTCATTTTTCCCTTGTTGTTGCCTCTTATTAAGTTCTTCACTATCAACAGACTCTTTTTGTTGTTACTCCTCCTATCCTTCTCACTTCAATTTTCTGTATCGGTGGTGGGATATCTGCCCCAACCCTTACAATCTTGCTCCATCTTCCAGGTGTTCCTGTAGATGATACTGTTTCTTTTATCTCCTCCCATGCTTTTAATATGTCTTCTACAAACATCTGTGATCAATATTTAACTTGTTTTGCTTGGCTTGTCATCTCCAAACACTTTTCATCTGATTATCCTTTTCTCTCCCTATCGTAATAAACCTCTCTCTCTTCCACTTTTCCCACTCCAGCTCCTGCCATTTTCTGGTGAAAATCTGTTGTACTTCCTTCGTCCGCGACAACTCACCTTTTGCCACATTTCTAACAGTATTATAACTTCCCTTCCTTGCCAGTTTACTTCCCTCTCCCAAATTCTTTTCTTCCAGGCTACCTCATAACTTTATTTACTACCCTGAGAATATTCAAGCTCCATCTGAAATGTCAGCACTCAAAATGCAAAAAAAAAATCACCAAAATTACAACAGAAGAGCAAATCTCAAAAACCACTTTTCTCCTTTAAACTTCTCTGTGCGTGTGTGTGTGGGGGGGTACCCCACAAACTTATATATAACAACTCCAAGATCACCATATCTCAGAAAAAGGGAATATCCCAAGAAATGGCCACCTAAGACTTAGTATATGCAAATCCATTTTTTTTTTCAGCCATTCGGTCTACATGTTTCGGGACTCACTCTACTGGGTCCCAACATTTCAAATGGCTAGCAAAAATGTGTTATTATGCACACTTGAAGGGCGGTGTGCAAGTCTGGCACTCCTAATCCCCCCCCCCTCCCCTTCTCGTTCGGCTCTAGTCATCTCTCCTATGCTACTCTTGCCTTCACCTATCATAAACTTATTCCCTAAATTTTTACTTTTTTAGGAGAGCTGTTTCCGGTAATATCCAAGATGCATGTCTTGCATATGTAAATTGTACATTAAAGACATTTGGATCACTTGTATCCTGTGGTCTACATCCAGCCTTACTGTCTCTATCTTTGCACCTGTTGTTTCACCTAGTATAGATCTTTACATATGTACTTCTCACTGCCTTTCCGACTGTATCACTTATCCAAACGCCTGAATATTTAAATCGGTTTCTTTGAAATTCCCCACCCTTTCTCTCGTAGTTACCAACACCACATTTGTCTTATTTTTATTTATCTAATATCCCAAGATTTTCCCAAATTCAGACAGCATTTCCGATAACTTCTCTAAATCCTTTCTGTATAGCATCATCAATAATGTATCATCTCCATATAAAGAATTTTTTTCTCTGTTTCTCACCATTTACAGACCCTCACACTAGAGCTCATTACTGTCTCTGACAATGGCTCTATGTACAAAAAGGAGAGGGGAGCAAAGTCAACCCTGACTCATTTCTGTTTTTGTAATTATCCTGACAGTCTTGCCCTTATCTTCACTATCACTGTTGCACCCGCCATACACAGCTTTTAAAATGCCTATCCAGCTCTCTGGAAATACCATCTCTGTGCAGTTTCAAACATGTAATTTCACCCCACTCTATCAAAAACTTTTTCAGTATCTAATGAATGTAAGCTCTTCCTCCCTTTCTCCTTTCTTGGGCATCCTGAATTATCAGGAAGGTCTTAAGTAATTCCTCTGTCCCCCCCACAAACCCAGTCTAGTCTGTATGAATCATTCTAGGTAGTACTCTAGCTACGTTGTCTGCTTGAATTTGCAAAAAAACATTTATAATCATAGTTCAAAATTGAAATGGGTGTATACGATGACAGAAAAAGTGGGTCCCTCCTCTCTATGACAATTATAGGTTCATAGGTTGGTACTAGGCTATCAGCCCTAGGGCCTATACAAGCCTAGCCATAACAATTCCCTGGCTATTTCTTCCCACACTATTTACTTCCCTGAACCCCTGTCTAGCAGGGCGACTGACGTGATCCCCAGGGTGAATTTCCTTTCTCCCATCCAATCGTCAAGGTTCCTTTTGAAGAGGGCCAAAGAGGCACTCTGCTTGACATGTATGGGCAATCTATTCCAGAATCTGGGGAGTCTCTGGGTCAGGAACCTATCCCTCCAGCATGTTTTGTTTATTGTGATGACAAGGTTTAGATCCCTGGAGCTTGTGGCTCTGAGGGATTGGGATCTCTTTAAGTGTAGCATGTCCAACAGTTCTGGGTTTGACATGGCCTTGTATGTTAAGCAGAGATCACCTCTGAGTAGACGATATGCGACAGAGTATAGCTGGAGTTTTTTAAGGCAGTCAGCGTCGGGCATCTGCTTTAGGCCTGTGATTCTTTTAGTGAGGTACTTCTGCGGCCTTTCCAGTTGTTGCAGATGTCTTGAGAGGTACATACCAAACGGGGCGTTGTGTTCTATAATGGGTCTAATGAGGGATGAGTACAGTGGGACAATGACCTCCTTTTTTCTGGATGAAAAGCCCTTAGTGATGAGGTGTGTCACATAGAAGGATTTCCTGATGCCGATGACTGCTTCTTTACAGGTTTTCAGTGGGCTTTTCTCATTCCAAACTAAACATGCCTATCCACCTATTTATTACTTCCACCTTTCTTAATTCCTATATCAGGAGACCTTCACTTCCTTTTCTTTTCTCTTTTACTATTCTTCCCCATACTAACATCACTTCCACCGTTTTGAGTCCATCAGTTCCTTTGCCTCCTTTTCTTCCAACCTATTTATTGTAAACAATCACCATTAATTCACCTGCCTCCCTCCACTTTCTCATCACTGTAGAATTCTTGATAAAATTCTCTAAAACTTTTTATTGTTTTCTACAACCACACTCTTAGTCCTCCATCTGCACTGCTTTTTATTTTATATGTGACTCTTTCTTCTTCTTTTTACCTTAATCTCACCACTGCAGCCTTTGCACTGGAGTGAAAATACACTATTTTCTTTGCTTATCTTTTCTCAATGTAAGATTTTTGTATTTTTTGCTTTATTTCCTTTTCCTTCTGCCTCCAGCTTTGAATCCCCTCCCTTTGGTTTTGCTTTACCTCTGCTAACTCCACTCACAGAGCATCCCTACAGCTAACCACCCTTTCCCTTTCTCTCATTTTTCTTTTCAATCGCTTTCTTTTTACTCTCCTTTACTCCATCCTGTCCAATGTCCTCTCATTCTCTGGTTCATGCTGCCCTAACTCTTTTCCTACAATTTCAGATATCCAGATTATCAGTTTTTCTTTCCAAGAAATATACAGGAAACCGGCACTGTCTATCCACGCTTCTTACTCTATCCCCTTTTATCTTTACCCTCATAACTACATAATGTGATAGCAGAAGGCAGGGTCTATATTAGAAGATCGAATGTTTAGGTGATCGAACACCTAAACATTGACCTTCTAATATCGGAAGCAAAAAAAGAGCGAACGGCTGATTTAACGCAGGGAAAGATTTCCCTTGGCCGTTTGCCAGAATTTGCTTTTTCCATACTGTTGAGCGATCTCGGAGTTGGTATATTTAGTTGGGGGATGGGGGACGAAGCCCCCCATTTAGTTTTGATGTAATTTTTTTTTTTCTGGCAGACATGCATGTTTCCCTGGGGGGTTCGCTATTTTTAGGTTTGATATAAGAAGATTGATGTTTATGTGTTCGATCACCTAAACATTCGCTCTTCTAATATAGACCCCATAAGGCGTTCTCGAAATGGCAGCCTCTAAGTGGTGCGTATGTTTAATGGATATGCATCCTCTATCCAATCTAGCCCAACTGTTATATCTACAGTGGTAAAACCCCAGCTTCCACATGCCAACCATCCTCACCACTGAGAAATATTAATTTAAGTATGTATCCTCTTTCACTACTTACTGATACCTAGGGCCCAATCCACTTGATGTCTAGCTGCTGACACATTCCAGTCCCCTGTGCATATTAACATCCCTTCCAGGAATCTCATGACCTCGGTTAAAAGCCCCCACAGAACTCTTATTGTTATGGCTCGGGGAATGTACACTGGCACTGTAGTAATCTTCACTCTACTAATGATTAATCCCTTCGTCTCAGCCATTCTTCCTTTCCTATCCTTTAGTCTCCTTTCTTTCGACAGTGTCCAAGAACATCTTTTCATTAAAACCACCCCTCTCCTTTTTTGTAACCCCACACGGAACTTGCCACCAAACTATACCCACTCCCTCTTAATTTTGTATGATCTGCATTCGATAAATGTGTCTAAGGCTATGATAGGTGTCTGCGTACACCAGATGTAGCCTAAGATTCTTGCAATGTTGCTCCCCCTAATCCACTCACATTCTACAATTTGAAATTATGCCACTGCAACCATCATTCTGCTACTTTCTTTCCAACTTCCCATCCTTCTTGTAAATGCAAACCTTCTGTCCTTTCTTAGTTTATCCCTCAATCTTACTAAGGTAACATATTTCATATCTCTCTCTGCCCCTCCCCTCTTTTGTGGAGCTTCAATCCATCAGCTTAGTGATAATTCATCGCTCCATTAACTATGTACTTATTTACATTATCAACCACTAACTTCAGAGTGCTATCTTTTCCAAGAAATTTAGGCCATGCATTGACCCTCTTTCCCATCATAACCATGACAGCACATCTAACTGCTTTAGTGCCCTCCTGCTTTCTCAACTTCTCTGTTGTGTGCCTGTCTACTTTTACTATTGTAGAAATAAGTTCCTCCACTTCCAATCTCCTCACTTTAAACTCTTATCTCACCTTTGGGATGGCTTTTGTCAATCAACTCACCTCCTACTTTGATCCCTTCCTTTCTGCATTGCTTCCTACCCACCACCCTACTCCTCTTAGTTCTAGCCAGTTTACTTTTCCTGTTAAAATTCGTGCTCCCCTTTCATTACTACTCACCCTTTGCCAAGTTACCACATTCTATCCTGCCCTCTTCTATTTCCATCCTCAGATCTTTCACTCACTTTTACTTCCGATTCGTATATGCTACTAACTAGTGCTCTCTTGTAAACTCTATTTCAACTTCTCTCTTATTCATCTATCCCTTCTGTTTCTCATCTTGTTCCTGAATTTGCTTCTTCCAAGTTATTTCTGTGAAATAAAACTTTCAAATGAAGTCCAAATCATCGCAGAAGTAAAGCAATATGCACATTAGTGTTAATGGTAAATGGGGTGAAATAGCCAGTCATTGGAATGGCTGCAGGGGGGAGGCTCCATTCGACCATGATTTTGTGAGGGGGAAGGGTGGCAAACTCAAAGACAGCCCCGGCTGAACTATACCTCTCAACTATCCAGATTTTCACAGAATGAATAGATTTTTTGCTTATTTTTAGTTTGTTCCTCATAAAATTTGTGGTTTTCTGGCAAAACATTTAGGAATTAAGTCACTAAATAATGACAATGAGTTTCAGACTTCATAACCTTCAGAAAAACGCATGCTAAAGCAAGACCTGTTATCCTATCAACTGTCTCAGGTTTTACAAGAGCAATTTTTAGAACTGTTTATATGTTCCCCCAATATATTTGGCCTTGTCCAGATTCCCTGCATTAACAGGTTGAGAGGTACGTGCAAATAAATTTCTTTATAGAATTAGGCATATCCAAATCTCTCAACTATCCCCAATTTTGGCTCAAAATGTTCCTCTTTCCCTAATAATCCCCTCCGGAAAATGGCAGTTTTGGAAGAAAACGTGGAGGGTTTACAAATAATAAATAACTGTAATAATCAGAGTTATAGATTACTTTTATTTCAGAAATGCATGTAGATTCTTTTATTTTGTCAGCTGCTCAAGTTAGCAGTACTATTATTAAAAAAGTGTCCCTTCATTGACAGGTTCCCAGCTGTATTGTGTGGTTATTTTATATTTTTGCATCACATTTTTAGTCCATTTTTCATAAAATTGCGTTTTTTTGGCAAATTAGTGGCAAATCATTCAAGACTGAAGTTAGAAAATAATGACAGACATTTGAAATTCAGATTTCATACCCTTCAGAAAATTCTTACTAATGCAAGACCTATTCTATTATCTTTCTAGGTTTATAAGAGCAATATTTAAAAATGTTCCTTATTTTGGGCCTTTGTCCCACTTCTATGCATGGCTTTGTCCAGATTTCTTGCTCTGAGGTTGAGGTATGACAAATGTGTCAGGGCCATCACAGTCAGCCAGAGACATTTCAAATTGTGACATACTTGTTGCACCCCACTCCCCCATGTAGTGACTCTGGATGTGTCCAAGCAAGGCAAAGAGCAATTATGTAGTGTAAATGTGCAGAGTATCCCCCCATCCAAGGTAGACACAAGTATTACAGTGGCTTTTCATCTGTCCTTGATTTTGCAGAATGTTCTGGTTTCCGTCATATTTTTATACTATTGATTTATGCTTATTATTATTATTCAGAAAGTGCCAGGTGGAGGTGAGATTACATCAAGGATCTGCTCTGAGTACTTTCTTATTTGTAATGGTGATGTACAGGTTGACAGATGAGATCAGACAGGAGTCCCCGTGGACTATGATGTTTGCAGATAACATTGTGATCTGTAGTGAGAGTAGGGAACAGGTGAAGGAGACCCTGGAGAGGTGGAGATATGCTTTAGAGAGAAGAGGAATGAAGGTCAGCAGGACTAAGACAGAATATATGTGTGTGAATGAGAGGGAGGATAGAGGAACAATAATGACGCAGGGAGTAGAGATGGCGAAGGTGGATGCGTTTAAATACTTGGGATCAACAGTTCAGAGTAATGGTGAGTGTGGAAGAGAGGTGAAGAAGAGAGTACAGGCAGGATGGAGTGGGTGGAGAAGAGGGTCAGGAGTGATTTGTGACAGACGAGTATCAGTAAGAGTGAAAGGGAAGGTCTACAAGAGGGTAGTGAGACCAGCTATGTTATATGGGTTGGAGACAGTGGCATTGACAAAAAGGCAGGAGTCAGAGCTTGACGTGGCAGAGTTGAAGATGTTAAGATTTGCAGTGGGTGTGACGAGGATGGACAGGATTAGGAATAAGTATATTAGAGGGTCAGCCCAGGTTGGAAGGTTTGGAGACAAAGCCAGAGAGGCAAGATTACGTTGGTTTGGACATGTGCTGAAGAGGGATGCAGAGTATATTGGGAAAAAAGATGCTAAGGATGAAGCTGCCAGGTAACAGGAAAAGAGGAAGGCCTAAGATAAGGTTTATGGATGTGGTGATAGAGGACATGCAGGTGGTTGGTGTGACAGAGCAAGATGTGGGGGACAGGAAGAAATGGAAACAGTTGATCTGCTGTGGCGACCCCTGACGGGAGCAGCCGAAAGAAGAAGATTATTCAGAAAGTGCTTGTTGCTCTGTGTTTAAGTAGCAATGCTTTAATGACCATCAGGTATGCTTGTCTGAGATTGTAAGATGCAAGTAAGCTTTAATAAGCATACTGTTGACTGCCAACATTGAAAAACTTTCTGTTGTTGCCATGCAGAAAATACTTACATAACTAGATAATTTATAAGCCTTGGGTATTGAAATGCATATGACAGTATTTGTAATAAAGGACAGGATTACATTATTTTAAGAAGCTCATTACATTTGTTGGGGACTTGCAGTCATCTTTGCAAGCTTTACCTATAAACTAAACAGAATGCCAATCTATCACGTGTGGTCCATAACCTGTGCAGTAATCCTTTAATGAATGTATCTTGAGCTTGTTTCTTGTTTGCTTTTCATTTTTTACTTTGATCATGTTTTCCCCATGAAACAAGTAGATAGTTGTTGCCAGCCAGCAGGTCTTTTTAAGATAAGAAACATTTTTACACGTGGGAGTATCACAGAGATTGCTGCTTTCAGCATGTTACTTGGTACTTTAATAAAGCTGAATCTAAATTATAATTAGAAATGCAGTGCAAGGAGAAGTGGTTTGAGCGGAGTGCTGCTTGTTTTTCTTATACTTGATTTTGACTGGCATTCCAGTAATGTATTTAAAAAGTAATTTATTTTTTCATGCCTCACAACCTTTTTGTTTCCATCTAGATATTAAGTAAGCTGTCATGCAGCCAATGCAATGAAATATTTTTTTCTTCTACACTTCATTTTGTCTTGCTGGGACTCTCGCAATGACGGTTTGGCACCCAGGGCTGTGTATTTAATTAAAGTAACATTTTTTGTGGTTTTGAGCATAACTCCTCTAATCCTTGTAGACAATTCTTGTAGATAATTCTGTCATTTGTAAATATTAATATAAGCCACAGGCCTGTTCTCTTAAATGGAACAAAAGTGCGCTAAATGTTGAATGTCAAAAATGTAACAGTGCGCTCTGCTAGAAAGAAGCTGATAAGTCAAGCCTTGTATGACTGTTTGATCTCAAACTCGGGAGCAGTGATGTCTGGACCAGCAGATTCTTTCTATTGTTTTGAGACCAGAGTTAATTGCTAGATTTTACATAAATAATGTCTTTAATTGCTGTGGTTTCCTGACCAGGTGCAAAACCAAAGATATGTTAAACTCTGAGTTTCTGTTAGTCTGGGAACCAGGGGAAATGATGTAATCTAAAATGAGTCAGCAGTGATGTATTATCAATTTAGAAGACTGTCAGAGAGAGAGAGCATTTTTGGATTTTGTCTAAAGGTGACAACAACTCATGAGTACTCTGCTTTTGCTCTACACATAAGTTTATTTAGAACTGTGACTGCTCTTATGAAAAGATAGAAAACAGTAAGTTTAGTCTAGCTGTTTTCTATGTTTATGTCAAAACAAGTCTACATTATTATTTTAAGCATTTCCTGTGATGTCTGAACTCTTGACTAGCACTGTGTAGTAAGTATTTTCTTGTGTTTTTATTATTTATTATTAACTATTTTTAAACCTTTCAACTGTGGCTGTTTAGTGTAGAGATAATTTAGGCTCTAGAGTACATTGCATGTATAAAGTGATACTGTACAAGGCCACTCAAATAGTCTTGTTGCTCAGTCACACTTACTATTTGAATATCAGTAATATTACACAGTTAAATTGGTCACCCTTTTGTAAGGGCCTTATAAGTAGCTGATATTAGTGGTTGGTGGCAGCTGGTACTACTGTATAGCCTGGCAGGAAGGGTCACAGCTGCAGAACTTGTGCCAGCTTTCCCCAGGAGCATCTGTGTTTGTATACAACTCCTATCTTAAAGTGTGCATGTGTTTGTATGTGTGTTTGTATGTGTGTGTGTGTGTGTGTGTGTGTGTGTGTGTGTGTGTGTGTGTACTACTTGGTCAGGGACACAAAGCACTGGTTGGACAGAGCATGTGCTGGAGGTTTTTGCTTAACCACTAGGCTGACATCTATACCCTATAGCTGTGCCAGTGGGGAGTCTTATTGGGGATATGGCGAGAAAGGGAGAAACCAGCCCCAGGCTGACTGTGTGCTCTTAAGGGAAATTGTACTTTACTGTGTGTGTACTTGTTATCCTTCCCATAGTGGACACCACTCACTGGTGTTAGTGGTGAGGACTGAAAACTATCAATTGTACATTTAGAAACCTTCCTCAGATTTTATGTAGATGTGACAGCTGCTTTAAACCATTTACATTAACTGTTTCCAGGGGGTAGTTAATTAAGGCAATTAAGAGCCTGCTGACATTTATAGTCTCAAAGTGTCTTTCTACTTCCATTCTTCGCTGTCAGGGCACATAACTTGTCATTTCACCAAATATGTCATTCCAAACACTTTCTATATAATTTTTAATAAGCATTCCTCCATTTTGCTGTATGGAGAGTGACTTATGCTTAAGAAATATCTACTTTAATTGACATTTCCCTTACTTAAAGTCATCTTTTTCTATTTGCTCAAAGTGATAACAGTCTCTCACAGTGTTTTTATTAACTGATCTACTCCCCATTCTTTTACGAAAGAAATGTAACGCCTCTTTTAGTTTACAGAAGGATCTAACTGCCCCTTAACTGATACAAATACATTCCTTCTTAGTCTGGATTCATATGAGCAATCTTGATCAATACACACTTGCGTATCTCCGATTTTAAGCTTTCCATCCAGCTGCCATATGTCTTTGAGAATTCTCTCCTTCAGCTCAAATATCCAGATGTCAACTATTATCAGTATGGCTCTCCTCGTGGGCTCAGCTGTCAGTTGCCATGCAGTTCTATGTTCCTTCTATGCATTATCTCTGCAGCTGAAATCCCTGTCCATTTCTCCAACAGGAAGATAAAAAAGGAGGTCATTGTCCCACTGTACTCATCCCTCATTAGACCCATTTGGAATGTACCTCAGAAGACATCTGCAACAGCTGGAAAGGCCGCAGAAATACCTCGCTAAAAAAAATCACAGGCCTAAAGCAGATGCCCTATGCTGACAGTCTAAAAATACTCCAGCTATACTCTGTGGTATATTGTCTACTCAGAGGCAATCTCTGCTTAACATAAAGGCCATGTCAAACCCTGAGCTGTTGGACATGCTCCACTTAAAGAAATCCCAGTCCCTCAGAGCCAAACGCTCCAGGGATCTAAACCTTATCATCACAATGAACAAAACATGCTGGAGGGATAGGTTCCTGACCCAGAGACTCCCCATACTCTGGAATAGACTGCCCATACATGTCAAGCAAAGCGCCTCCTTGGCCCTCTTCAAAAGGAACCTTGACGACTGGATGGGAGATAGGAAATTCACCCTGGGGATCACGTCAGTCGCCCTTCTAGACAGGGGTCCAGGGAAGTAAATATTGTGGTAAGAAATATCTGGGGAATTGTTTGGCTAGGCTTGTATAGGCCCTAGTACCAACCTATGAACAACTCCCAAGCTGCCTTTACACAATCCGTACTCTCATACTTATCAGGCACTGTAGTTATTTTTTTTACATTTTTGTGACTAGCTCTGTACTCTAAATCCACAGTTTCTGCTCCCAGACAGTCTAATCTCTCTTTTACAGCTTTTGCTCTTGCTTTAATTCCTCATTTTCTGCTAGCAAACTTTGGAGTATGGTGGAATGTTCACTTAAAGCTAATGTTGCCTCTGTGAGGCTCTTCTCGTGTGCTAACAAACTGTCCATCATTGTCATAAAATTGTTTAACTCATGCCAGATAGTTTCCAAGGTCAATTTCTCCTTGATGCTTTCTTTCATTACCATCTGTTGTTTTTTTTCTTTCCTCTCTCCTCCTCTTGACTTTATACTCATTCACTCCTTGATTTTCTCACCACTCTTCTCATGTTACTTCCAGGCACTTTTCTTATATTTTTAACTCAACACTACTTTTTCTGAGCAGAGATTTGTGGAGGTACCTCCCAAAACACACAGACCATGAGGAATTCCACAGGATTAAAATGATCAACAATGTTGGAATTATTTTACACTTTTATTACCACACAACACAGTATTCCTTGCACTTTGAGCATTTTTTGGAGGTTAACAGTGGTTGCATACAGGCTACCTTCCATTTTTTCATGAACTATGTTCATTTACTAATGATGCATGGCACCATATTGGAAGTTACAAGTTATTTGCTGTTAAGTATTCAGTCTGTTGGATTTAAAAAATGTGATGAAAGTAATGAGCTTTCCTATGGTTAACACATGCTAACTACTAATTAAAGTAGTGAAATGCAGCAATAAACCACCTCACCTTTTTCTCATTTGCCTCAGTTTGCTCCAAACAGTAGTGTAGATTGATTTATTCATCTTTCTCACCCCAACAATATAATCTGTTACAGTATGACCACCATAATCATCTTATTGTATTACTAGCTTTATTCTAGTATCTGTTTTTTTTTTCTGAAGGGCTTTATATGTGCAATCCAATTAAAGATGAGGTTGGTATGTGTTAAACTTGTCCAGTCTTCAGCTCACCAAACCTTTTTCCCCCTCTATTAATACCCAGTGAGTCAATGCCTGAATGTTAACATTTAGTGTATTGCAAAAAGCTCATTCAGTTGCACATTAGTAGTGTCAGGTCTCATCAGGAAAATTATATCACTATGCTGCCTGGTGCACAGTTCACCATCTAAAACTGATCCATCAAGGCATGTCTGTCTTCCTTCCCTAGTTCAATCTTTGGATGTATATACAACCAGAGAGGCCAGAGCGTACAAGCCAGCTGGGTTTTTAAGCACCAATCAGCACATCTTCCTCATTCCATCTTATGATTCCCAACATCTTTGGGGAGGGTGCAAATCCCTGCACAAGCCTTTTTTTCAACTTTACTTAACCATAACATTTTAAGATGAAACATGAGATCACAAACATTAATAAAAAAAGTGTAATAAGGTTTCATTATTACCATCCTATAAAAAGCATCAGTGTTCTCTTTTTAACAATCATGACTTTCATTTCCTGCCCTCACTTAAAGCTCACTCCTCTTGAACACTACTCTGCATGTACTGTTCCCATAACTCCAATTTCTATGTAATTTACTCAATCCCTTTTCTAAGGATCCTACCTCTATTTTTTTTATCTCCTTAACAATACTCAGTACTTCCAATAATAATTAGCTTACTTTCTGATTTCTACTCTGTAGTAACTGTTTTGGGCAGACAAAAGCATTAAACTTAGTAAGACTTTACTATATCGAGATAATTCAGATCCATTTTCCAGCGCAAAAGAATAATTTCCTTAATTGCAGCCATTTGCTTGCCCAAGATATCTGATAAAATACTCTGTAGGGATTTGTTTTTAAAAAAACTGCCAACTCATTATTCCCCAAAACATGTTCCCCAATTGTTTCTCTCTTTCTTATCACACCTCCATCATCTGCAAACAACCTCAAACAACCTGAGGAAAAATTCTCTGAGATCTGATTGAGGCATAAAACCACCTGTGCAAACCACTTCCAAGCAAAACTCCTAAACCTTCTGGACTTAGCTGCATACGTTTATTAACTGGCTGCTGAGCTTTGTATTTTTTTTTCTCAATTGTTTTTATTGAAATTTTTAACAAAAAATAAAACATTAATATATGACAACAAAAATATTATAAAACAAATATACATATCTAAAATCAATAAACTACAACTAAAATAACTATTTACAATGCTGTCTAATATAAAACAAAGCTATTTAAACAGAAAGAAATGCGATAAGAATACATTAATTATTAAAGTTTGTTTATCCAGCAGTTCTTTAAATTTCAACCACATATTATATGAAGAGGTGATTCTAGGTGTTCTTGTCTTGATTGTGACAAGTTCAAGATGACAAACTTCAGTTGCCAAGTGTACAAATCCCTTCACAATAGGACTAGTCTGATTCTTCCAGCTCTTGGTGATGACTTTTCTTACTAATGTTAAGATACTCCATGAAAGAGGGTATTTTATTTTCTTGACATGAGTGGGAAAAGGTGTATTAAATAAGAGATTTCCTCAGCATTAATTTATCACTAAAAACAGACAGAGAATTCATATTATCACCATATGTTTTAAGTTTTATACAATTGTAAAACATATGTTGCTAGTCGGCTTTAAAATTCAGTTTACATTTCCAGCATCCTCTGTCTTTATTATACATGAATTCAACTTTATGTGATGCAACAAATGTTCTATTTAAGAACTTCCAAGGGAATATTCCTCCACCTTAGTGATGAAATAATTTGTTTTGAGTATTGCAGTATTAGTTTTTTTTATCATCTTCACTTGGTGGATTATTATTAACAAGTCTAAAATAATCCCAGTAGCCTTCTTTGTGACGTGCTGTTGATTTCTTAAGCACCTTATATATATATATATATATATATATATATATATATATATATATATATATATATTAGACAAAAGACCCTTTCCAATTATATTCTGGTACATTAGAATAGGGAGTAAATCAATGGATGTGGGGGAAAGAATTTATGCATACTATCTTTATTTCACTTTGTATAATCCTGTTTGGAGCTTTTCTCCCCGGGCCTCTACTGAAAATAGACATATATCCAGATAGACTAGCCCGGTCAACAAATGTAAAATAAAAATAAATAGTAATCTTATGTTCGACTAATTGTCTACAGTTTTGGATTATTAACCACATATCTTTGCTTAATTCAAACTTATTAATGATATGGTCAGCATTTTGTAACTTCCCATTGTCAAGTAAGTGATACCAGTATAACAGGTTTTTGTCTTTAAATGTAGTCATTGTTGTTAAATTAAACATATTAATACTATTTTGAATGTAGGCAATTGGAAATGCAAAGAAAACCCATGTTTTATATTCAGGGTTCCTGAAAAAGAAAATCTTAAAGGATCATCATATTACTATAATAAGAGTTAAATGGTTCGATTTTATTTTCTACAAAACAGTGTTTTACTAACCAAGGAAACTGATTAGTATTTATTTTGGTATGACAGGATTTTGTTAAATTATTGGATTTACACCAAATATCTCCCTGAATATCTTTCAATTTGGCATTACAATTATTTAACCAAGAAATTATTATTGTAACAATTGATGATGAGGAATATAATTCTAAATCAGGAAGACCAATACCACCCGATGTCCAATCTCTAATATGATGGTTTAAAGCAAATCTAGGCTTAAGAAACCATAAAAAATCTCAGAAACAAAGAATTATACAAACATTTTTTGGGGAGTGGGAGGAATAAACATTGTACTATATACAGAATGTTAGGAAGGATAATCATTTTAATTAAGGAGAGTTTCTCTTCCATAATGAAAAACATTTAATCCATTTATTAAGAGATTCTTTTATGGAATTTAAGTTACTGTAATTAAGGGTTGTTATATCTTTAATATTATCAAAGAACAAAAACCAAAACAGGAACAGGCAGTTCCCCAGCTCTTTATTGAATGTAGACAAAGTAAAAGAACACTGATGACAAGTAAGAGTAAGCGCTTTTCGTCTAGTATAATAACTGAAGTCTAGTTATTATACTAGATGAAAAGCGTTTAATCTTACTTGTTATCAGTGTTCTTTTACTTTGTCTACATTCAATAAAGAGCTGGGGAGCTGCCTGTTCCTGTTTTGTTTTTTCACTTCAGTTTGTCATGCCATTTGAGTATTTATTATCAGACAAAGAGTATGCCCTAAAGTAAGTGATTTTACCATCTTTCACAATGTATTTTGTAATTTCTCCCTGGGCCTCTGCTGAAAAAGGGCATTAGCTTAGTCGGAACATCCTGGTCAACAAATGTCAAATAAATATAAATAAACAAATGTCTTATCTATTTTTATTAATATAATTACTATTTTAGTTTTATTCTCATTAAAACTGAGTCCCGGTTTCTTCCGGAATATTTCTATTGCTTGGAATACTGCAAAAACAGGAAGAATTGCAATCAATCAAAGTTAATAAGATGTCATCTGCAAATAATTGCACATTGAGGATCATTATTTATCAGAATGCCTGTGATGTTTTTATTTGATCTTATATAATTTGCAAAAGGTTCCATAACTAGAGCAAAAAGAAATTAGGACAAGGGACAACCTTGTTTAGTACCGTTCGCAATTATGATTGATTGGGAAGTATATGAGCCTATAATGATGCACAGGAGTTTTCATAAAGAAATTTAACTGTAAGAAATTGTTTGAAAAATTACAATCCTCTAGTACTAATAGTAAGTTCTCGCAATTAACTGAATCAAATGCACTACCGATAGCTGGACTAACCAAAGTTAGTTCTTTTTTAGAATTATTAGTATAATCAATTACTTACAGTATTCTCTTGATATTATGATAGGTGTTCCTGTTCATTATAAACCCAGTCTGATCTCTATTTATCAACACTGGAAAAAACTGTTTTATTCCAGAGGCACAGATTGCCATGAATGTTTTATAATTTACATTTAATAAGGAAACTGGTCTATCTGAAGAGCACTGTGTTGAGTCCTTGTCAGGTTTTAAAACTGTGGATATTAGGGTGTATTTCCAGGAAGGTTGTACCTTCGTAAGTCCTTTAACTATTGAAAATACCTCTAGTAAAACACTCAAAAGCATCCTTAGTCATCATTTTGTATAGTTCAGGTATTATACTGTCATTTCCAGGTGCATTATTGGGTTTTAATTTATTAATTTGAATTTTGAGTTCAGGCGTCGATATACACTTGTCAATTATTTTTAGTTGATCCTCTGACAGTTTATTTTCAGTATATTTTTTATAAATGTTTTAATTAAATCTTGTATTTCCATTGTTGGTTTGTACTGATTCATCTTATTAAAATGAGACCTGAAAACATCCAGAATATATTCTATTTCAGTAACCTTTTTACTACCAGAGGAGGATAATTCTTTGATCTGGTTAGATTTAACAATCATTTTTGTTCTAGTAGCCAATTTATTTATGGATTTAAGATTTATGGAATAATTCGTTATTTAATTCTTTTCTAAACTTATCATAGTTTTATGTTGTAAAATTTCTGAATATTTATTGTTTCAGCTATTTCTTCCATTAAGTTACTTCCTTTTTGACAGTCTAATTTTTACTTATCAAGTTTCTACTGTAAATCTATCAATTTCACCCATTTCACTTTTTTGTGCATGCCAACTCATAATTTTGCCAAAAATGTATGCTTTTAAAGATTCCCATACAAAAATCTCTGAAGTGTTACCTGTATGATTAATTTCAATAAAAGTTTGAATTTCTTTATTAAAGAACTCCTTAAAGTCTTTCATATTAGTCATACATGCACAAATCCGTTTAATTGGAATATTATTACCAGAATTCAATACACCTTCAAATGTTATTGTGTTATGATCCAACACTGGACAACAGATTACCAGTGATGTCATTTGAAACATATACTCTATTTATGATTGTGCCCCATGTCTGTGTGAGAAATGTGTAAAGAAGAGTGAGTCTGATACTGAAAACTCATTTATATCTCTCATATTATACAGGTCAGTGAACTCCATCACAGCTTTGACTGAGGCAGGTTTCTTCCTTTTATAGCTAATGTTTGTTTCCTTGTACGATAAAATACAATTGATCTCACCTGCAAAAATAATGGTTTTCTTTGATATTTGTATTATTTCCCCAACTGCTGTTTAACTGTTTGCATTCCCAATCCAGGTATCCAATAGTCAATAATAAAAGTGTATAGTTCCCTTTAAATCTCTAAAGTCACTGAACATGTCTATTTCATCATTAAATGTATTCATGATTTTGGGTAGAGGCAAAGAATTTTTCCATAAAATAGCCACCCGTCTTCTCTTTTGTTTATAACGAGAGCTAGTCAGTGCAAAATAGTGTTTAGAATTAAGTCTATCCAAATCTTTTTTTAAGTAGGTTCATAGGTAGGTACTAGGCTATCGGCCCTAGGGCCCATACAAGCCTAGCCAAAAAATGTACCTTGGCTTTCGCCACCCAAGAAAATTATTTTCCTGTGAAATTATTTTCCTGTGCCCCTGTCGAGCAGAGCCACAGAAGTGATCCCCGGGGTGAATTTCCCATTTCCCATCCAATCATCAAGATTTTTCTTGAAGAATGCTAATGAGGAGCTATGTTTGACATAGATAGGTAGTCTGTTCCAGAGTATGGGAAGTTTCTGGGGACAGAAATCTATCCCTCCAGCATGTTCTGTTTATTGTGGTGACAAGGTTTAGGTCCCTAGAGCATGTAGCTTGGAGGGATTGGGATTTCTTTAAGTGGAGCATGTCCAACAGCTCTGGGTTTGACATAGCTTTGTATGTTAGGCAGAGATCGCCCCTGAGTAGGCGATATGTGATGGACTAAAGCTGTAGTTTGTTGATATGGTCTGCATAGGGCATCTGTTTGAGGCCAGTAATCCTCTTTGTGAGGTATTTCTGTGGTCTTTCCTGTTGTTGTAGATGTCTTGCGAGGTACATACCAAAAGGGGCGTTGTACTCTATAATGGGTCTAATGAGTATTGAATAGAGGGGAACAATGACCTCTTTTTTTTCTGGATGAGAATCCTTTTGTGATGAGATGATCCACGTAAAAGGATTTCCTGACCACTGTGGCGATGTGATTATCAAAGGAGAGATTACCGTCCACCTGTGTCCCAAGGTCTCATCACATTTTCGGCATTAAGTAGACTACCAGCTAATGTGGTAGTTCATAGGTACAGAGTTTTTACCAAAGGGGAGGACAATACACTTTTTGCCACTGAGCTTCAGGCCATGGCTTTGACACCAGGTACCTGTCTCAGTAAGGCCCTTTTGTAGTTTGTCCACATCGTTAGGAGTTTCGATTATGGCTCCTAGTTTGCAGTCATCTGCAAACTTTGTTAGCCAAAGGCCTTCTGTGTTGGCCTGCACTTCAGAGAAGTAGATACCAAACAGGAGAGGACCCAGGACTGAACCCTGTGGTACTCCACTTGTCACTGGTCTGATGTCGGATTTGGAATCTGCTACTTTCACAGTGTGGGTTTTGTCCATGAGTCAGCTGGCAACCCATCTTGTCACATAGGGATTTATACCTAGTTTAGTGAGCTTATCTATAATTCCAGAGTGGGGGATGGTGTTGAAAGCCTTGGAGAGATCTAGATAAGCTGTGTGAACCATTTTACCCTCATCTATGGCTTTGGTGACTGCTTCAAAGAAGTCAATCAGGTTTAGGAGACATGATCTGCCTTTTACAAATCCAAACCGGGTAGGATCCAGAATTTGGAGATTACCAATGTCTTTGTTTATGAGTTCCACGATGATACGTTCCATGGCCTTGCAGACCAGGCTCGTCAGGCTAATGGGGCGGTAGTTCCCTGGGTCCGTCATGGCTCCCCCTTTGTGGAGTGGGATAACTGTCGCGGTGCGCCATTCAGTGGGTACAAAGCCTGAGCTTAGGCTATGACTGAACATGGCACTTAGTTAGGGTGCCAGTTCATTCTGTAGTTCGTGTAGAATGCAGCCTGGGATATTGTCAGGTCCCATGGATGCTGTGTTCTTGGCTTTGAAGAGTGTGTTTTTTACCTGTGCAGCCGTGATTATAGGAACTTTGCATTCTTCCGGTATAGAGATGGGCCCTCTAGGGGGTGAGAGGGGGGTAAAGTTAACACTGAACCTATCTGCTAGGATGTTGGCAATATCAGTTGGTTCTATATATTTAGTGCCATTGTGCTGTAACTCAGGGCAGATCTGAGTGTTCCCATTTAGATTCTTGACATAGCTATAGAATGCTTTGTGGTTGTCTTTAGAGTCAGTGACAATTTTGTTTTCGTAACTAGCTTTGGAGGATTTTATGAGGGATCTCAGCTTCTTACTGAGGTTGACCAGGGAGTTCCTCCAGTCATGGGATTTTACTCTTTTTTGCAACAGTTTATTTCTTCTGTTGTAGAGTTTGTTTATGGCAGAGGACCACCAGATTGGCTTTCTTTTTTTGGGGGATAACATCTTGGTTCTATTAGGGATAGCATGATCCATGCACTCGTGTAAGTGCTTATAAAGTGCATTTGTGTAGGATTCGGCAGTCATACCTCTATTGTCCGTCTGCATGGGTGTCATGAAGTTTGCCACTTCTGTCTTAAGAAGTGTGAAGTTGGCTTTGGAGAAGTTTTTTACAATGGTTTCCCTAATTGGGGGTGGGGGTGGGATGTGGATGTCTAGGCTGATTAGCTTGTGGTCGGATTTGACCAACGAGGAATTGACCTCTGGTGTGAAACACCGGCTTCCCATGTTGGTAATGACCAGGTCTAGGATATTGCTGCCCCTGGTGGAGGTGTGAATAAGCTGATCCAAGGCGTTGGAATTTATGAATTCTAGAAAACGTTGAGCAAAAGAGTTGGTACATGAGTAGTTTTCCCAGTTAATGGTGGGGTAGTTGAAATCGCCCATTATTAGGGTGTTGGGTTGTACCCCAATACTTTCCAGTGTATCAAGAAATGAGGAGTGTGAATCCTGGGGCATGGTGGGGGGTCTGTAGCAAGCTACAATTTGGATTGCGGTCTTGCCTAGAGTTAGTTGCACTTGGATAATCTCGGATGCATTATGCTGTGCAACTAGCCTGGAGTTGTGGATATCCTTAATGAATATGGACACGCCTCCGCCTTTAGTGCTTCTTTCTGGGTTAGGTGGCCGAAAGGTGTGGTATGAATTGAAGCCTGGTAATGCAGGGGTGCTCTCTGGAGCTTTGAA
Organism: Protopterus annectens; assembly: GCF_019279795.1. Classification (NCBI taxonomy): domain Eukaryota; kingdom Metazoa; phylum Chordata; order Ceratodontiformes; family Protopteridae; genus Protopterus; species Protopterus annectens. The sequence continues at coordinate 502,898,538 of NC_056750.1, forward strand.
CCAGGTCTCTGTCACTGCACAGATGTCAATGTTCTCCATTTTAAGGAGTGCCTCGAGTGAGTGCATTTTGAGGTTTAGACTTCTAGCATTGAGTAGCATTACCCTCAGATTTTGCTTGCTTGTACCTGTTATGGTGGTGAATTTGTCAATTGAACCTTGCCTAAAAAAGGCACTATAGGGGTGGCAAGAGCCTTAGCCAGTATCCGGAATCCTAAGGGCGACAGGTGCAGGCCATCTCTGCAAAGCATTGTGGACAGTCGATCATGTCGTCCCAGGCAGACAAATCCTGGATCCCCTTAGAGATGACACCAGAAGCTTAGCCAATTGTTGAAGTCAATTATTTTGTCCTTGTACTGTGGTATCATTCTGGGTGATGGCAGGATGCTACTCAGGGTTAGGGTCATACCTGCCTGGGATACAAGATTGGAGAGCTCCTCCATGTCTCTTTTTATGTAGTCCAGGGAGGCACGTCTCAGGTCATTCACACCAACATGGACAATGACAGTGTCATATCTGTACTTATTGTGGAGTGACTTGAATGAATGCGTTATGTCGCGGATCCTGGCACCTGACAGGCAGCTGACAGTAACTTTCTCCTTGTATAATCTAGTGAGTGGAACATCAGTGTGCCTGACTATAGAGTCACCTATGACTAGAGTGTTGGGTACGCTGTTATGCCTTATGGGCTGTGGTTGAGTGGCACACTTGAGTTTGTGGGCTGTGTGTCATTTGGGTTGTGTTGGGGGGTGGGGTTTGCTTGCGTTTATGCTTTGGATGTCCCTGATGCTTGGGCAGGTTTTTATTGAGAGCCTCCGCGAATGTAGGTGTGTGTTTTGTGTTTCTATGTATGTGTTTTGGTGGTGAAGGTTTTGAGGGACTATGTGATGAGTGTGGTATGGTGCAAGTGTTTACCTTCTCCTCTTGACTGTCTAGTCCAGTCTTGGGTGAAGAGAGCTTTGCTTCCAGTTTGGCTATAAGTGCATCTCTCACAGGTTGTAGTGTTGGGTGGTAGGAGGAGAGGGTTGTCTGTGTACATAAGGCAATTGCTGCATTGCCCCAAGATGCCCAGATTCATCAGGTAGACAGGAGAAATCACTGGGAGCTGACCCTTAGACATGCCTGGATAAGTGCTTATTTATTAAGTACTAAAACCTGCTTTGCACTAGACAAGTGAGGAAAGTTGAGTGCTGTAGTAATTTGCAGCTTATGTAGTGCTTACAATGAGTTCTGAACAAGTGCTGAGTTCAAAGAAACAGATTTGAGTGCTGAAACTAGAAAATTGGCTAGTTATAAGAAACAAAAGTAAGCTAGAAGGCTTCCCTCCAACACAGAAGGGCTTGGGGCTCAGAAGCCTACAAACAGTCTAGACCACTTAACAGGAAAGGCAGAAAACGAGCTTAAAAAAATTTTTTTTTGTTCTCTTTCCCAGATGCTCTCTTTGTACACAGTAGGAGTGCATCAGAATATGATCTCACTGCACTCGGTTGTGCGAGCAAATGAGATGGGCCCAGAAGGAGTATCCAAACACAAATTTACAAGAGCGGCGGGCAGTTTCAAAGCCACTAAGATTAACACCAAAACAGAAACAGGGAGGGTGGCTGGGAAAACTAACTGAAGAACAGAGTCAAAACTTTCAGTTCAGTTAATAATCATGCAACACAGTTAAATTAATTTAAATACTGTATTATTTGAATAAAAGTGCACAAAAAGGTACTTAAATTCTCTTATACGTCCAGTTGAATACAGCTAGATCTTAGCTGGCCAAAGCTGATGTTTTTAAGCAGAAAATATTGCAAACTGTACCACTTAAATAGGCAAGGACAGGAAATCAAAGAATGTGGATACCCCCATACCTGCAATTACTAAGAAATAATAAAATTCAAGCAAGCACTAACTGAAGAACAGAGTCAAAACTTCCAGTTCAGTTAATAATCATGCAACACAGTTAAATCAATTTAAATACTGTATTATTTGAAAAAAGTGCTGATAAAGGTACTTAAATTCTCTTATACGTCCAGTTGAATACAGCTAGATCTTAGCCGGCCAAAGCTGAGGTTTTAAGCAGAAAATATTTCAAACTGTACCACTTAAATAGGCAAGGACAGGAAATCAAAGAATGTGGCTACCCCCACACCTGCAATTACTAACAAATAATAAAATTCAAGCAAGCACTAACTGAAGAACAGAGTCAAAACTTCCAGTTCAGTTAATAATCATGCAACACAGTTAAATCAATTTAAATACTGTATTATTTGAAAAAAGTGCAGATAAAGGTACTTAAATTCTGTTATACATCCAGTTGAATACAGCTAGATCTTAGCCGGCCAAAGCTGAAGTTTTTAAGCAGAAAATATGTTTATAGTAAAAAAAAATAATCTCGGAATGAAATATTTTTAAACATTGGTTTAAACTACGCCTTTTACAGCCATTATTTAATCCATTGATATTAACTGATATGCATTTCAAGTTGGCCATACTACCCAAATTGGAAAACATAAATATTACATATACTACCCTCAATACATTTGTAAATATGGTACTGAAAAACTATTATATCTAGTTACTCAGACTTAAGATAACTGAGATTATTAACTGTAAACTTTCTATCAAGAACAGCAGACACAAATACAAAAATATTAATTTGTAAACTACTATACATGCACTGTTCTTTCCAGTCTCCCATCCCTCCATGGAGTTAAAAACTCCTGGTTTGAATAGCAATCCTATTCAAACACTATCACCTACTCACACTAGCAAGTATCTAGCATTATTCTACTACTTCTAAAGTTATGATATATGAAAGATCTAACATTTAACTAAATTAAAAACAGTATATACATAATATTCAGATTATAAACACTCATTTGCTTGCTATAAAACTTACAAACTATAAAGTATAGCATATCTTGTAGTCATTTGGTTCGATTCCACTTATAAGAGACGACATAGTATTATAATAAATCCAATGATTTCTTCCAGTTCTGAGAAAAAATGACTAACACAGATAAAAGACAACACATATAATACTGTTTATGACAATCATGCTATACTACAAAAATGCTATTATATATTATTGATGTGACTAACTAGTTAACTATTTAAACTACTTTGACTACAAGACTGTACATGCTTGGATATTATGGCAGACACATATGATATTTCAAATAACAAACTTCTCTAAAAAAAACTTTGTGAGGACTTGCATATACAATTATCTGTCAAAACGTGTCTTTTCTATAAACAGGATATCATATTCACTAGAATTATACTATGAGATATAAAACAGTAAAAGAGTAACTGTGATGTTTAAAATTAAGCACAGTTGTGTAAAATCTTACCATAAACATAGATCTCCTTCTCTTCACTGCTGCAGTGTTCTTAACCTGAGGGGATATCCCGCCTGAAGGCAACCCAACGTAGGCCAGTATACAAAAGTCTTATACTACTGCAGGGTAGATGGGACATCGCACATAGGCCGCTGTCAGATGTAGACCACAAAAGCGGCATACACATGTACAATCCTCAGAACTGAATGCCCCACGAGGAATGCCAGACTAAGGATATAAAAGATCAGTACATCCAAAGAAAGCAGATCAGTGGGAAGGGGGGTGGGACAGAATATGGCAGCAGTGAGGTGAAGGACATCTACGGTTATGGTAAGGCTCTGATCTGGAGATGCCATCCAGTTTATACTGTTTGGTAAAGACCTGAAGAGAACAACAGGTGGCTGCTTCAAGGATGGAGCTGTTATTTAAGTTCTTGAATGCCTTAGAGGCAGCCACAGCCCTGGTAGAGTAGGCCTTTATGGGTGAATACAGGCCCTTTCAATGGAGTGTGTAACAAAGGCAAATAATCTTTGAAATCCAAGAACAAATAGTCTGTTTGGAAACAAGAAAACCCAAAGCCCATGGAATGAAAGTTCTCAAAAATCTGATCAGACTTCTTTATAGCTTTAGTCATCTACAGGTAAAAAGTACAGTTGTGTACACTTACCATAAATGTAGATGTTTGAGTGTATTCACTGTTGCAGTCATCACATTTGGGTTATCTGCTTGCAGTAGCCCTCAGTCAGCCTGATTATCAAAGTCTTGGGTCCTGCGTCGGTTTCTGTCTCATCTTCCATGACGTCAAGGTAGTCAGGGGTATAAAGCATGCAACTGACGCCATTACATCAGTTTTTCTTGCCCCAGATGTCAGGTGTCCCCCTTAATGGGAAGCAATTAAATATATATATATATATATATATATATATATATATATATATATATATATACACACACAAGGTTATACCTCCAACAAAAAAGCAAATACACCAAAAAGCTTTCGGGTATAGTAAAGGAGAACAGAGGTATAGCCAAAAGAAGTCAGGGGGCTGGAGGGAGGGGAACCAGGACGGCAACAGTGAATACACTCGAACATCTACATTTATGGTAAGTGTACACAAAGTACAGTTGTGTACCTACCATAAATGTAGATGTTCGAGTGTATACACTGTTGCAGTCATTACTCTTGGGTTATCCTGCTGGTAGGCTACCCGCAGTCGGCCTGAATTCCAAAGTCTTGGTCTGGCGTTGGTTGCTGTCGCCTCTTCCCTGACGTCAGTGCGCCAGGGGTCTAAAAGATGCAGCCGACGCCATTTTCTTCAGTTTTTCTTGCCCCAGATGTTCAGGTACCCCCAAAAGGGTAGGGTAAAAATTATGCCAATAAACATGCATGCACTAAGGTAACATTTCCTTCATCTACAAGCAAACACACCACATAGGTTGTATAGAATAGAGAAGTACAGATAAGACCCAGTAAAAGAAAGGGGGATGGTGGGAGGGTAACCTGGACTACAACAGTAAATACACTCGAACATCTACATTTATGGTATGTACACAACTGTACTATGTTCATCGTGTTTCACTGTTGCAGTCATTACTCTTGGGTTGAATCCCAAAGCTGAGGATGGGTGGCTGGGGCTAAATAGGATTAGGAGAGGCTATGAGGCCCTGCAGAACTGCAGTGGCAAAGCCTGCTCTGGATTTAGAGTAGAGAGGTAAGTGGTAGTGCTTTGTAAAAGTGTGCACTGAACTCCAAGTTGCAGCCTCTAAGATGTCTTTGGTTGGTACTCCTCTGAGGAAGGCTGCTGAGGTGGCTGCTGCTCTGGTTGAATGTGGCCTAATGCCCTTAGGCACTGATTTGCCATGTTGTGAATAGCAGAAATGAATGCAATGGCCTATCCATTTTGAAAGAGTCTGTTTTGACATAGCCATTCCTTGTGATCCTGCAGCATATGCCACTAAAAGCTGCTCAGTCTTTCTGAAAGCTTTAGTTCTGTCCAAGTAGAAGCGTAGCTGTCTGTGTATGTCCAAAGAATGCAGAAGTCTCTCACCCTTGTTCTGTGGGTTTGGAGAAAAGGTAGGCAAGTGAATGGTTTGGTTGACGGCCACACTGGACACCACCTTAGGCATAAATGTCGGGTTTGTCCTCAGAGAAACTCTGTCTGGATGGAAAATGATAAAAGGTTCCACAGCCATGAGTGCCTGTAACTCCGAGACTCGTCGTGTAGAGGTTATTGTTAGGAGCAGAGCTGTTTTCCAGGATAAGAATTTTATATCAGCTGTTGAGGCTGGCTCAAAAGGAGGCAGTGTGAGTTTTTCCAAAACATAATTGAGGTCCCATGAAGGTATTGGTGCTCTCCTTGGAGGTCTTATGTTTTTGGCTCCTCTGAGGTACTGCCTTATTAAAGGATGAGAAAAGATAGGTGGTTCCGTATTGTAATGGGCTGAAATGTCAGAGGCACGGATCTTAATTGATGAAAAGGATAGGCCTTTGTCCAGCATCTCAGTTAAGTATTGTAAAATCTGAGGAATATTTGGTACAATTGTGTCAGTTCCTTGTGCCTGGTTCCAAGCACAGAATCTCTTCCATTTTCCTGCATAAGATTTTCTGGTACTGGGCCTCCTGGCCTCCAAAATAACATCCATCACAGCTTTGGAGAGAGGAGTGTTCTGAATGGCTACATTATCCGCCATGCTGCCAGATTTAAGGTCCTGAGTTGACTGTGCAGGATCTGATTGTTTTGTTGGGTCAGTAAGTGAGGATTTTGAGGCAATGTCCAGGCTGAACCTTGAGACAAGTTCTTTAGGATTGGGTACCAGTGCTGGCGTGGCCAATCTGGGTCAATAAGTATCATTTTTGGCTTCTCTTGTCTGACCTTTAGGAGTACCTTGGGGAGGAGAGGCAGTGGAGGAAAGGCATATACTGTTAGGTTTTTCCAGCTGAAGGATAAAGCATCCACTTTCCATGCTTGCTTGTGATAAGTCCTTGTGCAGAATCTCTGTAGTTGACAGTTGTGAGGGGAGGCAAATAGATCTATGTCTGGGCATCCCCATTTCCTTGTTATCATGCTGAAGACTTGTGGATCCAGTTTCCACTCGTGGGGATCCATGAGGTTTCTGCTTAGTTCGTCTGCCAGAGTATTCATCTTTCCTGGCAGGAATTGTGCTTGCAGGTGAACTTGATAAGTCAATGCTGTGTCCCACAAAGTCATGGCTTGTCTGCAGAGGGAGTAGGAATGTGTGCCTCCCTGCTTGTTTGTGTACCACATGATTGTAGTATTGTCTGTCTTTATCAGTAGTTGTCCTAGATGAAGTAGATCCTTGAAAGCTGCCAGGGCATTCTGAACAGCTAGCATCTCTTTGTGATTGATATGAAGATGCATCTGGCTTGGGGGCCATTTGCCCTGAATACATTTTCCTGCCATGTGGGCCCCCCAGGCATAATCTGATGCATCCGTTGTTAGTGTCTGCCTGGCTGTGGGGTAAAGTGAATGGCTGTCCCTTGTTGTGGTGACAGGCCTGTGCCCACCATCGAAACTCCTGTTGCAGGCAGGGAATGAGGGTAACTAATGTTTCCAGGCTGTGGCAATGTTGAGTCCAAACACTTTTCAGATACCACTGTAGTTTCCTCATATACAATCTGGCATATGGAATTAGCAGAATGCAGGATGCCATGAAGCCCAAAGCCTGCAGACTTTTTCTTGCAGATAACTGGGTCTTTGTTGCCAACATTATGAAGTAAGAAGTCAGATGCCTTTGTTTGTCTGGCGTGAGATAAGCCATCTGGGCAGTTGTATTTAAGCCTGCACCCAGGAATATTATCTCTTGAGAGGGTACTAGTTTTGATTTCTTTTCATTTACTGTATACCCTAGGCAAATTAGTAGTCTTTTTACAAACGCCAGATGCTTTAGTAGAATGTCCTTGTTCTCTGCTTGAATAAGGCAGTCGTCCAAGTAAGGATATATTTGAATTCTTCTTTGTCTGCAAAATGCAATTACTGGTGCAAGGCATTTTGTGAAGACCCTGGGTGCAGTAGATAAGCCAAAGGGCAGTGCAGAGAATTGGTAGTGCATCGAGCCAGCTATGAATCTGACGTATCTACTGCAAGACTGTCTGACTGGGACATGCAGGTCTGACGTATCTACTGCAAGACTGTCTGACTGGGACATGCAGGTATGCCTCTTTGAGGTCCAAAGTAACAAGCCAAGCCTTCTTGCCAGCATGGGCAGAAGCAGCTGCAGAGTCAACATTTTGAATTTTGAAATGTCCAGAAATGTGTTTAGAATAGACAGGTCCAGTATTGGTCCCCAGGCTTTGTCCTTTCTGGGTACCAAGAAAAGTCTCAAGTAAAATCCTTGTCCCTGCTCTTGCTGTGGTACTTGCTGAATGGCCCTCATGTCCATGAGAGATGAAACTTGTTTTTGTGCCTCTGCCCATTGATTGTGTGGCAGGTCTGGCATACCTTTTGCCCTTGACAGGGTGTGAAAGTGAACCTGTAGCCCTGAGACACTATATTCAAGACCCATTTGTCCTGGGTGATCATGTGGCAATTTTGTGAAGTGCTAGTTTCCCCCCTAAGGGGGTTGCCAAGAGATAAGTGCTTGGTGCTGGCAGATGAAAGTCATTGGGACTGTTTCCTGTATGGCTGTGATTTGTCTTCTCCGTTTTTGGAGGTAGAAGCACCCTATTGTTTAGGCCTGTATGAGCCTTGGGGCTGGGATTTGCCTCTGGGGTGTCTGTATCTGCCTCTTTATGGCCTGTCTGACACTGGAAAGGACCAGTTCTTTGTAGGCCAGTTCCTGCTAAATCTGGGTGGCTGCAGCTGTAAGAAATCCTTCTGCATAGATTTCGCTTTGTCCTCCATTTTCTTCAACACCTCTTCTGCTTTAACACCAAACAAAGTATCATGCTGTAATGGAGCATCTAATAATTTTGCTTTAACATGATCAGGCAGATTCTGTTCCTTTAAACAAGCATGCCTCCTAATGACAGAACCCGTAACAGCGGCCCTGCAAGAGGCCTCCAGAGAATCAAAACCACATTGAAAGTATGCTTTCTCACTTGTTCAGTTGCATGCAATAAATCCTGCATTTCCTTGTTTTCTGCACATTCAGAATTTAACATTCTCTGTTTAAGCAGTGACATTAAGTATTGCTGATATTTAAGCATATAGAATTGACAATTTAAAGCCCTCACAGCCAAGGTAGCAGAAGTGTAAACCTTTTTCTTCCATCTGTCCAGTGCCCTTGAATTCCTATCAGAGAGCATAGGGTTTTTTGAAGTGGAAGCCTTGACCCCTTTGGGACCCTGAGAAATAGTTTCTGGGTCAGCAGCAGGGTTTTTATAAAGAAATTTATGTGACTCTGGAAACCTGTAGTATCTGTCTGGCTTAACAGGTGCAGGGGGTAGAGAGTCAGGAGACAGGCCGGACTCTGAAAATACATCATCTACAATGTCTACAACAGGCAGGATAGCAAGAGGCCTGTGCTGAGGTAGTAATAGAAAATCTCTGAGCCTTTTCTTAGATTCTGAGTAGTCTTGGCTCTCCCAGTGGAAGTGCTCCCTCATGGTATGCAGGGTTTCCCCAAAAGAATAATCCTCAGGAGGAGAGGCTGAAGGGATAGATTCTTCAGCATCAGAATCCTCATAGGGAGGAAGAGAGTATTCCTGTTCAGAAGAGGAGTCAGAGGAAATGGAAACCTGATCTGAAGATTCATATTCTGTCTCTTGCCTAGGCCTCTTATCAGGAGGGGGAAGGGAACCCCTGATCAAAGTAATTAGGTCTTCGGCCATTTTGAGCATCTGTTTTTTTAGGCATGGAGGCCTGTCCAGGGGCTTGCTGCACTTGTTTCTTTGTCTTTAGTGGTGCTTTAGTCTTTGCCTTTGAAGCTGTAGTTGGTTTTATATACAACTGTGTAGGCCTGAAAACACCCTCAGAAGCCGATGCCTGCTCAGTGGCTCCGGACCAATCTGAGAGAATATTTTCCAACTGTCCAATACCTTGAGTTTCCAGCGGCCTAGCCTGCTCCATGTGGGAGTCGGAAGCGGCCTGCGGCTCTGAGGTAGCGGGCGTCAGGGGCTGCAAAAGCGCCTCACTGAGAACCGGCGACTGGCTTAGAAGAAGCCTCGTCGTCAGTTTTGGACCTCGGATGCCTGCCCTTTTCCTTTTCCTTGCGTTTCTTGTGAATTGCGGTAGTCGGATGGCTATCTGATGACATTGTGTAATTAAATCTTCGGCCAAAGTAATGAAATGCAAAATTGTACCGACGCTTAATAGTGTGTTGGTTAAATCTAGCACAAAACCTGCAATTAACAACGTCGTGATCAGGGCCTAGGCAAGGAATACAATAAGAATGGACGCCCTTATGAGGTATTTGCTTCCCACAAGAAATACAATTATTAACTTTTTCTGACATCGGTCTGGAGCAAGAAAAAAAGTTTCCCCAACAGGGTACTTAGCTTTAAATGAAGACTTCGGATCTGAAATTCGAACACGAAAATCTCAGGAGTCGGCCGACCAGCACTTGCGAACTGCTTCTGCTTCGGGCACCGTGCAGCAAGAAAGACTGAAGAAAATGGTGTCAGCTGCATCTTTTAGACCCCTGGCGCACTGACGTCAGGGAAGAGGCGACAGCAACCGATGCCGGACCAAGACTTTGGAATTCAGGCCGACTACGGGTAGCCTGCCAGCAGGATAACCCAAGAGTAATGACTGCAACAGTGAAACACGATGAACATCTGTATGTTTTTCATGTTTCACTGTTGCAGTCATCACATTTGGGTAGATTCTAGGATGTCTCTGGTAGGGACACCTCTGAGAAAGGCTGTAGAGGTAGAAGCAGCCCTGGTTGAATGGGGTCTAATCCCCTGTGGGATAGGTTTACCATTGCGCTTACAGCAGAAATGAATGCAATGGCCTATCCATTTATAAATGGTTTGCTTTGAAATAGCCTTTCCCTATGCCCCTGTAGCAAATACCACCAGCAGTTCAGATTTCCTTTGAGGTTTAGTCCTGTCCAAGTAAAATCTAAGTTGTCTGTGCACATCTAAGGAGTGCAGTATCCGTTCCCCTTTGTTCTGTGGATTAGAAAAGAAGGTTGGCAAATGAATGGACTGATTAAGAGCCACACGGGATACCACCTTGGGCATGAAAGAGGGATTTGGTCCTGAATGACTCCCTGCCCGAATGAAAGATGATGAAAGGCTCCACTGCCATAAGGGCCTGTAATTCAGATACCCTTCTTGCTGAAGTGATTGCTAAAAGGAAAGCTGTTTTCTAAGAAAGGAATTTTAACTCTGCAGTTGTAGCTGGCTCAAAAGGAGGTACAGTGAGTTTTTCCAATACAAAAGTAAGGTCCTAGGCTGGAGCTGGGGCTCTCCTGGGTGGTCTTAAGTTTTTGGCCCCTCTGAGGAACTGCCTGAGCAGTGGGTGAGAAAAGAGGGGTGGCTCTGTGTTGTAATGAGCTGAAATGGCTGAGGCGTGAATTTTGATGGAGGAAAAAGAAAGGCCCTTGTGAAGCATCTCAGTTAAGTATTGAAGAATCTGAGGTAAATTGGGCGCTGCTGTGGCCATCCCTTGAGTTTGGTTCCAGGCACAGAATCTTTTCCATTTTTCAGCATAAGATTTTCTAGTACTAGGCCTCCTTGCCTCCAAAATGACATCCAACACTTGTTTACTGAGGGATGGTAACGGAGAGACTAGGTAATTAGCCAGGCTACCAGGTTCAGGGTTTGAAGCTGGGGGTGCATAATCTGGCTCTCCTGCTGAGACAGCAGGGTAGGGTTCTGAGGTATGTGCCATGGGACCAGCTGTGACACACTGCGCAAGAGCGGGTATCAGTGTTGGCTTGGCCAGTCTGGTGCAATCAGTACTGTCCTTGGTTTGTCCTGTTTGATCTTTAGTAGCACTTTGGAGAGGAGAGGCAGGGGGGACATGCATAAACTTATAGGATTTTCCAAGTGAAGGACAGGGCATCCACTTTCCAAGCTTGTTTGTTGGGAGTCCTTGTGCAGAATTTGTCCAATTGGTAGTTCTGAGGTGAGGCAAACAGGTCTATCTCTGGGCTCCCTAATTTGTTTCTCAACATGTTGAATATCTTTGGTTCCAGTTTCCACTAGTGTGAGTCCATGAGATTTCTGCTTAGGTCTGCCAGTGTGTTTAGCTTTCCTAGCAGGAATTGAGCTTGTAGGTGGACTTGGTAAGCTCAAGGCTGTGTTCCACAGAGCCATGGCTAGTCTGCAGAGAGGGTATGAGTGGGTTCTCCCCTGCTTGTTTATGTACCACATAACAGTGGTGCTGTCCGTCTTTAACAATAATTGTCCTGGAAGAATGTGGTCCTTGAAGGCTGTCAGGGCATGCTGTACAGCTAACATTTCTTTTTGATTGATATGCAGGTGCAAATGACTTGGGTTCCATTTGCCCTGAATGCACTGCCCTGCCAAGTGAGGCCCCGCATGCATAGACTGATGCGTCTGTTTTTAGGGTTTGGGCGGCAGGGGGTAGAGTGAATGGCAGTCCCTTGTTTTGGTGGCAGGCCTCTGCCCACCAAAGGAACTCTATCTTTAGACAAGGTATGATAAGAATCATTGATTCTAGATCCTGAGAATGTTGACTCCATAGGCTTTTTAGATACCACTGTAGTTTTCTCATATGCAGTCTTTCATATGTAATTAGTAGAATGCAAGAGGCCACGAACCCCAGGGCTTGCAGTATTTTCCTTGCAGATAGCTGGGTCTTTGTGACCAGTAGTTTGAAGTAGGCTGTCAAATTACCTTGTTTCTCTGGCGTGAAGTAGGCCATCTGGGAAGATGTATTCAGGCTTGCTCCCAGGAATACAATTTGTTGGCAGGGTACAAGATGTGATTTCTTTTCGTTTATGGTGTACCCCACAGAAGTTAGCAATTTCTTTACAAATGCTAGATGATTTAATAGTATGTCCTGGCTTTCTGCCTGAAATAGACAATCGTCCAGGAATGGGTATATTTGAATATTTCTTTGCCTGCAAAATGCAATGACTGGAGCTAGGCACTTTGTGAATACCCTGGGTGCAGTAGATAAGCCAAAGGGCAGTGCAGAGAACTGACAGCGCATGTAACCTGCTCTGCAGCGTAGGTATCTTCTGCAAGATTCCCCTATTGGGATGTACAGGTAGTCTTCCTTTAAATCCGGTGTTGCCAACCAGGCATTTTTGCCTAGCATGGAAAGCAGCTGAGCATCTTGAATTTTGCTTTATACCTCTGACTACCTGACGTTATGGAAGATGAGACAGCAACCGACGCAGGACCTAAGACTTTGACAGTCAGGCCGACTGAGGGCTGCCTGCAGGAAGATAGCCCAAATGTGATGACTGCAACACTGAAACACGAAGAACATCCAGTGCTGTCTTGGCCAAAAGGGAGTCACCAGCAAGATTTTTGGTTGATCCTGTCGAATCTTGAACAGGACCTTTGGTATTAGAGGAAGGGGAGGGAATGCATACAGAAACATCCCCTTCCAAGAAAAGAAGAGGGCATCTACCTTCCAAACCAGAGGAATTGGGAGTCTGGCACAAAATGTTGGAAATTGTTTGTTCAGGAAGGAGGCAAATAAGTCTATTTGAGGAATATCCCATTGATGGATTATGTCCCTGTGACGCATCCTTTTGTGGGACTGAGTCAAGGACCTGCTTATGGAGTCTGCCACGAGATTCTGGTTCAAGGTAATGTACACTGTCTGAATAGTCATGTATTGGGCAAGGAATTCCCATACCAAAAGAGCTAACCTGCAAAGGAGATAAGATCTGGTCCCCACAGGACTGAGACATTGTCTGTGAACAGTTGTAGAGGGTCTGGGCAAAGAGGAAGGTGAAATGCTTGTAGAGCTAGTAGCAAAGACTGCATTTCCCTGACGTTGATGTGTTCTGTTTTTTGGGTGGGAGGCCATGTTCCCTGAACTGTGAAATTGCTCAAGGCCACTCCCCAGCCCACATCTGATGCATCTGTGCAGAGTTTTAGGTCTGGGGTGAGAGGATGCGGGGGATAAGTTCTGGATTTAGGTCTATCTGTTGGATCCACCAGAGCAGTTTCCTGTTTATGCAAGGAATGAAGGGAACTTTGTTTTCTAGTTGGTGTGAATGCTGGGTCCACACCGATCAGAGGCACCACTGGAATTTCTACATGTGGAGTTTTGCCATTGGTGTCATGGGAATGGTTGAAGCCATGGATACCAGCACGCTGAGGAACTCCTTACCTGTGATGTGAGTTAAGGGGAGAAGGAAGTGAAAGAAGGATCGAAGTTCCTACACCTCCTGAGGTGGAAGTGACACTTTCAATACATCTGTCTTGGATTCGACACAGGAAAATGTGGTCCTGTGAAGGGGTGAGGACTGATTTCCTGTAGCTGATGGTGAATCCTATTACTTCTAGAAGGGAAATGGTTGTCTCCAGGTCTTGGAGTAGGGTATGGGAAGTTAGGGCCTGTAAGATCAGGTTGTCCAGGTATGGAAAAATTTGCATGCCCAGGAGCCTGCAATGTGCAATCAAGCCAGGCATTTTGTGAATACCCTCAGTGCTGTAGAAAGACCAAGGAAAGGCAGAGAACTGAAAATGCCATGAACCACCACAAAAATGTAAGAATTTCGTGAACATGGGGTGAAACGGGATTGTGAAGGTAAGCATCTTTTATATCTCAAAATGACATGCATCGTTGTGGAAGGATAAGAGGAAATACAGTTTGGAGTGTCACCATTCTGAAGGTAGGAACCTTTAAAAAAGTGTTGAGGTGGGATAAATCCAGAACTGGTCTTCAGGGCCATCTTTTCCAGGCACTAATAACATTCTTGAATAGAAAACCTTTTCCTTTTGAGCTTTGAGGAACATTCTGAATGGAGCTGTGTTGCCAAACCTCCAAAGGAGCTCTGGGAAGAGGGGTAGCTGCTCTGGGTGGGTGGGGGATGCCCAAGAAGGTATGTGTGGAGTGCCAAACCATGAAGTATTCTTTTTTGATTATGGAAAGAACCCAGATGTCCTGGGTGATGCTTTCTCAAACCCTGTGAGCATTTTAAAGGCGAAGGGAAAGGGGAAGGGGAGATATCTGCAATGTAGTGAAAGACTCTGCTTTGTCAGGAAAGGTCTGCCTTCGTTGTGAGGGTGGTGTGAATCCCTAGGCTTCTGGTGTCTCTTGCCTCTTCTGGAAGGATTACCAGAGGAGTGATGGGAGCACCTATGGATGAAAACAGGCTTAGATGGGAAATTCCTATGACACCTGGGCACAGGAAAAAACAGGATGTGTTTCAACTCCTTTGGTTCCTTGTTTTTGTCCTGTAGGGACTTCAATAGAGAGGATGCTGCCTTACCAAATAAGGCAGAATTGTCCAATAGTGCATCTATTCATTTAGATTTGAAATCATCCTGGAGGGGCTGTAACCTGAGCCAGAAAAATCTTGTAAGGACTGACCCAGTAGCAGCTGCCCTAGCACAAGCCTCTGCAGCATCATAGCTGCATTTAATGGAATTTCTTGCCACTTAGGAAGAAGTTCACAGGATAGACAGAGCCAAGGCTTTTCCTTCCAAATCTGGAAAATCTACAATGGCACTAGATGCCTGAGATGAAAGCTCTAAGGAGAACTTAGTCATATGTGCCTGACAAATGATGGCCCTGAAAGCCAAGGTGGCTGAAGTATGCACCTTTTTACCCAGTCTCTCAAGGGTTCTACTCTGTCTGATCGGAGAGGGGTGGTAGATGGGAGCATCCTAGAAGGTTTGTCTGTAGCTGCAGAAATGACTCCTGGGTCTCCTGGAGGACACCTAAAGAGGGATATACAATCATCAACGACCTTGTAGAAGCGGCCTGGCTTCTAGGGAGCCAGAGCCTGGGAGTGTGGGGTTTGTGAGGCGTTGTGGAAGGCATCCAGAAATGCAAGAAGTACTGGTGGACCTGCAGAGGGGCAAGGGACATCAATTTGTTGAATTTGGTAGTATCTTTTCTGGACATCATAAAATTTGGATGTGTCCCACAAAGTATTCTCCCATTTTCAGGAGAGTTTAACCAAAAGATATCTCTTCCATATGGCAGGCAGCACCAACTGACTCTTCTTCAGGGGAAACATATTCCTGGGGAGAGGGAATTTGTGCAGAATAACCCAAACATTCCTCTTCATCAGAGGAGTCACTGTCCTTAACCCTTTTTGAGAAGGCTGGGGAACAGTTGCAGAAGCAAGCTGAGAGGCAGGTGATTTGAGTGCCATGAAGACCTGAAACAAGCTTTGAGAAACGGACTGCCAATCTGTAGGGGCCTCTCTGGCAGGTGACATATGCTTAGCTTTTTGTTTTTTTCTTTGCAGAAGAAATGATCCTATGCAACGTCACAGGACTGGATGAAAGCCTACATTCATAAGTTTCTGACTCAATAACTTCCCTTACTTGAGTATATGACACCGTCAAGGACCCTCCATACTTTTGAGCCTAGGTTTCCCCATGACATCCTGATCGGGCACCTCTTCAACCTCCAAAGATGTGCTCACAGCCAAAGTCAAGGCAGCCTCAGAACTGGGCTCAGCCTGTGAATTCGTGCCTGAAGTTAGACGTGCCTCAGGTTGACAAGCACCTCGGGAGAAACGTCTGAAGGTGGACGTGTAGCAGAAGTCTCAGGCCAACGTTTCTTGGCAGTGTCCTTCACTGGCTTGGTGGCTTGGTGTCAGACTCTGAGGTACCCTCCATATGCTTAGCTAACAACTTAAGCAGTTGGTTCTCTAAATAAATAGCAAGAGAAGAAAGCCTGTTTCTAAGGGTCTTAGGTAGAAGGACTGGCAAATGCTACAGGACTTGTGGCCGTGGTTAGGCCCTAAACAAAAGGGACACTGTGAATAGCTGTCCTTATATGGAATTTGTCTTCCAAACTTGCACTTGCCCTTCTTGGATGACACAACCAAAACAGTTGTAAGAGAAAAAATTCCCCAACACGACACTTATCTGACAAAGGCTGAAGTCCCAATCACTGACAAGATCAGACTGATGGTCGGAATGGCATTCTGACTGGCAGTAGAAAAGTTCTGAGGATGGTACGTCACTTTTATGACTATTTCCGACTGCAGCCTAAGTGCGAAATCCCACATACCCTACAGTAGTATACGACTTTAGTATACTGACTGCCGGGACACCTTCAGGCAGAAAATCCCTCAGGTTAAGAATACTGCAGCAAGTGAATAGAAGGACAACTAATAATATGTTTCCAGAATTATATTTGTATTGAGGGATAACATATGGTTGGCAGCATACCCACTACTGTCTTTTTAAGAGACACAAATTCCCAGCTTATCAAAATGACTGTGTAATTTTTTCTTTGTGGAAAACATGCTATTACTTTCATATTAGTCTCTCCTTTACTATATATTAGGCTTTCAATTAATTTTCATAGCATGAGCTTCTAATATCGTCATGTATTTGAGCTCCTCACTTCCTGCTCAAAAAGCACATCCACACAGAAACCACCACAGATCACCACATCTATTGTCATAAACATACGTATCTAATGCCCATATGCAAAACAAGTCAACCAAGAAAGGCTGTCATCAAAAAAGATAAACAAGGTCATCCTCCCTTCTTTAAATGAATAGAACAGAATGCAATTTGAATAATATAATATCTTAGGATAAAAATTAATGTATCATATAACGTAGAAATACAGGTTTTACAAATGTTAAATAGCAAGTTTGAGGTAACTGTAACAGAAAGTAGAAGTAACACCTTATTACTATTTTTCACTTAATTTGTGTGTTAAAATCAATCAAAACAACATTTTATCCAGTACTTCTTGCACACACACACACAGACTGACAGACACATATACACCTCTGTATAAATGTCTTATGAGAGAAAAGGGTAGGAAAGAAATAGTTTATCAGAACCTGCTCTCTGAGAGGGAAACACCACCATCAGTAAACAACTTTCACTCGTTATACTGAGAAAGAAGGCTGTATAACTGGTCAATGCCAGCCTGCTCCCTGCTATCTAAGAGCCTATGCTGTAACACTTATTTTATTTTTTGTTATAACTATCTCTTGTACAAAAAAGGGGAAAAGAGAGAGAGTGTGTCTCTATCCTAGCAGGGGAGTGGGAACAAAAGAATAACTGACAGGTTTCAAAGTGAAGCCCCAGTGTTAAAACACTGAAACTATCTTTACTACTGCATTTCTCCTCTTCCAACCCCTCCCCAACGAATAAACCGGCACCAAACATCACAGATATGACTATATAAGAAAAAAAATAGGAAAAAAGAAAACCGCTTCATACACAATGCATACATCCACCATTTTATCACTATATTAGTAAAGAAGCACTCAAATAGTGCAACAGTCTGATATCACTTAAGCGAAAACACATCTAAATCTCATACATACAATGCCTCACATATTCCAATCAACCATGACATGTGAATTAAGAGTTAAAAGTTAAAAACACCATAAACATTCTGTTCATTCACAACACACTTATTTAATGTACTGTGAGCAACTTGCTATTATATTATGTTATCATGAGCCATCACTTTAGGTTTTATGTAGCACATATATGAATAAAGGAAACCAAAATATATATGGAAAGAAAGCTTATTATTAGTTAAAGAGTTAATTACTTAATACTTATTAAGCTAAGGAATACATTTAATATGGAAAATAAAATATTGAATATTAGCTTAGCAATATATATAGGAAAAGAAAAAGTTCTTACAAAGAAGTGAATCCCTGATTCTTACCTTTCACCTACATCTCTAGCAACTGAACTGGTGAACTTTGTCATGGAAAAAGAATTATGTTATTAAAACACTTATCAATATTATACTAAAGTGATGAGTCATTTGTCCTTTAGTTTCTTTTTCTTCTCAATGGATTTACAGGTATTTACTTCTTGTCTCTTCAAAGTACTACTGTTCCAGTCCACATCTTCAGTTTGGTCTAACTTTTGTCTTCTTCTTAAAAATGACCGTGCAGAGCCTGGGTCTTCAAAGTATCTAATTTCATCCGGAAGGAATATTTTGAGTCTGTCAGAAAATAGCAAACTGTCTTAAGTTCTTTTATAAGAGGCAAAAAAAAACTTTTCCTTTTGGTCATCACAGCATTGGAATAGTCATTATCAAATCTTAGTTTGTCATCCAGTGTAATAGATTTGAACCAGGCTGTTTTAAGTATTAGCTCCTTGTTTTGGGATGAGAAGAGCTTAACAATAACTGATCTCGGTGAAGAATTAGTTTTTGATGAAGTAGAAACTGGAGACCTGTGGGCTATTTCTATACCATACAACATAGCTTCGGATAAATTCAGAATCTTAGGAAGCCAGGCAGTAAGAACATTGACCATATTTTCTCCTATTTTTTTCTGGCAGTCCAAAAATAAGAATGTTATTTCGCCTGGATCTGCTCTCCAAGACAATAATTTTGTTTAGTAGTAGATATTCTGTTGCAGTAGAAAGTCAATGTTTTCATCTTTGGATAATCTGCTTTCTATATCATTAAGGGCATCTTCCATTCCAGATATCTAAGTTTTGTGCTGTTTTAAAAGCTCGTGCATCTGTTTAGTACATGTTTCTTTAAAGCTGTCAAGTTTGTTATACATTTGTCCATTTTTAAAGAAAGATCTTGTATATTAGAAAGAACAGATTGGAATTATTTCTTTAAAGGCAAGTCCTGAGAGACTGTCTTTGAATGATTCATTTCACAGTTACTGGTACAGACCTTTCAAATGAATAATTTGACAAGAAAAAATTCAAATATTTAGAACATTTTTAGATAATATCCTTCTATGTAGTATTAGGTAACTGCCGGTCAGAAAAAAAAAAAAAAGAGTAGCAGAGCAAGAAAACTGTACTGCCTGTCAGCATCCTGGCCACACCTCCTTTAATCACATACTTGACAGCATACATATGTCATCCCCATTCCTCCTCTTTCCTCCTCTCTTCCCAATTTTTTCTAACCTCTTCTGATAAGGCACTTATCATGCAATAATGTATATGCCCTACTAATGATTCCATTTTTAATAGACGCATCTGTTGCTTAACACAACTCTACCAGAGCAGTTTTTTTTCACTTATGACTATCTTACCACTAATTAAATATACTCTTACCAATTCTTGGTAGGGAAGGCAGTCTTTAGCCCACGCTCCAAGTTTCTGCTTGACCTCACACTCTATTAGCCTTCCTCCTCCAGTTATTTGCTCCCAATATTTTGGCTCCTTTGTTAATTTTCACCAGTAAATTCCAACAAACCTCCTCCTGCATTTTCTTTTCTACTCCTTTTGCAGTCCTCGCTAAGAATAAAATCTTCTTTCTTGGTTTCTGTGTTGGCTTAGTGCTTAGAATAATTTCTTCCACTTTATAACATTTTCCCTTTTTAATTTCTCCAAATCTTTTGGATTTCTAATACCATGATGGGAATGGACCTCATTCCTAATTCAAAGTACGATTAAAGTTTATGAAATTAGTATTGTTTCAGTCTTTGATGGCAGCCAGAAGTGCTCTTTGCAGCACCCACAATGTGCCCAGTAAGGACTCCTGCAATTCGTACAGAGTCACATGTATTGGTAACATATCTGAGTATGATTGTAGATTCTTTTTTATAAGACCCATTGCTCCTGCTACTATTGGAACTGTCTGGTTATCTTTCTTCCACATTGCTCTTGTTTTTGCCTGCAAATCCTAATATTTTACGACTTTGTGTTTCTCTGTATGCAAGACACTGTAGTCACTGGGTGTAATGATTTCAATGACGATTTTAACGATCAATGCTACTTTTGTCTTCCTTTCATGAACCATATCTGGTTTTCTCCCATCTGTCTTTTGAACTGTTGGTAATGGGTGATCTCATGTGATGCAGACTTCATCATTTCCTATGATGCTTTGTGACTCATGTTTCCAATGTTTGTCAGCTACTTCAATATTATGTTTACACAATCTCCACTGCCAAAAAGTCTAGCCACATTATTATGCCTTTCCGTATACAGTCCTTCTGCCATTAGTATTACAACCAGCAACAAGGTATGCAACTGTTTCCAATTTTGTTTTACAAAACCTACATTTGTCTGTTCCCCTTAATGTTTAATGGACTTTTTAAACCAACGTGTACATAGCCCACTTATCTTGGGCTGCCAATATTAACCTTTCATCTTTTGGTTTGAATTTGCCTCTCCTTAACCATTCCTCCATTCGATCCTGATCAACATGAGGTTCTTCCAGGAGTTTTCTATACTTGAAACTATATTTATGCATTTTCCACATTTCTTCCCTTCTCATCTGATCCTTCATCGTATATGCTTTCTTTTGTTTTTTGGCACATTCAGTTGCTGCTTGATTTTTGTCTACTTCTGGTGTGATTTCCATTCCCACTTGACGCAGATATGCTTCTGCTAAACTAAAAAGGGGAAGTCATCTTAGATTTATTCTCCTCATGTTTCAAAACTTTCACTATGTTAGGGTGTTTGTGAGGTCAGCAGACAAGTATGCAGTCCCACGATTACAGACCTATACATGTAATCAATTCCAAGGAGGCCCATACCTCCTTCAGAAAGGGGAATATATAATCTTTGTACTCACTGATTTTTATAAATCACTTGATGAGCATGAAGCATCCTTCTTGTTTTCCTGTCTAATCTATCCAACAGCTTTTGGGGCCAGTCAAACACTCCAAAACTGTAAGTTAGGACAGGAATAACAAACTGGCTTATAGCTTGAATTTTATTCCTAGATGTCAATGCTGTTTTCAGGATTAATTTAAGTCTTTGAAAATATTTCTTACGAAGTTTTATTCACATTTGCTTATGTTTTATTGTTGATCCTTCATCAATTCCCAAATATTTATTAACTCTCTCTTGCTCAAGTTCTTTTACATCACATTCTTGTCCCAAACTGATGTTTTCTTACTGCTGCAACTTTCCTGCTTTAAAGGTTGCTACAGCACATTTATCAAGACCAAATAACATTCTTATATCATCTGTAAAAGCTTCGACTACTTGCAGTTGCGCTTTCAGTTCCTCATCTAATGAGCTATACAGTTTTAAATCATCAACAGACAGAAGATTAGAAGTCTTTATACTTTGTTGCTTTCAGGGAGCCAAATTATATGACCTAATCTGTTAAGCAAACAGCTTAATGGGTTAAGGGCAAGGCAAAACAGCAATGGTGACAGAGTCACTCTGGACTATTCCCCTTTGGACATTTGTCCCTTGAATAATAATTTGCCCTTTATCATGGCTTAACTGCAAAGTGGTTTGCCACTGTTTCATGGTCACTGTGATACAGTTTATCAGTGTAGAGTGTATCTTATACATTTTAAGCAATCTTTTATCCATGAATATGGGATACCGTTAAATGTTTTTATGTAGTCAATCCATGCCATATTTAACATTCTTGCCCTTTTTACAGTTCTCCACTATAACTTTATTTAACAACAAATGACCATTTGTTCCAAATGACTTTCTTTTATTGGCCTTTTGTTCTACTGCCATAAGTGAGTTTTCTTCTAAATGACTATAAACTCTGTTGGCATCAATTCCAGTGTATAGTTTATGCGTCATAGGAAGGCAAGTTATTGGTCTATAATTTTTAGGGTAACTTGCGGGTTCACTCTTAAGTAGGAGCATTGTTTTTCCTGTTGTTAGTCAGGTTGGTGTCTGTCTGGTGTGCGCATATGTATAGTTCTAACTCATGGCTAAATCTTCATGCAAAGATTAACCAGAAGTGAGGTATTGCATCTGGGCCTGGGGTTTTCCAATTAGAGGCTTTTCTTAACTTTGTTTCAATCTCTCTGACTGCTACTTCATCCCATTTCAGATCCTGTACCACTGAACTTTTTATTCTTTCTTTTACTTCTTCTATCCATTTAGCATCTTTGCTATGTTCCACAGGATCTTCATAAATACTTCTCCAAAATTTATCTATTTCTTCTTTTTTTGGTGGTCTTTCAATCCCTTTTACCTTGTTTCCTAATTCTCTATAAAACTTTTTTGGTCTATCAATAAATTGCCTATTTTATACTTATCCTTTATATTTATCAGTGTATCTTCTAAGTTCTTCTGCCTGTGCTGATATTTTTATTTTATTATTCGCGATAGTCCATGATAAATCCTGATCCACGTTAATACTGTGCATTGCTTTCATCAGGTCTATTTTTCTGAGTATTTTTGTTGATCTGTTGCCTCTTCTATATTCTTGTAATAGTGACACTTCTTGTCTTAACTGCTTTATAGCTTTCTCTACTCGCCACTTCCTTGATGGTATTCTACTTCTCCCCTTCCTTTCCCCTTACTACCCTATGTTCTTGTGGTAGAATTTTATCTATTAATTTAGTGGTACAGTAATATTTCCTGTTAACTTCTGTTATATCGCATGGATCTCTATACACAATCCTAATTACTGTGTTAATTTGTTTCATCAAACTTCTGACTTTTTGAGTTTTACTGAACTTTTGCAGTCTATTTCTTTCACTGATCTTAATATGCGCCTATGTCTAGTAAATCAAAAAACTCTTCTCTTAGCTTATTTTCTTCTATACTGAGGGCACATTTTGTATTCTCTATTTCCTGCAGCAATTCTACAGAAAATTTTATAGCATCTTCCTGTGACACATTCTCTTCAATTTCATCCTGTGTCATCCGTTGCTCTGTCATATGGGAACTCAACATTGACTGCATCAGAGTTGCCACAGTTTCCTGTTTCTTCGCCTGCTGTCCAGCTTCAAATGAATATTTATACTGGTTTCCTGTGGAAGGCTCCAAAATATCTTCATATAGCAACTGACCAGTTGCTTCCTGTTCCACTGATTTCTCCTTAATTTGGATCTCCATTGCTCTATCCACCTTGGTGCTTTCTGAGTTAGATTTTCTACACTGAATCCTTCACTTTGCAGGTATTCCATAACTTCAGCTTCTATTTCTTTAACTTCTCCATTACTAATCTTCTACTTTTCCTCTTTGTCTTCCCATGTTTTGTACTGTAAAGTTTTCTCTGTCCAGATTCCTTTGCCTGTATTTTTCTTCAAATATCTTTAGTGCTGCTCTTTTTGTATTGATTAGTTTTGCCTTCTCCTTTGCATAAATATTACACCACATTAAACCTCTTTCTTTCCCATGTCCATATTTCTTCTTCAGACGTCTCATGATCTTCCTGTTTCTCCTTACTTTGAGGACTCGTTCCATCAAGCTGTGATGTGACCTATGCTAGACCTTCTATACCAAATCCTTCATTTTTCAGGCATTCCATAACTTCGGGTCTATATTAAATCATTGAATGCTTAGAAAAGCGAACGATGATTTATCGACCCCCATGTAAGCGAAAGCTTAAAAACTCTTTCTTAACGCTTAGAACAGCAACTTTTTCCCAAGGGAAAAAAAAAATCACAGTTTCCAAAAAAAAAAAAAAAAAAAAAAACACTTAAAACAAAGTGGGGGGCTTTGCCCCCCCCCATAAATATACCAACTCCAAGATCGCACTACAGTGATGAAAACGGCAAAGTAACGGACGCATCCAAGCGATTTCTTTCCCAGGGAAATAATTTGCTTGTATGCCGCTTCGTCATTTTGCCTTTTCGCCTTTTCAAGTTCAACCAAGACGCATTCAAAAGAATGTATCTTCGGTCATCTAATAGGAACCCCATAACTTCAACTTATATTTTTTAACTTCTACTTTACTAATCATTTCTACATTCCCTAATTTGTGATTTTTTTTATTGTGAAATTTTCCATATCCGAATCCCTTTGCCTGTATTTCTCTTTGAATATCTTTGGGGCTACCTTTCTTGTATTGATTACGTTGGCTTTTGACTTTGCATAAATATTGCACCATATCAAATCTCTCTCTTTCCCATGTCCATATTTCTTTTTTATACTTTTCAAAAATATCTAGGTTTTGTTGTTTATATTTTCACACTTCCTCAGATGCTTCTTTTTCCAAACAAGTTTCTAAGTTTCTTGGTCTAAATAATGTTTTTCACTAATCTGTTGCATTAGTGAATACAAATCTTTATTTGAAGCTTCTGACAAATTTTCTTGTGGAAGTATTTTTCTTTCCTCTAATTTCTTTCAATCTTTTTGTATATCTTGTGTCTGGAAATTCTGGACTTTTTGCATAATACTAACAATACATAATTTCTTTCTTATCCTCAATAGTGCATTCTATTATTTTAAGGTTCTTCTTCGGCTTATCGTTTTTTGTGGACTGCTACTTCCTTCTACAACAGGGGCGGGAGGGGGGGCATCCTCTCCCCTGGGCCTGGCCTGGTCCCACTGTAGGAATGTTTCTGTATTTTGAGGATTCTACGCTGTCATTTTTTACAGTCCTGGCACAAGTGCACCTACCTGGATTGGGCATTTTTTTATCCTGGTTCCTGTGCACCCAGGTATCTTTTTTAATTTTTGACTTACTTCTGTCCATGACATATCCTATGTAAAATACAGTCTATATATCAGTGTTGTCTTGCTGAGATTTTGGGAAAAACAGGGTCCAGCTCGTAAAGGTACTCACCAAGAATTGAGGATGAAGTCAATGTCAGCAATACTACTCCCTATTTGCTTGCTGACTTATATCTCCATTCTACCAAGCAATTTCAAATGATACAATAGCAGCCATACTGAATGTTATTTCACTTAAGAAACTGCACTTCAATCTTACACTCATTTCCTGAACTTCCTTCCTGCTTCCTAAATCCCTTCCACATTAATTTATAACCTTCAGTTTGTGTTACGTACATCAGCCTTACCTGTGTATCTCTAACACAATGCTTCAAAGCATATAAAACTAAACCACCTTGTTCTATGGAAAGAATCAATTTATCCCACTTAACTCTCGTTCTCTTCCCCCCCAAAATAAAGTCATTCAACTCTTTATTAATAATCATCCACGTCATCTACTCTGGTTGACAAACATATGCTTGGCCTGTATATAAAATTAACAAGAATAAAAACTTTTTGACTGTTTGAATCTTACTATCCATAATCAAGAGCTACCAATGACTCAGTTTTTGTATTATCTTCTGTTTAGTCTATTCCCACATATCATTAGCTGCCATAACAGAATTCTTTTAAATCCATACACCTAAACAATTCATCCTATCATGTTCCCATAAATACTGTATGGGACTTACTGAACCAATTAATGTGCGAGTACACAGTTTGCTGCTGTAGCTTTTTTTTGTCTTACAGTCACTAATTTTATATCCTGAAGAGATGTGAAACCATCGCACAATGTACCAGAATACTAAAATGTTCTTTTTCTGGATTTAACAAGTACAAAATATTATCAGCAGCAAATAAAGCTAACTTTTCTTCAATCTAATACTACTAAAATTCTTGAATTTGCGGGTTCCTTATTTTCTTTGCCTGTGACCCTAGATATAAAGCAAATAAAAGGGAAAGAGGATAGCCCTGCTTGGTTCCTGTGTTCAAATGCAGATAGTTAGGAGAGGAAGCCTTTCAACCTTATTTCTTGCCTCAAACTCTTCATATATACACCTAATTTACCATCAAATTCTACCAGGCAATGCAAATGCTACCAGTGTCCTATTCATAAAACCAGATGACTCTATTGAATGCTTTCTCTGCATCAAGAGACACCAACAATGATGACTTTTTTTTTTTTTTTGCATTCTCCTACCTTCTGGGTCATCATTCCTTTATTAATATTGTCAGATGTTTGCCTCCCCTACCAAAACTACAATGATCCATTTCAATTCTGCCAACATCTTTTTCATTCCCATATCTAGTATAGACCAACACTTTACAATAAATTGAAACAGGTCATTATGAAACTGGGTTTGAAGGGTCTTTACCCTTTTACGGGAATACAGCCATCACAGCTTTTTTCCAAGATGCTGGTATACACCCCCCTTTAAAAAAAAACATTAAACAAAACCTTCCAGTTCTTTAGCACTTTCTTTTCTTCTCTCCAAACACTGAAACAGGCACAACATTTGCTACTGGAAACTTCCCTGTTGATTGATCATACACTGTTTTTATCTCATGTCTTCCTGTTTATTTTGAGCCTCATCTGTCTCTAACTTTGGTACAAGACTTCCATAAATATTTTGTATATTTCCTTGGTTTGCATATTCCTCTGCTTTATACAACTTTTCATAACATTTCTGAAATATCTGTAATGCCTACATAGGATCTCTGGTATTTTTTAATTGCAGGTTCCCTATGTTTGATGTCAACTTTTTCTATTTTCTGTTGCTTACATCACTGCGCTCTGAAGTTATTATGAAATAGTTGCATATTATCCAAGTACTCACTTATTTTCCATTTAGCATTCTGCAGTTGGTAAGTCGTCGTGTTCTGTGAAATTCCCCTTACTCTGCAATACTGTCAATCCCTCTAAATTCCTCTCATTTCTACAATGCTTTTAAACTCCATTTCCTTTTGTCCTACTCAATACCTACACCTTCTGAAGACATTCCTAACTTCCCCA
The DNA here is from genome assembly GCF_019279795.1 of Protopterus annectens. Classification (NCBI taxonomy): domain Eukaryota; kingdom Metazoa; phylum Chordata; order Ceratodontiformes; family Protopteridae; genus Protopterus; species Protopterus annectens. The sequence continues at coordinate 502,925,284 of NC_056750.1, forward strand.
ATAATTCTCAAATTACTTTCATTATACATTTGCTAATTTGCTCATTTCCTCTCTTTTTAACGTATAAGGAAAATACCAGTGTTCATTCTTAATTCATTATTCTGCATTTTTATCTTAGTTTTTATCGGTGCATGACTTGAAACAGTTATTTGATGTTTATCAAAGCTTTCAATTAAATACGTATGTTATTGTGAAATATATTTTCTATCCAGTGCCGTTCAGTTATTTTATCTTGGGCATAATATGTAAATTCTGTGTTTCTACTACTGAGTTCACATCTATCACAGCAAATATTCCTATACTTTTTTCATAAATTTATAATTTGTTATTTTTCCTTCTAGGGCTCCCTGATTCTTCCTCCCTACTGCAAGGTTCTAATCTTCACCAACAAATAATTTTCAATGCTGAAAGCTCACTTCTCCCAAAATTCTCTTAAATGTGGAATATAAATACATCTCAGCATAATCTTCTTCCCCTGCCAATAGCCCCTTACTACAACTCCACCATTAGTACTCTTTTTCCTCTTCTACCACCACTGGAGACCCTCTATGTAACCAGTGCTATTGCTCCCTCTTTCCTCTGTTCCTGACATTCTGCTGAATACCTATCTTGAAATTCTTTCATCAAATTCACATCCATGTTTCTATCCAAATAAGTCTCCTGCAATACTGTTACTTGTACCTTCACTTTTTTAATATATTTTAATACTGTCTGCTTTTGATCCGTACTGTATGAATATTTACACTCTATAAGAGTAAGGACTGAGTAGTCATTACAATAAAATGCTATTAGTTACATCTATTATATATATATCATAGTTCTTTTTAATATATATTTCCATCTTTTAGCTTACATACACACACTACAGTCTGCATGCCAATCTCTTATGGAGTTGCTTTGTCTCATCTCCATCAAAACCTGCCAAATTTTTCAAGAAATTCTGCTTGAATGAAAACACTCAAACATCTAAATAGATTTTCAGAACCATCCATCCCTTTTAACTTGCAACAAACACACAAAACTATGTGCAATTTAAAAAAATAATGTTCATCCCTCGAAATTGGAGCAGTTGTTACAAACTAACTGCTACACACACAATTATGGGCTTTCATGCTAAAGGGCATATTTCAGCCTATGTTCCTACTTTCACAGATTACTGTCTTTTCTTTTACCTCGACTTCCCTCCCAGATGTGAGAAACAGTCTGCATGCTGACAGCAAACATTAACTTTTAGCTGTAACAATAAATGCTCTGGCTACCTTTAAATAAACTAAACTTTGCCTTTTTATATAAATTGCATTAAAGTATGCTAGGGAGGCAGCTACCTGCATAACATTCAATTTCAATCATTTACTTTTCAATTAACTGCTCACCAATGTACCTTTAAATATTAATTACATTATAGCCTGAACACATCACTCAGCAGGCAGTATTCAGACTTCTTATGACTAATTACACACACTGTCAAGCTGTCTATGTTAAAATAGTCAATGATGGAAAAAAATAGAAACTTTACAGATGCATGAAAGAATAATTGTATATTTCACTCTGAACGCACTCCTCAGACCTTTCATGATTAACTGCTTGACATGTAGACTTCTTGTTGCTCAATGAAAGCCTTTGCTACTGGGGAAAAAGTAGCTAAAGACTTTGCAAATGCAGCAAAAAGTACAGTTTTGTACCTACCATAAATGTAGATGTTCGAGTGTATACACTGTTGCAGTCATTACACTTGGGTTACCCTGCCGTCAGGCGGTTCCCCAGTCGGCCTGAGTTCCAAAGTCTTGGTTCGGCGTCGGTTGCTGTTGCCTCCTCCCTGACGTCAGTGCGACAGGAGTATACAAGATGCAGCCAACGCAGTTTTCTTCAGTTTTTCTTGCCCTAGATGTCAGGTGCCTCTAAATAGGTAGGCAATTCCAATTGCTAATAAAACATACATAAGAAAAGCAATAAACAACTTACAGCTACCAGCAAATACTCCCCATAGGTAGTAAAGGGTAGAAGACATAGGTACGCACCAGCCAGTAAGAGGGGAAGGAGGGAGGGTAACCTGGACTGCAGCAGTGTATACACTCGAACATCTACATTTATGGTAGGTACAGAACTGTACTATGTTCATCGTGTTACACTTCTGCAGTCATTACACTTGGGTAGAATCCCAAAGCAGAGGTAGGGTGGCTGGTTCTATAAGGCATTAGGGGTGGCTATAAGGACCTGCAGCAATACAGTGGCGAAGCCAGCTCTGGATTTACAGTATAGTGGCAAATGGTAATGCTTGGTGAAGGTATGTACAGAACTCCAAGTTGCTGCTTCCAAAATATCCGTGGTAGGTACTCCCCCTGAGGTAGGCAGTTGAAGTGGCTGTTGCCCTGGTGGAGTGAGATCTAATGCTGCTAGGTACAGGTTTTCCATGGTATGTGTAGCAGAAATGTATACAATGTCCTATCCATTTTGAAATAGTCTGTTTTGAAATGGCTTTTCCCTGTGCTCCTGCAGCATATGCTACCAATAATTGCTCAGATTTTCTGAAAGCTTTGGTTTTGTCCAAGTAGAAGCGTAACTGCCTGTGAATGTCCAAAGAGTGCAGTAGAGTCTCTCCCCTTTATTCTGTAGTTTAGGATAAAAAGTTGGTAGGTGAATAGTTTGATTTAGAGCCACACTGGATACCACCTTTGGCATAAATGTAGGGTTAGTTCGTAAAGACACCCTGTCCTGGTGGAAAATGAGGAAAGGTTCCACTGCCATTAGTGCCTGTAATTCTGAAACTCTTCGTGCTGATGTTATTGCCAGGAGCAGAGCAGTTTTCCAAGAGATATATTTTAATTCTGCTGTGTTAGCTGGCTCAAAAGGAGGTAAAGTTAGTTTTTCCAAAACGAAGTTGAGGTCCCAAGTTGGAGTAGGTGCTCTACGGGGCAGTCTTATGTTTTTAGCCCCTCTGAGGTACTGTTTTAAGAGAGGATTAGAGAAAATTGGTGGATCCGTGCTGTAATGAGCAGAGATGGCAGAGGCGTGGATCTTGATGGATGAGAAGGAGAGGCCTTTGTCTAGCATCTCAGTTAAGTATTGTAGTATCTGAGGAATGTTTGGGACAAGAGGGTCAAGGCTGTGAGCTTGGTTCCAGGCACAGAATCTCTTCCATTTATCCGAATAGGCTTTCCTGGTACTAGGCCTTCTGGCCTCCAGAATGACATCCATAACAGCTTTGGAGAGAGGCATTGCTTGCTTGACTAAGGAATCTTCCATACAGCTAGGTTTAAGGTTTTTAGCTGGTTGTGTAGTATTTGATTGTTGTGCAGAGTCAGCAGATGTGGGATTTGAGGCAAAATCCAGGGTGGTCCTTGTGCTAAGCTCTGGTGCAATCAGGATCATCTTTGGCTCTTCTTGCCTGGCTTTTATAAGTACCTTTGGCAGGAGAAGTAGTGGTGGGAAAGTGTAAACTTGTAGGTTCTCCCAGCTGAATGAGAGGGCATTCACTTTCCATGCTTGTGGATGGTAACTCCTTGTGCAGAATTTTTGTAGCTGGCAGTTTATTGGGGATGCAAACAGATCTATGTCTGGGCTCCACCATTTCTGTGAAATCATTCTGAATATTTGTGGATTCAATTCCCATTCGTGGGGATCCATGATGTTTCTGCTTAAGTCGTCTGCCAGTGTGTTTTTCTCTCCTGGCAGGAATTGTGTTTGCAGATGAACTTGAAGGTTTATAGCTGTGTTCCACAAGGTCATGGCTTGTCAGCATAGGGGGTAGGACTGAGTGCCCCCTTGCTTGTTTATGTACCACACAACTGTGGTGTTGTCTTGTCTTTAGCAGTAGTTGTCCTGGATGCAGCCAGTGTGTTTTTCTCTCCTGGCAGGAATTGTGTTTGCAGATGAACTTGAAGGTTTATAGCTGTGTTCCACAAGGTCATGGCTTGTCTGCATAGGGGGTAGGACTGAGTGCCCCCTTGCTTGTTTATGTACCACACAACTGTGGTGTTGTCCTGTCTTTAGCAGTAGTTGTCCTGGATGCAGCAAGTCCTTGAAAGCTATAAGAGCATTTTGTACAGCTAGCATCTTTTTGATTGATGCGAAGATGCCTTTGTTCTGCGGGCCACGTGCCCTGAATACATTTGCCTGACATGTGTGCTCCCCATGCGTAATCAGATGCAGCTGTTGTCAGTGTTTGCCTGGCTGTGGGTTGTGTAAAAGGCTGTCCCTTGTTGAGTTGACAAGCTTGAGCCCACCACTGAAACTCCTGTTGAAGGCAAGGGATTAGTGGTATAACTGTTTCCAAATTTTGACAGTGTTGAGACCATACATTCTTTAGGTAATATTGTAGTTTCCTCATATGCAGTCTGGCATATGGAATTAGTAGTATGCAGAATGCCATGTAACCCAAGGCCTGCAGAATTTTTCTTGCAGGGAGTTGGGTCTTTGTTGCCATTAATTGAAAGTATTGAGTCAGTTGTCCTTGTTTGTCTGGCATGATATAAGCCATCTGGGCCATTGTGTTCAAGCTGGCACCCAGGAATATATTCTCTTGTGAGGGCACTAGTTTTGATTTCTTTACTGTGTACCCCAGGCAACTTAATAAATTTTTTACAAACGCCAGATGCTTTAGAAGAATGTCCTTGCTCTCTGCTTGAATCAGGCAGTCGTCCAGTTACGGACAAATTTGAATTCCTTTCTGTCTGCAAAATGCAATTACTGGTGCCAGGCACTTTGTGAAGACCCTGGGCGCAGTAGATAAGCCAAAGGGCAGTGCAGAGAATTGGTAGTGCATTGAACCAGCTATGAATCTGAGGTATCTTCTGCAGTTTTGCCTGATAGGGACATGCAGGTATGCCTCCTTGAGTTCCAAAGTCACGAGCCAAGCTTTCTTGCCCAGCATGGGAAGAAGCTGCTGTAGTGTCAACATTTTGAATTTCGGAACATCCAGGTAGGTATTTATAGATGAAAGATCCAGAATAGGCCTCCAGGCTTTGTCCTTTCTGGATACCAGAAAGAGTCTTGAGTAAAATCCTTGTCCTTGCTCCTGTGATGGTACCTTTTGAATAGCTCTCATATCCATGAGTGCTGTAATTTGTTTCTGAGCCTCTGCCCATTGATTTGGTGGCAGATTTGGCATTCCTTTTAACCTTGGCAGAGTGTGAAAGTGGAACCTGTAACCTTGAAATACAATGTTGAGAACCCATTTGTCTTTGGTGATCATTTGCCAATTGTGGTAGAAGAGTGCCAGTTTTCCTCCCGGGGGGCTGCCAAGAGTGATTTGTTTGGCAGCTATAGTGGGAAGTCATTGGAGCTGCTTTTTATATGGTTGGGGCCTGTCTTCCCCTTCTTTCTGGCCTGATGCAACCCATAGTCGAGGCCTGTAAGGACCTTGTATTTGACCTCTACCTCTTGGACGTCTGTATCTTCCCCTTTGAGGTCTGACTGTAATTGGAAAGGACCAATTCTTAGTTGGCCAGTTTCTGCTAAATCTAGGAGGCTGAACCTGTAAGAAATCCTTCACCGTTTGCACAGATTTTGCCTTATCCTCCATTTTCTTTAATACCTCTTCTGCCTTTTCTCCAAATAACACATCCTGCTGCAAAGGTGCATCCAATAATTTTGCTTTAACATGATCTGGTAATGTATGTTCTTTTAACCAAGCATGTCTCCTAATGACAGAGCCTTTAACTGCTGCTCTGCAGAAGGCCTCTAGAGAATCAAACCCACATTGCAGAGTATGCTTTCCCACTTGTTCAGCTGCATGCAACAAATCCTGCATTTCTTTGAAATTAGGAAGATTTGATTCTGGAAGCATTTTTTGTTTTAACTGAGACAGTAAAAATTGCTGATATTTTAGCATGTGAAACTGGCAATTTAAGGCTCTCATTGCTAAAGTTGCAGACGTATATACTTTCTTTCCCCATCTGTCTAATGCTCTGGAATCTCTGTCAGAGGGAACTGGATACTTGGCTGATGAGGCCTTAACTCCTTTGGGTCCCTGAGAAATAGTTTCAGGGTCTGCTACAAGGCTGTTATACAGAAATTTATGTGAGTCAGGGACTCTGTAGTATCTGTCAGGTTTAACAGGGGCTGGAGGTAAGGAATCAGGATTTAAGCTGGATTCAGTATACACATCATCTGCAATATCTAGCACTGGCGGAATAGCAAGGGGTCTGTGTTGAGGTAATAAAAGGAAGTCTCTGAGCCTTTTCTTGGATTCTGAGTAATCCTGGCCTTCCCAGTGGAAATGTTCCCGCATGGTATGTAGGGTTTCCCTAAAGGAGTAGTCCTCAGGAGGTGAGGCTGATGGAATAGATTCCTCAGCATCAGAATCCTCATAAGAGGGTACAGAGTATCCTAGGTCTGAGGATGAATCAGAAGAGATGGACCCTGGTCGGATGAGTCATAGTCTGCATCCTGTCTAGGCCTTTTATCAGGAGGGGGATGGGACCCCCTGATCAGAGTGATTAGGTCTTTGGCCATTTTGAGCATTTGTTTCTTAGGCATGGAGGCCTGTTCTGGAGAATGCTGTACTTGTTTCTTTGATTTTAAAGGAGGTATAGACTTAGCTGAGGGTTTAATGCTTAACTGAGTAGGTCTGAAGACACCCTCTGAAGCTGTGGGTTGCTCAGCTACTCCGGATCCCTCTGAAAGGTTAGTCTCGGTAGTCTGAATAACTTGTGCATCCGAAGGCCCAGCCATCTCCTCGTGGGAGTCAGAGGTGGCCTGTGGTTCTACCGAAGTGGTCGTCAGGGGCTGCGAAGGTGCCTCGCTGAAAATCGGAGAACCGGCGACTGGCCTAGAAGAGGCTTCGTCGTCACTTTTGGGCCTTGGATGCCTATCCTTGTCTTTGCGCTTTTTGTGTATTCCAGTCGTCGGAAGTTCCGACGGCATGGTATAATTGAATTTTCTACCAAAATAATGTTGGGCAAAATCAAACTGACGTTTAATAGTGCACTTGTTAAACTTAGCACAAAACCGACAACCAGTGACGTCATGGTCTGGGCCTAGGCAAGGGATACAACAGGAATGGAAATCCTTATGAGGTATTTGCTTCCCACAAGAAATACAGTTATTAACTTTTACTGACATCGGTCTGAGGCAAGAAAAAGTTTCCCCAACGGGGCACTTAGCTTTGTAGAAGACTTTGGTTCTGGATTCGGAATGAGATGCACTTGCGAACTGCTTTTGCTTCAGGCACCGCGCGGCAAGAAAGACTGAAGAAAATGGCGTCGGCTGCATCTTATATACCCCTGTCGCACTGACGTCAGGGAGGAGGCGACAGCAACCGACGCCGGACCAAGACTTTGGAACTCAGGCCGACTGGGGAACCGCCTGACGGCAGGATAACCCAAGTGTAATGACTGCAGCAGTGTAACACGATGAACATCACCATTTCCTATGCTTTACATCATTTTATTTTAAGCTTATTTGCTGAATAAATATTGCCTATAATGTAAATCTAGGACATTCATTCTGTAAAAACAAGGGAAATATCTTAATTTTGCACATAATGTGATGAATACAGTTACACCCCCAGCAGCCCAATATCACATTATATGAAGTTTAACTTGCTTCTGCCTGGTCTTTCCTATTTTGTCACAGTGTAAAGCATGTATACTTTACAACTAAGAAAAATTTTTTTTTGATTAATATCCAACAGTCACTGACAATTTCCCCACCTCACATTTAAAATCCTCCAGATTGCACATAATGCAAAACTGCTTTACAGTATCACATGCAAGTTATATCATGAAAATTTCAAATAAATATGAAGAAAAAAGAAGTCATGTAGTCACTATAATGTTCCATCTGTGATTTCCATTTTCATTCTTCCTCAACCGTTGTACTTGGATCCGACTTGGCCATTATTTTAGCTCGTATCCACCAAAAAGCTCTCTAGCTCCTCCCTTACCTGTAATGCAACAACCTTAACATATTCAGATCTTATCCTCAACACGAGGAACCAAAAACATGGTATAACAGAAAAAACAACAGGCCAGATATCCAAAACATAACAATTTTATTCTCTCCAACACTTCGACGTAACAGCCTTCAAGGAGTAAAAACAGTTTACACAAACTGTACCATATATACACTTACAAATACTAATTTTACAATAAAACAATTAATTATTCTATCACATTAAATTAAAACCTTCCAATTACACTCAACGTTCAATCCATCTGGAATCATTGTATCAAATTTAAGTATATACATAGACTCTTTGTATAATAATTTATTTTTAACCAACACACTATCATAATGCCCAATTTAAATTTTTTTCTAACAGTACCTTGTATCCCCAACTTCACCATCATGAAAGTTTTAAAATTCACATCAGGAAAATAGACCTAGACAAACTAGAATCATGTTACAATAAGATTGCAAAATTTACCAATAACGCCACTTTTAGAAGTCATCACTGTCTTGCCTTAAAACACCTACAATGGTTAGAACTCCCTCAGCTAATTAGGTATCACCAACTAGTGATGACCTTCAACATACTAAAGAATCCCCACAAAACGCCAGCCCTAAACCAACTACTAAACCAGTAATCAGCAAACCGTCCTCTAGGCTCATCAAACAAGACCCTGCTCTGTATATCCAAAGCCAACAACACTGCAGGGAAAGCCCTCTTCTCTCATACCATCGCTAAGGAATGGAATAAGCTCCCCCAAAATGTATCCTCAGCAACATCTATCTCACTGTTCAAAAAAACACTCAAGCCACACCTCTTGCAGTGATGTCCTTGCATTACATAAATGCTTTCCTAAGTTCCTCCATTTCTTCTATTCTCCTTTCTATCACTGCTCACTATGCCTAATACTCAGTACTTCAGAAACTCCTAGAACAGGACTACTTTTAGCTACTTTTTGCTACTATACTGCCTTCTGTGATGTCACTTTGATTGCATCAGACAATGAGTGTATCTGTTGTTTTCTTTTCCTTCCCAAATAACCGACATCCAGGGTCCTCTTTGTGTAATGTAAACCTGCCTGGAAAGATCTATTGTATGAAATATTTTTGATTGTATATATATAACACTGTATAAAATTTTTGTTGTGGAGCTTTTCTCCCCGGGCCTCCGCTGTAAATGGACCTAGTTCCAGTCGGACTTTCCCGGTAAACAAATGTAAAATAAAATAAAATAAAATAAAAAAAAGTTCAGCAACCATGCTTTTTTTCTACTCTTTTTTAATATCTCTCACTTGTTCTAACAGTCTAGTTGTAAATTTTCTTTTACTTTCTCCTAACATTTGTCGCATGGACACCTTAATACCTATATTACTCCCTGTGTCTCACATGCATATTTGCCTTATTCGTAAAACCTTTTTCCATTAGTCCTAGTAAAACTTCTTACCGCAAGTTTACAATAAAAGCATCTACCATAGGGTATGGTACCCATGTCTTCCATATTCTCTGATAGCCTCACTGAAGGGGGGTACATATTTTCCATGCACCAACATGTCCTTAGTATATCTCCCTTTCCTACACAAAATACCAGGACTTTTACACAACAAATAACTTCAATAAAATTTAATTAAGCCAACTAGTTGTGAACTAAACAAACTATATGTGGTAACAAAATAAACCTGTTTTTTTTTAATTCTGTAAGGTTTTTAGAACAAGAATTCTGGGAATGTTTAGGGTTATCAAAACGTACTAGAGAATCATCAGACAACCTATGTAGAAGATTCTATAGGAATGAGAAGTGTACTAATTGGTTGTTGAACAGAATAGCTAATGCATGGAACAGACTACAAAGTTATATTAAAGCAAATACTAGTTTAGATATTTTTAAGAACAGCCTGGACACTTATCATGGGAACAATTGTTTTGGTATACTGGCAAACTAGATGGGCATTAATGCCTGTGCTTGAAATATTTGTATGTATGTACGTAACATTTCGAGAATATGTCTTCCTCTCATTTAGGTTATCCACATCAAATGTACCTGCACACTTTCTCAAGGCATTCATGTCATAATCTCTTCTTATACACATTTACTGTAACCTCTAATTGTTTAAAATCTATATTACACAGCCTTTGTAACCTTAAAATTCCCTATATGGTAGGGCTGATAAAGTATGTGGGGGGGGGGGGGGGTAGCAACTTTGCCCATATAAATATTGTGTTTCATCTTCAAATTTTCTATGCACTACTGTTCTTATTTATTTTCACTAGTACCATCCAATATTACATCAAGGAATGGAATTATTCTGTCCACTTTCAAGCCATCAAACTGTAAATTAAATGTATTTGTTTGCAAATGCCGTACAAAATCTATACCCTTATATAAAAATAACAAATCAGCTATAAACCCATAATACCTCGCTTCATACTGTTAAAAAAATTCTGTCCTATAACAGGCCCATACAAAGGTTGGCATACATAGGGCTAAAAGGTGCCCCTATGGCTGTCCCCTGAATTTGATGGTATAAGCCCCACTAAATTCAAAGTAGTTGTTCTTCAAACAGAAATAAATCAACTCTAAAATATAGTGAGACACTATTCAGATGTAAAGGTTCCAAACCAAAACTGTGCTGGATACTGGTATACAAACTCTTCACATCCAAAGTAACCCAGTGCATATCCGGGGTCCACTGAAAATCTGATATCTGACATTTTTTCAATAAACATCTTTACTAAAATATCATGTATGTCATAGACAATCTTACATTTATATAAATGAAATACAAACTTTGACACCTCTTTATTTGTAAACAATATACATCACAGACACCACTGAAACAACTGTAGTTGCAAACATTATACATCACTTATAATCTACCCATTCATTGTCATTAAAGCATTATATGACTCATTCAAATCCTACCTCTTAAACCTTGTTCTTTCTCTGTATATAGTGTTCCAACAATTCACATTTTTTCTATGTAGTTTGCTCTGCCCCTTTTCTAAAGATCTCAATTCCAGTTGTTTTATCTCTGTTACTATATTCACTACTTCTAGTAAAGTTGGTCTAGACTTCGACTTCTATTTTCTAGTAATTGCTTTTTGGCAGCCACCATAATTAGACTCAGCAAGGCTTTACTATGTCTAGGTAATTCCGATTCTGCATCAGCTAAAAAAAAAAATAATCTCTCCAGTTAATCCAATCCACTCACCCAGCATCTCTGACAGAGAAGTTCACAGGGAATCCCTAAAGTCGGTCAGCTCATTATTCTCCCAAAAAATATGTTCCCAGCCATCTCTATCTTGCCCATCGCACCTCCAGCATTTGCTAGTCACCTGAGGAAAAATTCTCTGGAGTCTACTTGGGGTATAAAAATACCGATGTAAAACCCTTCCAGGCAAAGATCCTAAACCTTCTATACTTTGTTGCATATTTGGGAGATATACACATATTCCTCCATTGTCTCTTTGCGAATTGCTTATAATATCTCTCTTCCCAATCCCTTTTAAGTTCCTCTGATTGATTCTTATAATTATCATACAATATTTTATATGCTCTACTAATTATTCCTTTTTTAACAGCAGCTTCTGTTCTAGATTCTATTAAAAACTCTACCAGTGATGGTCTTTCATTTAGGAGCCCCCTATTTCTTTCTCATAGGGCTACATAGGGTTGACTATAGTCTGATTATCAATCCTTGCTAGGGAGGGCAATCTCTAACCTGCAGTCCAAATAAATTCTTGGCCTCTTCCCATTCTAGTATCCTTCCCCTTCTCGTTATTTGCTCCCAATACCTTGGTTCCTTTGCCAAGTTTCTCCAATTAATCCCAGCCCCCTCTTGCCTATTATTTGTACCCTGAACCACAGTCATCTCTATTGGCAGAATCTCTTTTCTCCATTCTCTTGCTGGTTCAGTTCTCAGAACACTCTATGCTATTTTATGAAAATAATACTCTGTATGATTTTTGTTGTTCTCCTTAACAGTTTGCATCCAAAATCCTAGTTGAGGTAAAAGAAAAGACAGTAATCTGTGAAAGTAGGTGCTTCCCCCTTGTACCATCATGATCCCTTTTCACTTTGAATTATAGTTTTCTGCTTGTGCTATGTATAAGAGCCTTAACTGTGTTGCTCTAAAATACCCCCTCAAATTGGGTAATCCTAGTCTGCCTTGTTCTATCGGAAGAATCAGCATATCCCACTTGACCCTTTCTGCTCTCCCTTCCCCGATAAAATCCTTCAACTCTTTTTTTAAATTGCTATCCATAGCTTCTCCTCTGGTTGATAAAAACACGCCTGGCCTGTGTATAAGACTACAAAGAATAAAACATTTTAATTGCTTGTATCTTAGTATCCATAGCCATATAACCAAGCTTCCAGTTTCTCAATTTTGGTATTACCTTCTGTTTAGTCTCTTCCCACGTATCCTTAGCTGCCACAGAGTAATTACTAATCCATACTCCTAAATACTTCATTTTATCATGTCCCCATAAATATGGATATTGTTGGACCATTTCGTGTGTGGGTACATAATTTATGGGTATTGTCTGTTTTAGCTTCATTAATTTTGAATACAGAGAAGATGTGAAACTGTCTTAAAATGTTCCACAACACGGTAATGTCCCCCTTCTCGTTTTGTCATGTATAAAATATCATCTGCAAATACAGCCTTGAATTTCTGAGTTCCTTATTTTCTTTGTCAATGGTTCTAAATATAATGCAAACAGAGAGGAAAATGGACAATCCTGCATGGTTCCTCTACTGAAGCAGAAGTTATCAGAGAGAACCCCACACACTAAATTTCACCTCCGATCCCTCATATATACTTCCTAATCAACCTTATATGTGTCAGGAAAGCAAATGCTTCCATTGCCCAGCTCATGAAGTCCCAGTCTACCTTGTCAAATGCTTTCTCAGTATCAAGATCCACCAATAACAGTGGTATTTTCTTACATTTTACTTCCCTCTGGATGATCAGTGTTCTGTTAATATTGTCAAATGTTTGCCTCCCCTCCACAAAACCACACTGATACACATCTATCATTTTTGGTAATTACTTTTGCCATTCTTTTAGCCATTATAGACAAACACTTGATATGCAAAGCTATGGAACGCATCATCATGGACCTAATAAACAACAATATAGGAAATCTCCAAACTCTGGATCCCACACAGTTTGGTTTTGTGAAGGGTAGATCATGCCTGCTCAACTTGGGTGACTTCTTTGAGTCAGTCACCAGAGCTGTGGATGAAGGCAAGGTGGTTCATACAGCCTACCTTGATCTGGCCAAGGCCTTTGACACCATTCCCCACTTAGGAATCATAGAAAAACACACAAAGATATGCATCAACCCCTATATCACTGGGTGGGTTGCAAACTGGCCCACAGATAGAACCCACAGTGTGTAAGTAGCTGACTCCAAGTCAGACTGCCTAGTCATGAATGGAGTCCCACAGGGTTCGGTCCTGGGTACTCTCCTGTTTGGTATCTACTTCTCTGAAGTCAAGGCCAACACGAAGGGACTCTGGCTGACAAAGTTCACAGACGACTGCAAGTTGGGAACTATTATTAACTCCCCAAGTGATGTTCACATCCTACAGAATGGCCTCACTGAGACCAACGACTGGTGTCAGAACCATGGCCTAAAGCTCAATGCCAAAAAATGTGTCGTTATCCCCTTTGGGAAAATCCCGGTTCCCATGAATTACCACATTGGCGGTAGTCCAATGACTAAAGGCATTATAAGAGATTTGGGAACACATGTCTGACCCAGCTCTGTTAGAAATGCTACATCTAAAGAAATCCCACTCCCTCCCCACCACACGCTCCAGAGACCTCAACCTTATTACCACAATAAACAGAACGTACTGGACAGACAGGTTCATAACCCAGAGACTGCCCATGCTATGGAATAGACTTCCCATACATGTCAAGCAGAGCACCTCTCTGAATTCAAGAGAAATCTTGATGAGTCGATGGGAAATAGAAAATTCACTCTGGGGATAACTCTAGTGGCTCTACTCGACAGAGGCACTGGGAACTAAGGTCGGGTGGCACAATGCCAGGGTAATCCTATGGCTAGGTTTGTAAAGGCCCCCAGGGCCATTAGCCTAGTACACACCTATGAACCTACTGTATCTTCTTTTCACTACAGTGCACCTGTTTAAAATGCACAAGAGCAAAAGGCAGACAACAGCAAATGTAAATAATGTAGATATATCTGTTTTAAACGTGTGTTAGTTAAGCCAATATCTCTTTTGTTTTTTACAATATTTTATAATTGTATAATAGCAACAAGAATAGCAGACTCAAGCAAAAATAGTATACAGATGTAATATTACTAATATAAAGGTGTGCTGGGTACATAATACTACAAATAAAACTCAAGGTAATTTCTCTTGTCCAGGGGGACAAAAATGGCACCTTAAAAATCTTTTCCTAGACCACAGAGTGTTACAGTATGGAGGACAGATACAGGACAAAAAAAATGTGTATATATATATATATATATATATATATATATATATATATATATATATATATATAAATAAATAACTTTCACAGCATGAAGCAAATGTATCTTTACAAAATACTGCAATAAAATGTTGCATACTACAAGGGGAAAGGGTACTCTCTCACAATTTTACACCGACTGTGTAAACAGTATGGCAGAAGGGTCTAAAATAAAGGTACAAGAGGGAAATATGTTATCCTGCATCAATAGCTCAGTAATTATTAAAAGACAACCTTGTCTTTTCACTGTCATCAAGTAATTAGGGTACCATCAACATGTACAGCAGTGAGACAAAAATACCAGAAAACAGTCATACATTTCAATGTTTCAGGAAATGTTTAATTAGCAGGCTTAATGTCATTAAGTTCGTAAACTGGACTAAAGGTATATTACAGCCCATGTTTATACATATGCAAAAAATTCTGTGCAAGCAAGACTGACAGTAAATAATAAATATGCTTGATGTATGCTGTACAGCAAATGGTTTAAAAACATTCTCCAGTGTATAAATCATGTTTTTTACAACATTCTGTAAATCTGTGTAAATAAACAACTTTGCCAGCATGTTTCAAAATGTTCACAGAGATTGCTCCTCAACTTGTTTGTATTGTACGACCCTTGTGGGATATCTTAGTAATATCACTCACTTAATGTGGCATAACATGACATAATTAACAAAAGTAAACAGTTAATTCAACAGTTAAAAAATAAGTTAATCAAGTTAGCAAAAAAGACTGAAGCAGACAACACATAAGTGGTAGAATATTTTACAAAATGGTCTGCAAAAGAAAAAAAAAGTTGTTAAACTGGATAATACACCCAATTCTAGTAGTAATGTTTGTTATACTAACTGTGTAAAACTGTTAAGACTTGTATAAAAAACAATGTTTTGTTTCCGAATGTGTTTTCTGTAAATCATGATGAAAATTATGATCTGACCAAAGAATGCATAGCAATGAAAACTGTTTTGTGTGTTTTAAAACAAAAGAGAGAACTTTTATATATATTTAGACACATACAACAGTGCATATACACTTCTGTTTGTTAGAATATATATAGTGAAATACTGACCTTTAAATGCATGCACGTTTCTATTTGTTAGCATATATACACAAAAGGGTTAAACTTTCCTTAGTTAGAAATATGCATGGTCTGGCATCCTACAGTGTGTGTAATACTGAATGTTCTATGCCTGGTAAAAATTTCAAGGAGAATTGCAGATAAGAAACCCAGGTGTAGAAATGAACAACTTCCTACCGTCCGGAGACAAGAAAATTGTTACAATTTACCTTGAAACAAAACAAAATCCAACTTATCAATAGACAGTATGTCATCAGGCAAATACCAAGGTACTGTACTTTGAAAGTTCCCAACAGACTGCATTAAATACTGCTTTCATGGAAAAAAAAAAAAAAAAAAATACAAAAAAGAAGTGCCTGAATGGAGCGGTAGATCTGATTTTTGTTAAATTTGATACATGTAGGAACACGTTTGTTCTGAGGTAAATGGAAAATGAAAAGTTATCACCCATACTTGCGAGAGAGAGAGAAAAAAAAAAACAACTAAACCTGAGACATTAAACTTGTACTGTAACAGTATTGTACGTGTCGTCTGTTACACAGACAAGATATTTTATTAGTAAATACGCATAAGTTAATACAGTACTAAACAGGTTAATAGTCTGCAAAATTCAATGCATTAACCAGACTTTGTTTTCAGTGAGAAGCAAGCACCATCACCATAAATAACTTTTCAACTTCTACAGGAACTCCTGTTATAAATTCCTTGTTACATGCTCCCTAAGCTTGGGGACGGCCCTTTTCACTTTCTGCTGCCTGAATCATGCTAAAAGTTTGTGCCCCAAAAGTATTATCAAAAAAAGTTGCTTAACAGCAATCTTTCTCAACTCGTGCATATTATTGAGGTAAGCCCTTACTTTCTGTTCAGCATTCTGAAGTTGCTTCTTTTCTTGTTCTGACAGATTCCACCTATTTTCTAATACTTTAACATTTGTCAGTCCCTCTAAATAATTCTTGTTACTTCTTAGCCATATCCTCCTTTCCTTTACTTTCACCATAGTTTTAAACTCTGCTTTAATTTTATCCCATTCCCTAGTTATATTTTCAAAATAAATTTCTATCTTCTCTAGTAGCTACGGCATTAACTCCACAACCCATTCCTTAAATTCCTCTTTTTCAGCAGATAGGTGGGAAAACGCCAGTCTCTCATTTTTACTTTAATTACTGGCGCATGATCTGAAACAGTTATTGGGTGAGTTTCAAGACCTTCAATTAAATGCACACGTTCCTGTGAGATATAAATTTTATCTAGCCTAGCCCAGTTTTTGTATCTTGGAGCGTAACATGTAAATTCACTCTGAACTCCCAATACTGATTTTACATCTTCCATGCCAAGCATTTTCCTTAAATTCTTCAAAAATCTACCTTCCTTTATTATATTTTCCCCTTCTAGGCCCCCCAGACGCATCTTCACTGTTGCAAACCAAATTCCAGTCTCCACCTACAAGTACTATTCCTTGCTGAAAGCTGATTATTTCTCCCAGAATTTTCTTAAGTTCCATTTTAGCAATTTTCGTTGGAATGTAAATGCATGCTAGTGTAATCCTCCTATGTTAGCAGCAGCCCCTTAGTACTAGATGTCTTCCATTACCATGTTTTCCTCTTTTACCGCTATTGGAGCTCCTCTTGCAATTAATGTAAGTGCTCCTCTTTTCCTTTGCCCCAGATATTCCATTGAATAACCATCCTGAAAACCTTTCTTTATTAAATTCATATGTTAAGTTCTTTCCATGTGTGTCTCTTGTAGCATAGCTATTTGCATTCTACATTTTTAATATGGTTCACTACTCTTTTTTTATATTTATCTGTAAGACCATTCAGACTGAAATACATTAACTGCTTTTTCGTTTAATGTCTAGTTCCAACTTTTATGTTACATGCATATACTGTTTGGCAGGTTGGTCTTTAGTACAGTTGTTTCTTATCATATCCATTTAAGCCCATGCCACATCTTACATAACTTTGTATTTTTGAAAGCCCTCAAACAGAATCTTTATCAAACTGTCTTCTAGTGAAATGCAAACCAGACACAAAACTGCTAAGGGTACCTTGTTTATCAGAAAAAAACCCATTTAATATTCAATATTCTTTTTCATTTACATGTTTTTTTAACAAGCTTTTTACTGTATAACACCTAGGATCTTAAACCAGTCATTTCCCTATGCAAGCATGGGAAAAAGCACACTGATTTTTCTTTTCTCATACACTCTTAACCAGACCTTTCCTCTTTCTCCCCTCATCTCCTCTCTCATCGTTATTACACTGCAGTACCTAAATTTCTTAAAACTGAGCAAAGAAAAAGGGAGAAAAAGAAAAAAAAAAAAACATAAGCACCTGTCTACTTTAGTATCCCCACTGCATTTCAAAAAAAAAAAAAAAAAAAAAAACTTTACTTCAAGCCTAATTGGCTTTGTCTTATCTTTAAAGCCTTCCCAGCTGAGAAAACCCCTGACTGCTTTCTGAGAACATTATGTCCTAACGCTGAACTTGGGTACAATGTCCCTCTGCTCGAAATAAGCCAATTCTGGCGTGGATCAGTTTGTTGTTTTAATAAAGTGCGTTTTAAAAAGTATCTGATATATGCTTATTTTGAGCAGAGGGACATTGTACCCAAGTTCAGTGTTTGTTCAGTTTTGGTTTTGTGTGTTATTTAGTCGCAGAAACGCTTGGATACATTTAACATTATGTCCGAGCCAATGTCTCTCTTTTTTTTTTCTTTCCCCTCAGCCAATCCCCTTCCACCAGACTGCCTCCAGTTTCTCTTTATCAGATTGTTGCCATGGAAACATGAAGAACAGCTGCACAATTGCTACTAAGTATGCATGCATTTGCTAGAAAAAAGACTCATAATATTCAATATCCTTTTTCATTTACTTGCTCTCTCTTAAACCTAATCAATCTAAGGTCCTTAACACAGTCATTTCCCCATGCAAAAATAAAAAAAGCATATTAATTTTAACTTTGTCATGTTTTTTTAACCAGGCTTTTTTTTTTTTTTACATTGCATTGTCTACATCTCTCAAAACTGCACAAGAAAGACCAAAGAGGGGAGAAAAAGTACAGTTTTGTACCTACCATAAATGTAGATGTTCGAGTGCTAATACAGCTGCAGTCATAACAGATGGGTTCTCCTGCTGTCAGGCGGGTCCTCGGTCGGCCGAATTCCAAAGTCTAGGTCCGGCGTCGGTTGTCGTCGCCTCCTCCCCGATGTCAGTGTGACAGGGGCACAAAAGAACCAGCCGACGCCATTTTCTTCAGTCTTTCTTGCCCCAGATGTCAGGTGCCCCCAGAAGGAAGGCAATACATAAAATAATGTAATAATGCAATGCAATATAATCAAAAAACAGTAGTTGCAAGCAAATACACCATAAAAGAATACCCCTAGAGGGGAAGGTGGGAGGGAAACCTGGACTGCAGCTGTATTAGCACTCTAACATCTACATTTATGGTAGGTACAAAACTGTACTATGTTCATCATGCATACAGCTGCAGTCATAACAGATGAGTAGAATCCCAAAGCTAAGAAAGGGGTGGTAGGCACTAGGTGGAGCTAGGAGGAGCCAAAATGCCCTGCAAGACTGCAGTGGCAAAGCCTGCTCTAGACTTGGAGTATAATGGTAGGTTGTAGTGCTTAGAGAAGGTATGCACAGAACTCCAAGTGGCTGCTTCTAAAATATCCTTGGTAGGCACTCCTCTGAGGAAGGCTGCAGAGGTGGCTGTAGCCCTGGTGGAATGAGTTCTAATGCCTGTAGGTACAGTTTTGCCATGAAAGGAATAACAAAAGCGTATGCAGTGGGCTATCCATTTTGAGATTGTCTGTTTGGATATTGACTTTCCTTGAGCTCCTACCGCATAGGCCACAAAAAGCTGTTCTGATTTTCTGAAAGGCTTTGTTCTGTCCAAATAATAACGCAGTTGCCTGCGGATGTCCAAGGAATGCAGTAATCTCTCCCCTTTGTTTTGAGGATTAGGATAAAAAGTAGGTAAATGTATGGCCTGATTTAAAGCTACCCTGGATACCACTTTAGGCATAAAGGATGGGTTGGTACGTAATGAAACTCTGTCCTGATGGAAGATGATGAAAGGCTGGACAGCCATAAGAGCCTGTAGTTCTGAAACTCTACGAGCTGAAGTGATAGCCAGAAGGAAAGCTGTTTTCCAGGACAAATATTGTAAATCTGATGAGGCAGCTGGTTCAAAAGGGGGCAAAGTCAGTTTTTCCAGAATGAAATTAAGATCCCAAGCAGGTATTGGTTGCTTTCTTGGAGGTCTTAAATTCTTAGCCCCTCTGAGGAACTGTCTTAATAGAGGGTGAGAGAATAAAGGTGGATCAGTATTGTATTCTGCAGAAATGGCTGAGGCATGGATTTTGATGGAGGAGAATGAAAGTCCACTGCTTAGCAGTTCGGCCAAATATTGTAGTATTTGAGGTAAATTCAGTTTTCCAGGGCACTGGCCCTTTTTCTCATTCCAAACACAAAAACGTTTCCATTTTGCAGAGTAAGCTTTTCTAGTTGATGGCCTTCTGGCCTCCAAAATGACATCCTGCACCTCCTTGGAGAGCAGGGCCTGCTGTGATGCTAAGGAATCTTCCATGCGGCTAGACTGAGTGTCTTCAGCTGACTGTGAAGAGGTTTGAAGCTGTGCTGAGTCAGAAGAGGCATTAGAGGCAGGGTCCATGGTGGGGAATGCGTCAGGCTCCTTAGTAGTGGGTACCAGTGTTGCCTTGGTCAGTCTGGAGCAATGAGGATCATCTTTGGTCTGTCTGCTCTGGTCTTCAATAGGACTTTGGGCAGCAGAGGAAGAGGTGAGAAGGCATAAACTGTCACTGATGTCCAACTGAAAGAGAGAGCGTCCACTCTCCAGGCCTTTGGATGGAAGATCCTTGAGCAGAATTTTGTCAATTGATGATTTTTGTGGGAGGCAAAGAGATCTATGTCTGGCCTTCCCCATTCTTGGATTATTTCTGTAAAAACTTTTGGATGCAACTTCCATTCGTATGGATCTGTCATGTTCCTGCTTAGGTTGTCTGCCAGCGTGTTTTCCTTGCCTGGCAAGTACTGCGCTTGTAGTTCCATTTGTAAGTCCATGGCCATGTTCCAAAGTGACATGGCCAGTCTGTATAGGGGATAAGAATGTGTTCCTCCCTGCTTGTTTATGTACCACATAACTGTGGTGTTGTCTGTTCTTATCAACAGCTGACCTGGTTGCAGAAGGTCCTTGAAGGCTGTAATAGCATTTATCACTGCTAGCATTTCTTTTTGATTGATGTGAAGGTGCTTTTCTTTTTGGGTCCATTTGCCCTGAATGCACCGGTCTGTCATGTGCGCCCCCCAGGCGTAGTCCGAGGCGTCTGTTGTGATGACTTGATCTGCTTGAGGCCTGCTGAATGGAAGACCTGAGTTTGTTTGGCATGCTTGAGCCCACCACAGAAATTCCTTTTGCAGACATGGAATTAGTGGTATCATTGTTTCCAAACTGTGGCTGTGTTGAGACCATATGTTTTTAGGTACCATTGTAGTTTTCTCATATGCAGCTTTGCACATGGGATTAGTAAGATGCAAGATGCCATGAATCCCAGAGCCTGCAGGATTTTCCTTGCAGTCAGCCTGGTGCAATTTGCCAGTGTTCTGAAATATTGAATTAGTTGCCCCTGCTTCTTTGGCGTGAGGTAGGCCATCTGGGTGTTTGTGTCCAAATTGGCACCCAGGAAAATTATCTTCCGAGAGGGTATTGGTCTTGATTTCTCTTTGTTGACTGTGTATCCTAGAGAGTTTAATAAGATTATTACACAAGCCAGATGTTTCAGAAGAATGTGCTTGCTGTCCAGTTGGATCAGGCAGTCGTCCAAATAAGGGTATATTTGTATCCCTTGAAGTCTGCAGTAGGCAATTACTGATGCCAGGCATTTCGTGAATACTCTGGGCGCAGTAGATAAACCAAAGGGCAATGCAGAGAATTGATAATGTATTGAACCTGCAAGAAATATGAGGTATCTTCTGCAATTGTGTCTGATTGGGACATGCAGGTATGCCTCCTTGAGGTCCAATGTTACCAGCCAAGACTCCTTGCCCAGCATGGGAAGAAGTTGCTGTAGAGTGAGCATCTTGAATTTTAGGTGGAGTAGGAATGTGTTTAGGATGGAAAGATCCAAAATAGGTCTCCAATCTTTGCCCTTCCTTGGCACCAGAAATAGCCTGGAATAAAAACCTTGACCTTGTTCGTGTGTAGGTACCTCTTGAATAGCTTTCATGTTTATAAGATCTGAAATTTGCTTTTGTGCCTCTGCCCTTTGATTGTGTGGCAGGTTTGGCATGCCTTTCATTTTTGGAAGGATATGAAAATGGAATTTGTAGCCTCTGTTTATAATGTTCAGGATCCATTTGTCCTTTGTGACAATATGCCAATTTTTTGAGAATAGTGCCAGCTTTCCTCCTAAGGGGGCTGCCATTTGAGACCTGGTTGGCATGCAAAGGGGAAAGTCATTTGTTTTGCTTTCTGAAAGATTGCGAGTTGTCCTCACTACCTCTTTGTGTAGGAGCATGCCATTGTCTGCCGCTGTACGAGCCTTGTGTTTGTCCTCTGCCCCTCAGATGCCTGTATCTGCCTCTTTGGGGTCTGTCTGTGGCAGGAAAGGACCAGTTTTTGGAAGGCCAATTTCTACTAAAACGTGGGGGCTGAACCTGCAGAAATTCTTTCACAGTTTGCATTGATTTTTCCTCCATTTTCCATAATACTTCCTCAGCATTTGCCCCAAATAGTACATCCTTTTGAAGAGGGGAGTCTAGTAATTTAGCTTTGACATGATCAGGCAAGGCTTGTTCCTTGAGCCAGGCATGCCTACGTATGACTGAGCCTATAACAGCAGCTCTACATGAGGCCTCTAGAGCATCAAAACCACATTGCAAGGTATGTTTACCCACTTGTTCTGCACTATGCATCAAATCCTGCAACTCCATGTCTGGTTGTTCAGGTTGTGACATTTTACTTTTCAATTGAGAAAACAGAAACTGTTGGTATTTTAGCATACAAAACTGACAGTTTAAGGCCCTCATGGATAAGGTAGCAGAGGTATATACCTTTTTCCTCACCTTTCTAAGGATCTGGAATCTCTCTCGGAAGGCAATGGGTTTTTGGAAATGGAGGCCTTAACTCCCTTGGGCCCCTGTGAGATGGTTTCTAGGTCAGCAGCATGGCTTTTGTATAGAAATTGGTGTGAGTCAGGAACCCTGTAGTACCTGTCAGGCTTAAATGGAGCTGGAGGGAGAGAGTCCGGGTTAAGGCAGGCCTCCGAGTAAACATCATCTAGGATGTCCAGCACAGGAGGTATAGCCAGAGGTCTGTGCTGGGGTAACGAAAGAAATTCCCTGAGCCTTTTCTTGGAATCTGAATAATCCTGGCCTTCCCAGTGGAAGTGTTCCCTTAAGGTATGCAGAGTTTCATCAAATGAGTAATCCTCAGGGGGGGGGGGGGTACAGAAGGAATAGATTCCTCTGCATCAGAGTCTTCAAAAGGAGAGTAAGACTGTTCCTGATAATCAGAGTGCTCTGAAATAATGGAGCTCTGATCAGAGGAGGGGGAATCTTCCTCCACTCTGGGTCTTTTGTCCGGAGGTGGCTGAGAACCTCTGATTAGAGTAATTAAATCCTCAGCCATTTTAAGCATCTGTTTCTTAGGCATGGGGCCTGGAGATGGGCCCTGTGTAGCTGGTCTCTTAGGGTGCATGGTAGCTTTAGACTTGGTGAAAGCCTTGATGGAGAAAGAAGAGGAAGGTCTGAAGACGCCTTGAGTGGAGGTGGACCTGTCCACATTCTGTGTTTCAATGCCAAGCGTGGCTTCGGTATCTGTAGTCAGGGTGTGGGCCGAGGAGCCTGCGACCTCGGGTACAGGAGACACCGCCAAAGATGAGTCGTCGGTAATCAGGGGCTGCGTAGGTGCCTCGCTGAGAACCAGACCACGTGTAGTCGGCTTTGGCGTGGTGTCGGTAGAGGCCGCGGACCTCGAGTGTTGGTCCTTGTCTTTGCGTTTTTAGACAAAACCAGAGTCGGAGTATCCGACGACATAGTATAGTTAAATGCTTCCCAAAATAATGCTGGGCGAACTCCGTCCGATGCTTAATAGTGCGTTTGTTGAATGTAGCACAAAAACGACAGACAGAGACGTCGTGGTCTGGGCCTAAACAAGGTATACAGAGGGAATGGAAATCCTTATGCGGTATTTGCTTCCCACAAGAAATACAATTATTAACTTTGTCAGACATCGGTCTGAAGCAAGAAAAAGTTTCCCCAACGGGGTACTTAGCTTTTAAGACGACTTCGGTTCCAAATTTTTTTGTAATCTCAGGAGCTGGCCGACCGGCAATTGCGAACTGCTTCTGCTTCGGGCACCGCGCGGCAAAAAAGACTGGAGAAAATGGAGTCGGCTGGTTCTTTTGTGCCCCTGTCGCACTGACGTCGGGGAGGAGGCGACGACAGCCGACGCCGGACCTAGACTTTGGAATTCGGCCGACCGAGGACCCGCCTGACGGCAGGAGAACCCATCTGTTATGACTGCAGCTGTATGCACGATGAACATCAACAGCACCTGTTTACAATACCCATTACACTTAAAAACAGTGTGTACAGAAAACCATACACAAATACAGTACTATTAAGAATTGAAAATGTATTTACTTACAGTTAGCTTTCTCCCCTGTCTTCCCTTATCCAAAGCAATTTTTCCGAACATTAATGAAGTACGGCATATATTTTACAGTCCCTCACAAATTCAAGAAATTTTGAAAAGGTCCAATATTTCCAGATTTTCTTGCTCTTTCATATTTCGCAAATATAATTAGCACATTGTAATCCCACATTGGCTTACTGGTTTTATTACTGGTCTTCTCCATTGCCCCAATCCTGTCTCTGATTCATTTCCAAAGTACTCTTGATTCTTCTAGTCAACTCGTGTTGCATCCCTTCTCTTCAACATTTTCCGTTGAAATACTGGAAAAGGTTTCACAGCTACAGTCTCTCTGTGGTCTTTCTTACCAGAAGAACAAGAAGCAGAATCTCCTATTTCACAGCTCAGTTTTTGTTGGACAAATTTCTGTATTTCCTCCTTAGCATGCACTTCATCAAAAAAATTATTTTACCCCTCCAGGAATGAATACTAATAAAGACACCTGGATACAGCAGTTTAAAACTCACACCCACATCTCAAAATTCCCTGAACAGTGGAATTAATTTACTCCTCTTCTGCCTGGTGTACAGTGAGTAATCATTCTCCACAAACACTGCTGTCTCCCACTTTTAGTATTTTGTCCTTCTGCCACAGTTCTTTCAGAAGCAACTCCTTCTGCTGGTAGGATTGCATCTTTACTATTAAAGGTATGTTTAAAACGTGTACACAGTGTGCCCATTCAACTAACAACTTCTGCTGCGGAATACCAATCCAGCTGCTTATTTGTGCTTTCATAAAATTAATGCAGTCTGTTCTTTCCAGCTTCTCTGGTATAGCTGAAAATCTCAGGTTTTCCCTACATGCTGACCCTCTAATTCTATTACTTTTTGAAACATCTCTTCCTGAGCAGTCTCATATTCAACCAGCCATTTCTTCATTTCAACCTCTGATTTTTGCAGCTCTAACATATTATCTGAATATCTGTTAAAAGCTCTTACATTTTTTCCAGCCTTTTATTGTTAACGTTGAAATACTCCATTAGTGTTTTGTTTAGTTTAACCAGATCTGTATGCAGCTGTCTTATATCCTCCTGTAGGTTATTGGAAGATATGTCTTCAAGTTGCATTGCTTTTTGATGAACAGCTGCAGAAGTTTCCCCAGATGGTGCTTCTTCCTCACTTTTTTGTAGCTGATTTTTCCAGGTCTTCTGTATTTCCTTATTCTTGGCATCCAGGCAATGCACTTACTTGCCAGTTACTGAAATTTACCCATAAGCAGAAGTCTTACTGGCCATCTCTGCTGAGTTTCCTCCTTTGCTGAAAATTGTTGCCAAGTATTCAAAGATACTTTTGTACAGGGGCTAAAAAGGTGTTAATATGTTTCTGAAGCACCCAAAAAACAAACATCTTCCACTTACTTCTGTAAATGTTTTCTTGTAGAAGCTTTATGGGAAGATAAATGATGGACAGGGAATGACAGCATGGCTTGTCTGGCTATTAAAGGACGTGGAGAAACCACACTCACCTTTAGGTTTGAAATACACGAGTGAATCATAACTGTGGAGTGAGACAGGAAATCTGGATTTGTATCCAGAATTCAAGGTGGGTAAATTATATGAGGCCAAAGGAAGGGAAACCAATATGTTCATAACTCTAAATGACAGAATGTCCTTGACTAACAAGTTTTCTTTAAGCAAATCATGTCTGACATTACACTAGCTCAGAGAAGGAAGCCAACTGCCTGAATATTTGTAATGGGAATGGTAGATATGTATACTGTCACTACTTACTTAAAGCCATAGGTGTCTCATGATATTGGACTGCTGGGATGTAACCATCTCAAATTACTCTTTGTTGGCTTTTAATATTTTTTTCTTTAAAAAAAACAATAGCCAAGATTCTCATTTCTGGGCTTTAAACTCAACATACATGCAGTAGATTCAGACAGTTCCAATTTCTATTAAAAAGTCTGTTGATTCTACTGGGATTTTTTTCTTCTTCTTCTTTTTTTTTTTTTAACAGCACAGTATTTATGCATTTTCCTCAAAAAAATAAGACAGTTACAGTCTCATTACAGGTTCTTTTGCTGGTTTGGAGATTTACAAATGACATATCAATGAAGACTACTTGAAGAGCTAGATTTACCAGCAAGCAGCCTTTTCCACTCACTTAGGCTGCATGATGTGACTGACACGTGAGGCAATTTGAATCAAAATGAGAAGAACACTGAGCGACTTACTGACAGGACTGCAAGCAGAGGATAATATTTTTAATTAATCTATGATCTCTACTGCCAACCAGATTGAAGGATTCTTTGCATTTTTGACACTTAATATCGTCTGTATGCATACAAAGGCTTGCAATAAGTTGTACTGGACATGTTTGACAGCAAATATGTTTATATTCATTCGTTTGATTACAGACAAACATCTGAAATGTACACAGTCAACATTACAGCCGCAACTGCTAGGCATGTGTATGTGTGTGTGGGTGCGCTCTATACATCTGACAGCAATGAAGTGAAATACATTTGGGTGGCCACTATGTATTTATTCATTCATTTAATCACAATCAGACATTTGAGGCCTACAGAGTCAATGTGGCTGCTACTAGTGCAAAGAGGAAGTCTGTGGATGAAACGAATGAACCCTGCTGTCATCTGATCACAGTTAAACAATCATTGATCTGGTCTGAGAGCAGGGCTAATGTGGGTTTTGGGGGTCTATATGAATTTGAAGATGAGCTTCAGTGAACCTCTGTTCATCAACCATAAATCAGCAAAGATTCACATCAGCAAACATTTTACACAGGGAATGGAGTTAGCTGGCCAGCATTAGGAAATATATATATATATATATATATATATATATATATATATATATATATATATATATATATACATATATATATAGTACAGACCCCCACCTTGGTGGGTTTGATATACTACGATGGGTGTGATGGTCAGAGTGTTGGACAACTAACTCCATTCGCTGGGTAAAACTTTCGTTGATGTGAACATTTGCTGATTTATTTTTGATGAACTGAGGTTCAGTGACGTTAGTTTTTGATGAAGTAATATAGACCCATGTTTTGGAGTAAAACAAATACATTACTTGATCACAATCAGATACCTGAGGTGTGAAAAGTCAATAAAGGAGGAAGAATGAGTACTGAGGCAGTCCATGAATAAAAGTGACTGACCCCAGCTGACTGCTTCATTTTTAGAGAAAGTATGTACTCAAACACAGATCAGTTCAAAGCATGTCTTACCTTGCTAACATGAAACTCCAGCCTGCGAATGAATCTTTCTATTGATTTTGTTTGCTGAGGGAGAAAGAAAAATAAATTAAGCAACCAAATGTAAAACTACACATGAAAAGAAGTTAAGAAACAATATCCTTGACAATATGGTGACAAAAACAATTACAAAAAATAGTAAATCCAATTATATACTTTTTAACTTAAACTTTACTACAAGCTAAAACACAACATAAAGATTCAGATTTAACGTCTACTGTTTAAACTGCAAAATGTCTGCTCTCTCTCTACTATAGACACCTTCTCCTTCCAACGTGCAATAAGAGCCATAAAAAAATGACTACTTTTAACAGGGCGGCAAGGTGACAGAATGTTCAAAGCTGTATTTAATCAGGTTATTTTAAACTACAACTAGCTGCTAAGTATTTGAGAAAATAATTTGCAGTTACTAATGCATATTAATAGTTATGGACTGGTATCAGATAAGCAATGTGGATTTAAAGATTCAGATTCTTTTAGCACAACTACTGCATTACTTACAGCCACAAACTCAATATATACCAACAAGGGACTTATCACTGTGAGATTTTTTTTGTAGATATCATGAAGGCATGTAAAACGTTTGACCACAAACTACTTCTCAATAAACTGGTGAAGTTCACCTTTGGCAAAAATGCCATGAAACCGTTTAAAAGCTAGTTCCATAACACAACATCCAAGATTTACACTAACAACCTTCTGCCTATACATGGCACACAATACAGGAGTACATAGAGGATCAGTCCTAGACCCCTCCTTTTCTCATTAAACATAATACTATATGCAGATGACATTCGCCTACTCAATGCAAATAAATGCCCCACTACCCTACAATCCGAACTGTAACAATCTTTCAGCAACCTTTACCACTGGGAAAACTCTAAAACTAATGATCAACTACAGCAAAAAAAGAAGTTATGTCCTACCGTAACGTTCCATCTGTGTTGTGGATCCTCATTCAGTTATTACTCCTGGGTAGTCTGTTCCGACATCGGAACCGAGCCGGCCATCTTCCAAGCTCGCGGCAGCCACAAACTCTCGAGCTAAACTCTTACTCACAATTCCCCGCTCCCTGTTACCTCAGATCGAGTTTGCATGTCGAAAAAGAAGTAGAAGCTAGCTATGGTCAAATGACCTAAAGAAACAGAATGATGAGATCCGTTAAAAGCCTCAGGAGGGAGAAGGAGGGAGGGAGGGCTGGAATGACTGAACGAGGATCCACAGCAGAGATGGAACGTTATGGTAAGACATAACTTCTTTATCTGATGTTTTTAATCCTCATTCAGTCATTACTCCTGGGACAGAGTCCCCAGCTACCTTTACTCCTGGGAGGCTCTCATGGAAGGACATTCCTGAGCACCAGAGAACCAAAAGAGGCTCTTCCTCTGGAGGCCAAATCCAATTTGTAATGATTGATGAAGGTAGGAGGTCTAGCCCAAGTTGCAGCTATACAAATGTCATTTAAAGACGCTCTAGCATGGAAGGCAGCAGAAGTTGCTACTGACCTTGTAGAATGAGCCCTTACAGATGTAGTTAATGGAATATTGTGCTTTTTGTAAATAAATGTTACGCAGTCTTTCAACCATTTAGCCATTGTGACCTTAGAAACAGCACATCCTAATCTAGGTCCAGAAAAGGCCAAAAATAATTGGTCCGATTTGCGAGAAGGCTTAGTTCTGTTCAGATAAAAATGTATTTGTCGGTGGACATCTAGGGTATGTAGGTAATACTCTCCTCTGCTTGAATGACTGGGGAAGAAAACTGGCAAATCAATGGCTTGGTTAATAGACATTTCAGAAATCACTTTTGGCAGAAAGGAGGGATTAGTTCTCAATGATACTCTGTCTTTATGAAAAATCAAGTATGGACATTTAATGCACAAGGCATGAAGTTTGGAAATACATCTGGCAGAAGTAATGGTGACCAGGAACAAAGTTTTCCATGACAGAAATTTGAGGTCACATGAGGAGGCTGGTTCAAAAGGTAATGCTGTCAGAGTTTGCAGAACTAATGACAGGTCCCATGGCTGAGTTGGTTCTCTGAAAGGGGGTTTCAAATGAATTACACCTTTTAGGAAGGTCTTACATAGCTTGTGCGACATAAGGGAAGAATCTTCAAAACCATTGTGAAAATTAGATATGGCAGCTAAGTGAACTCTGATGGTAAATGCTGATAGTCCCGACTGAAAAACATTTGATAGGTATTCCAGTACTACCGGCACTGGAGCTGAATAAGGGTCCATTTGTTTTTCTTTTAGCCAAAAAGTACACCTCTTCCACTTGCTGAGGTATGTATTCCTGGTGGAAGATTTATGAGATGCAATAAGTATATTACATACTGGGAAAGAAAGGTCATTCTGCCTGGCAATCACAGGAAGTGGAGGAGTCAAGCTGTGAGCTTTAGGCTGTTCAGGTTGGGGGTGAATCAGGTTTTGAGGATGGGATATATCAACTCCGGGGTTGGATTGAGAATCCACGGTTGATCTAGTAGGTGAGGCCATAGAAAAAAAAAAACAAATTTGAAGAGGCCAATATGGCGCTATGAGGATTAATTTGCTCTTCAACTGGCGGACTTTCTTCAGGAAATGGGGAATGAGGGGAAAAGGGGAAAATGCATAAAGCAGACCCGAGGGCCAATCGTGGACTACAGCGTACCTGGGTGACTGTCCCCGAGGGGGAATCAGGGCGAAGTAATTTCTGCATTTGTAGTTGGTTGGGGATGCAAAGAGGTCACAGCAAGGGTGACCCCAGTGGTTGAAAATCTCCGCCACTATTAAAGTATTCAGGGACCACTCATGAGATTGTAGAATGCACCTGCTCAATCTGTCTGCTATCACGGGAATGTGCGTTGCTATCAGAAAGCGGTTGGTAGCCATCGCCCATTGCCATATCCTCATGGCCTCCCGACAAAAGTGGGTAATATTTGGTTCTGCCTTGTTTGCTGATGCACCAGACTACTGCCATGTTGTCTGACTGTATTGCAAAGCTAGAAGCACCGCCCTCAGTTCTAGGACATTGATATGCAGATGGGCCTGTTAAACTGACCACGCGCCTTGGACTGTCTTTCCCTGAAACACCCCCCCACCCCATTAGGGAGGTGTCCGTGGTCACTGCAGCCTTGGGCTGTTGGGGTGTGAAGGGGCGAGACCACTGTAATGGGTTCTGTGACATCCACCAAATTAAGTCTTGTTTGCATATCTGAGTTACCCGAATCTTGTTAACTGTGAAGAAAAAACTTAAAAAATCCAATTTTTACCAAAGTAATGCACTTAGCTTAAGAGAAGTGGCTTGACACGACTGAATGGCGACACGCCATACGAGATCTGAGGTAACAGAGAGAGGGGAATTGTGGGTAAGAGCTTAGCTCGAGAGTTTGTGGCTGCAGCGAGCTTGGAAGATGGCCGGCTCCGTTCCGATGTCAGAACCAACTACTCAGGACTACGGACTGAATGAGGATTAACAACATCAGATCTAATGTTATGCTTTTCTCTTCACCCCACAGATCCCACATATTTCCACCTATTACAAACAATAAAACTAATACCCTTCTCTTTTCACAGAATATAAGAACTTGGGTCTCGCCCTTGATCCCGCTCTCACTTTCGCTAATCAAACTGACAATCATTAACAAGGTTCTGTCCCAGACCACTGGTTACATGATCTCACACTTGCTCTTGCCAACAGCTAGAATAACCTTATTCAAAAACATTCTACTCCCTAAGTTGGAATATGGTCCACCCATGCCTACTTTTCCACCCCTATAATACATGTAGATTATAAATTACTGCAAATACGATTTGTAAATTTGCCCTTCTTGCTGACTATCACTCGCACCATTGTTCCCTTTTAACACAAGCTTAAGTGGCTACCTTTTTCAGAAATATCAAACTACCTAACAGGTGCCTTATTATTCAAGGTTTTAAATGAGGAATACTGAACCCCTTTAAAATATTACTCTCTTTCTACAATCATACTCACTTTGAAACCCCCAACAAAATATCATCACTTTTACTAGGCTCCCATTTAAAATTTCTACTGGAAAACAGGCAGACTCCAGACAAAGGCCCTGCATTATGTAATAAACTTCATGTTGAAATAAGGTGTAGAGAATCCCTTCAGGATTTCAAAAAGCTCTATAATAACATCTCCATAACAATTCTGAATGCTATTGTTTTAATGGTAATGGTCGACTCTAGGAGGAAATGTTACCTAGCCCTTAGCAGTCTGTAGCGCCACTTTTATACTTTTGTTCACACAAACGGCATCTTATATCTTACTATAATCAAATAATTCTTATGTTTGTCCTAAATTGTAATAATTATTGTACTACTGCAGATAGTCTTGCTACTTTCATAATTTTGTAAATATTCTCTGTAGTGAAACCATTTTTATTCTTTATATGCTTACATTTTTATGCCCAGTTCGTGGCTACAAAAGTCTTTGGACCCGCCCACCTACCCGGTTTTGAAATAATAAATTCATTAAGTTAACTAATAGGGAATTCAATTTACACGTGCAACATGTTATTTGTGATAGCCCATTACCCCATATAATATATTGCTTACAACTTATTAGTGATCAGTTATTAATTACTGCACTCAGATTGTGCACATCACTACTCTTATGAAAAGAATACTATGCTTGCCTTCAATTTGCATGCATGTATATACAACAGAAAAATGTGGTTCAACAATAATTTGCAAACACTGAAAGCAGAGAAATTTAATGTCAGCTGAGTCTGTTCTGCTAAACTGACAACAAACAATGAAAATCCAGGACATCCTACATAACAAAGTACTTATTCAACACACATAATTGAAGACTACACTTCAGATGGAATGATCAGAAAGACTAAACAAAAACACTAATGTTTTTTTTTTTCAATGACGAACAGCCAGCTAGAATTAACACATTAAATGTACATCAAAATTGAGACAACATTGTTATGTGTAGCTATATGAAGCTGCAGTTAGGAGACAACTGCTTTGTGTAACATGTTACTTAATTTGTAATTACTTATCAGAGATTCCCAGGCTAGGCATAAGCCTTACTACCCATTCATTCTTGCTATGGCACCCCCACCATCGCTCTGCTTGCCGGATCTGGGAGGCAACCTACCCTCCCCCCTAGCAGCTCTTCAGAGATCTGCCACTGCTGTCTCTCACGGGGAAATGCGCCTCTACAACATAGCTCCATTTGGCTGCAAATGCAAGACACACTGTAACAATGTGAGCTTGGTAAGTTTGAACTCACACAACATGTCACCCTTGTGTTGAGCCAAGGCCAGCTCCATTCCCATCCCATGATGGGTGAGAACCAGTATAGCAATAACCCACGCCTGGGTGTGGGTAATGCTAAATTTACCCATGGTTGGTGTGGTTTGGTCCCGAGGGCCCGGACCAAACAGCCAACCGTGGGTAATTAGCATTACCACCAGAAGTGGGTTATTGCTATTATACCATGACATTATTTAAGAAAAGAAACTATTACGTTTCTTAAATAATGGCATAGTATAATGCCTGTTTGCTGCCCTTCCGCAGGTGTCTGACATCAGCGGCAGTTCTGATGTACTGCGCCTGCGCAGTACATCAGAGCTGTGAGCAAAAGCGGAGAAAGCAAGATCTCCGTTGCTTTTTTAGTGCGCTATGTTAAATGAGTTTAACATGCGAGACAGTTTTAAAATAAGCAGCGGAGATGTCTGTTGCTTATTTTAAAACTGTCTCGCTATGTTAAACTCATTTAACATAGCGAACACTAAAAAGCAAAGGAGATCTTGCTTTCTCCGTGCTTTTTAACACTGTCTCGCTATGTTAAATGGGTTTAACATGGCGAGACAGCTTTAAATAAGCAACGGAGATCTCCGTTGCTTATTTTAAGCTGTCTCGCTATGTTAAACCCATTTAACATAGCGAGACAGTGTTTAAAAGCAGTTATACTAATGGAAAAAAGTCTGGGCGACCGGACCTTTTTCCATTAGTATAACTCGATTTACAACGGGCACGCTGGCCAATCAGCGTGCACGTTTTGGGGGGGGTCATGGTATAATAGAGAATATTTACTGCCTTCCTATCATGCCATCTCCTTCAGACTTTTTCCAATTCAAATCCATAATTCCTTCAGAAAGGAATCCATCTCATCCTGAATGATAGATAGCCAACACTGTGTGGACTTTTTCAATGCCTGTCACCAACCACATAATTTTGCATCCTGAGACAGTATTGTGCTGAGTTTAGTAGGATAACAAAGCACACAACCACTATACTCATTTTTCCCATCAAAGAGAATTGTTGGAAGAAACCTGCCTATGAAAAATAGGAGTACTGTTTGTATCCTTGTAACTAGGAAATTATGGACAGTAAGAAACGATACAAGTGGCTTTCATCTACCTTATCATTTTAAGTGCCACCCGCTAGATGAAAAAATCAGCTGCCACAATGGCCTACAAACTTCCATATCTAAACAAGAATGAGAAAAATGGCATGGGAATTACTCAATGAATACAACTGTTAACAGTTCACAAAACTCTGCTACAGTGGATATAAAAAGTTTAGACACCCTTTATGCTTCAACAAACTATTAGTTTAAGGGTGTGCACATTTATGCAACCAGCTTATTGTACGTTTTTTAAATTTTTTATATTTTTCCCCCCAACAGATTTGTTATTCGACTGAACTGTACAGGTTATAAGTCACATTAAAGGTCGGGAAAGTTTTGAAATGATTTATTGTAGTCACATTTTTTTATATCACAAAAACCTGGCATTTTAGCAGGGGTGTGTAAACTTTTTATATCCACTGTACATGCCTTCTGTAAATGAGAGTATGAAATGCCTTTTAGCAGCTCACATTAG